>NC_053489.1:487274980-487582707 GCF_905171775.1 Rana temporaria
TGAATACTTAATTCCTTTATTATAACATTTACCTATGCAATGTTAATGACTCCAGGTATTCTCTTGCATTGTCACCTGTTTCTCATTTTCTACCACAATCTGTGGAGTTGCTTAGTGGTATATGTATCAGGCGTGATATGCACACAGCTGCGTCTGTGTTGAGCCATTATTCGTATTTCACTTGTTTTTCTATTGACTTCAATAAACAAAACTTTTGAATGAAAAAAAAAAAAAAAAACAAGTACGTTCATATTGGTCATCCCGCCCCATCTACCACATGCCCATCTTTTCCTCAACAATTCCCAGGGCCAGATATAAAATGACCATGAGATTCCTAAACTACAATGACAATACCCAGTGCCCTCCCCGAAATGACCCAAATTTTGATAAACTTTATAAAATTCGGCCACTACTTAATTATTGTTCTGAAACTTTCCCCCAGTTGTTTACCCCGGACCAACACATATGCGTGGATGAGTCCCTTATAAAATTTTCTGGCAGGCTGGGCATAAAACAATTTATTCCCACCAAAAGGGCCCGCTATGGAGTGAAGCTCTATAAATTGTGTGAACGAGCCTCAGGGTATACGTATGCCTTCATTGTATACGAAGGAAAGGACAGCCAGCTACACCCCCCTAATTGCCCAGACTACATAGGAACCAGCGGGAAAATTGTTTGGGAACTCCTAAACCCACTCATGGAGAAAGGCTACCACTTGTATGTGGACAATTTTTATACAAGTTTGCCCCTGTTCCAAAACCTTTACAGAAATAACACACCAGCATGCGTCACTGTACAGACGAACCGGAAGGGCTTTCCTCAAAGCCTCGTCACCAAGAAATTAAGAAAAGGGAGACGGCGAGTTTACGTAATGAGGAAGTTCTGGCTATGAAGTGGAGGGACAAAAGGGACGTGTACATGCTTTCTACCATCCACAACAATACATTCGTTGAGATCAACAGGAGGAATGGGCGAAACCAAAAACCAACATGTATTCAAGAATACAATAAGTTCATGGGGGGTGTCGACTTGAACGACCAAATGCTGGAACCCTACCTTTCCACAAGAAGATCATACCAATGGTATAAGAAAGTTTCAATTTATTTGTTTAATTTGGCCATGTACAATACTTATATAATATATCGGAAATCCACTCAAGACCCAAATCCTTCCTTTTCTACCAGGAGGAAATCACCACTGCCCTTTTATACCCCAGCAACCCACCAGTAAACATTCGATCCGATGTGGTTAGCCGACTTTACGAGCACCACTTTCCAGATAAAGTCCATCCCAGACCAACAGGCCAAAAACGCCAAATAAAATGATGGGTGTGCTCCAGAGGAGGAGTGAGAAGAGACACCACTTATCATTATGCCCAATGCCCTTCCCAACCAGGCCTCTGCGTAGTTGGCTGTTTCTGCCGTTACCATACCTCACTAAATTATTAGTCACTTCCTGCCATTTACCTTCACACCCCTTATGCCTCTGCTTGCTGTGTAACTGACCCTGGCTTATTTGACCACGCTTCTGCCTACCGATTCTGTTTATACCTCTGCCTGATCTGGAACTGACCCTGGACTGTTATTTGACCACGCTTCTGCCTACCGATTATGTTTATACCTCTGCCTGATCTGGAACTGACCCTGGCTTATTATTCGACCATATTTCTGCCTACCGATTATGTACTTACCTCTGCCTGATCTGGAACTGACCCTGGACTGTTTGACCATTCTTTTTGCCTGCCTCTTGGACTGATCTTTTACCCTGCCAGTGGACTAGTTGGATTCATAGCACAGGGATCTCACATATGTGAGGGGCTCCAGAATTGTTTTTCTGGATGAAGAAAACAATTGTTTTTGTTTTCTCATTCTAGATTAGGGTCTGGAGACTCGGAGGCTTCAAAGAGATTTGAGTGGGAGAAGCCTCTACCCCTGTCCCCATTCTGTCCTGAACGAGGCCCTACTTCTGCCTGCTGCCTGTAGGACCTATGCCATCATGCCTCTGCCTGTCGCATGAACTAAACACACCACATGGACCTGCCTACTACCAGGACCAATATTTTGGCACTGCTGACAATCTCTGCCTGCACTGACCCTGGACTGTATATGTACAGTATCCCTGCCTGCTGCCTGTACTGACTATGGACAATATTCCTGCCTGTTGCCTGGACAATTGTGTTTGCTTTTGCTGACCAAGTCCCTGCCTGCTGCCTGGACCAGTGCTATCGTCCCATGGACAAATGTGCTACTAAAACCACAGGTAATCTTTTGTTTACACTTTGCTCAGCATAATGTATTTTGGGGTTTAATTCTTGGCATGTGCATGCTATGTGTCCCTAGAACACCTGATGGTGTTCCTTGCATGTTGGGCCTCTGTATGTGGCCAGGCTGTGTAAAAGTCTCACACATGTGGTATCACCATACTCAGGAGGAGTAGCAGAATGTATTTTGGGGTGTCATTTTTGCTATCTAAATGGTATGTGTTGGCAATATCTTATAAATGGACAACTTTGTGTAAAAACATTTTTTACCACATTTTCCAAAAACTTCTGGAAAAAAATGAATCATTCAAAAGACTCATTATGGGGGGGGCGTGGCTACCGCGCGGCTGGATGGACGCTTAGGCTTACAGCTCCACCAGAGGACCGGGACTTTCGGCGGCTAGCGGCACTTTAAACGACCGCAAAACAACCCCGCGGCTCGGTGACAGGCAGCGGAACACCCCGCGATGCCAAGGAGGAAGAAAGAATCCGTCGGGAGCCAGAAACTCCCGCATTTCTTCCTCCCCGTGGATCAACAGCGTGTCCAAGATGGCGCCGGCGGCTGCTCGCCGGCCTCCTCCAGCGGCTCCTCTCGCTCCTCACAGAGCCCTGCAGTTAAGGCTACTCAGCCCAGATCACCAGCGGCTTCAACCCCATCAATGCAGAGCCCTGCTAAATCGAAGCCCAGGATGTCTGTGGGTTCATCTCCTATTGAGGTAAGCCTGGACTGCAACTCTGCTGACACTACAAGAGAACTCTCTGATACCTTTAACTCCTTCCCTGCCACCTCTCAGCCTGTCTCTGAATCTACACTCAAAGATATGCTGCTGTCTCTCCGTACATCACTGCAATCAGACATGGTGCAATGTGTTGCTACTTTTAAAGCTGAAGTGCAGGAGCTGGGAGGCAGAGTAGACAAGATTGAACATAAGATGGGGGAATTTGCTTCTTCTCATAACTCCCTGATAGATTCCCACAATGATCATGATGAACAACTTGAGGACCTCAGAGCCAAAATCGCAGATCTTGAGGACCGCTCAAGGCGAAATAATCTGAAACTTAGGGGGGTCCCCGAAACTGTTCTCAATACCCATCTGACTCAGTATGCTTGTGACCTAATCCGTGCAGTTTTGCCATCTGTGCCTGACTCTGAAGTAGTGATCGATCGCATACACCGTCTGCCGAAACCTTCTTATCTATCAGAGGACTTGCCGAGAGACGTTATTGTGAGAGTGCATTTCTACCATGTGAAAGACCAACTTATGGCTAATTTCCGAAAAAATAATCAGATCCCGGAGAAATATTCTCGCCTCCAAGTGTATGCGGATCTCTCGCAATATACCCTCAAAAAAAGAAAATCACTCTTGCCGATCACAAAGGCTCTTAGAAATCACGACATTGTTTATCGCTGGGGCTTTCCAACGAAGCTCACCGTCACATACAACAACTCCACCTCAGTAATAACATCTTTGGATGGCGGCCTGGCTTTGCTTCGCTCCTGGGATATCCTGCCAGAACAAGAACCTGCTCCCCAAACGTCTCCTTCTAAGATCGACACACGAGAGGTATGGCAGACCGTCTCCTACAAGCGTAAACAGAAGAACCGTGCTAATTAACCACATGTGCCAACCAGCATATACTCTTGTTGCTTTCTTAACCCGGTCCGTTAAGACGTTATGCCCAAGATGACCCCCCTACAGCTTTGGTGCATCTCGTCTGCACTCAGATTCCGGCTGGAATCGCCCATTTTTTTATATTCTGTTCGATATGTTTTCTTTTCTTCTTTTTTTGTTTTTGTTTTTGTTTTGAACTGCAGGTCAAATGCTCGGGAACGGCCCTTAGATGCTCATCACCACATCGTGCAGCTTTACAACCCTGCCACTGTCTGTGCAGCTCCACTTGAGGCCCTGCTGGGGACGCCGGGAGGTAACATAGGCACTCTGCTCTATTGTCCAGATGGTGTTTAAAATAACGTCCTTTAATGTGAGAGGCCTCAATCACCCTGCTAAACGGGCATCTCTTTGGGCTGAATCTCTTAAACTGGGAAGTGACTTGATTTGTGTGCAGGAAACGCACTTTCTGGAATCAGCCTTACCGGCCTTGTATCACAAACAGTTTCCCCACATATTTACCGCATCCGCCTCGCAGAAACGGAAGGGAGTCCTTATTGCGGTTAAAAACTCTGTGGCCTTTTCCCTTCATGACTCCTTCCGAGACCCTGAAGGCAGGTTTTTGATACTTGTGTGTGATATTAACAACAGGCCCTTCACAATAGTGTGTGCCTATGCTCCTAACACCCGTCAAAGTCGCTTTGTACGAAAACTGTTTCGCAAAATATCACACCTTAGGCGAGGGCAGCTGGTGATATGCGGAGACTTTAATGCCACTGCTGACCCTCATCTAGACCTATCTTCTAAGCCTAAACGTCTGCCTTTAGCACTCCAACCACTTTTCCACAAGGAAGATGTCTACGATGTTTGGAGGTGTCAACATGCCGAAGAACGTGACTTTACCTTCCACTCTGCACGCCATAACTCATACTCAAGGATCGATATGATCTTGGTGGATAAGGTGCTTCTACAGGCTGTGTCTTCCTCCAGTATACATGATATTACGTGGTCTGATCACGCTCCAGTTTCTGTATCAGTTCTGGAGGAACACACACCCAACCCTGCATATATCTGGAGAGTTAACTCACAACTTTTTAACTCTGAACGTAATGTTTTAGATATTGCTAACCTTCTTCAGGAATATTTTCGGTTTAACTCTCAATCGGTCTCTGACCCTTATGTTGTATGGTGTGCTCATAAAGTTTATATAAGGGGAATTTTTATTCAGATGTGTTCTCGTATTAAGAGAGAGAGGTCGTTGCAGCTTGACAAAATACTGAAAGATATCCAATCTCTTGACGCTTCCAATAAAGCTAACCCCTCCCAATCCTTGTGCACAGCTCTTTCTAAATTGCGCTCTGATTTGCGTCTGATGTTAATAGAGCGTCACGATAAATTTCTTAAGGCCCTTAAACTAACATATTACTCCTCCGGCAACAAAGCAGGCAAATTTCTTGCCAATCGTTTCAAAGCGAGGAAATTACAAACGAAAATTAGCCACTTGATAGACCCATCCTCACAGAGGAAAATTACTAACCCTAAAGATATCGCTGACGCTTTTGCGTCTTACTATGGTTCCCTCTACAACCTGAGAGATGACCCCAATACCCCGCAACCTGATGACTCAGATATTCAATCTTTTTTGGCCTCTTTGCAACTCCCTGCTCTTATATCTGACCAGTTGCGGGCGCTTAACGCGCCTATAACTCCCCAGGAGATTGCAAAAGCAATTCATTCGTTGCCGCTTGGGAAGTCCCCGGGACCTGACGGCTTCTCGAATGACTACTATAAGCGGTTTCAAGATGTTCTAGCCCCTAATCTTTCTTCGGTGTTCGCAGCTGCAATGGCCTCTGCTCCTTTTCCTAAAGAAATGTTGCAGGCATATATTGTAACAATACCAAAACCAGGTAAGGATCCCACCCAGCCATCCAATTATAGGCCGATTTCACTCCTAAACACGGATCTTAAGTTATACGCAAAGATTATCGCACATAGATTGTCCCCCATCCTTCCAACCCTTATTAAATCGGATCAAACGGGTTTCATTGCCGGTCGCCAGGCGGCAGATGCTACCAGGAGAGTGTTGGGTATAATCCATCAGGCTAGGACGGGTCGGGTGCCTTCTCTGCTCCTTTCCCTGGATGCGGAGAAGGCATTCGACCGCATCCATTGGCAATACATGACCCATGCTCTCCAAAAATTCGGATTCTCTGGGCCTATTTTAACTGCTATTCTGGCGTTGTACACCTTGCCATCTGCAAGAGTGTACACTTCTAACATCCTCTCCAACCCCTTTATGATTTCTAATGGGACCAGGCAGGGCTGCCCCCTGTCCCCATCCATTTTTAATTTGTTAATCGAACCCCTGGCTGAGGCCGTTAGAAGCTCACCACACATCCATGGTTTCAAAGGTCAGACTACTTCCCACGTTATAAATTTGTTCGCTGACGATATAATCATTTTCTTGACAAACCCAAGTAAATCCTTAGCAGCAACTCATGACATCCTTCAGACCTTTAGTGCCTTGTCCTACTATAAAGTCAATTATACCAAATCCCTAGTGTTGGATTTAGGAATAGATCCTACTCTTCGGGAAAAACTCCAATCTTTATACTCATACACTTGGAGCACGGATGGGATTCCTTACCTGGGTATCCGATTGGTATCTGATCTCACACGTGTAGCAGATGTCAATTATTCTTCTCTCATTGATAAACTTACGATTGATGCAAAAAAAATGTCTAAATGTGAACTCTCCTGGACAGGGCGCCTCCCCACTTTTAAGATGTTCATGCTACCTCAAATTTTGTATATCTTCAGGACACTCCCCGTGCCTCTTAAGAGATCGCATCTGCTTATGCTTAATAAGATATTGAAAGATTTTGTTTGGCATGGGAAGAGGCCTCGGTGCTCCCATGCCCAGCTTCTGAAACATAGACACGCAGGAGGCATGGGAATGGTCGACTTACGCGATTATTGGATCGCCACCCAGTTGACCCAGTTGAGGAGTTGGTTTTCACCTGCGGCGGACAAGATGTGGATTGATGTGGAGGAGCATTGTAGTTCCACTCCCTCCCTCCAAAACCTGCTGCTGGCTGACGTGTGGAGGCCGAGGAATTTGAACCTCCTACCTCTTTCTACTCAAGCTTCCTTGGAGGCATGGAGAGTACTTTGCTCCGTGACCTCTTCCCAAAATCAGAAAGTTTCTGTGCCGGTCCCGTTGAGAACCGTAGAGCTGTTAATCCCTGACTCGTCCCTCCTTACCTGGGTGAGACGAGGTATCCTGACCCTACAACAGTTATTAGAGGGGAATGCTCTGAAGTCCTTTTTAAAGATCCAAGAGGAATTCTGCATTCCAGCTACCGATTATTATTTATATCTTCAAATTTCCCATCTTCTAGGATCTCTTCCCTCCCCTGACATTACCCTTTGCAGACAAGGTTGGAGTTTCTTTTCGGAGCCTTCTCTCTCTGCTAAGGGTACTTCTCTATTCTACCACCTACTCCAAGATAAACTTACTTTCTATAAATCCACCCCTTATCAGAGGTGGGAAACGGATCTTGGGGAGACCTACACTCCTCGCCAATGGCAAGCAGCTTTCAAATCTATTTACCAGGCCTCCAAATGTGCAAATCATTGGGAACTAGCCCACAAAATTGCCTTGAGATGGTACCTTACCCCATATAGACTTTCTAAATTCTTGCCTTCACACTCCCCACTCTGTTGGAGAGGTTGTGGAGGAGTAGGCCAGATTATGCATGTTTTTTGGTCATGTAAACACCTTACTAGTTTTTGGAATAAAGTATTTTGTACCATCTCGGATATTACTGGGATTCTCACCAAACCCTCTCCAGCTCTGGCGGTTCTCAACTTAGGTATCGATCTTTTTCCCCTAGACTGTCGAAAAATTGTCACCCACATCTTGTTAGCCGCTAGGTTGTTAATTGCTAGGAAGTGGAAGTCTAACCTCTCTCCTAATGTATCAGAGGTAATTGATATAGTTAAACAAAACTTTACGTACGAAAACTTGCTGGCTTACAAATATAGCTCAAAACGCATCTTTGACCGTCAGTGGCAACTATGGGTTCTTTGGGCCAAAGATCGGTGATTGAATGTACAATCTTAGCCCTTTCCGACATTGACCTGCTGTCCACTTGTTTGTTTATTTGTTTATTTGGTTGTTTGTTAGCTTATCTACCTAGCTAAATGGTTCTTTGATTTAGCTAGTCTGTTCTCTGTTCTAGTTATTGTACTTTGTAACATGCATCGTAATTATGCCATAACTGGTTTGTGATGCCTACTATCCTGCAACTGCTGTAATATTGTTTGTAGTGCTGTGTATCATCCTACAATCCATGTTACTGTCTTTCTTATATTTCCTTTTCTCAATAATAAAAAAGAATGAAACAAAAAAAAAAAAGACTCATTATGCCTCATAGATTATACGTTGGGGTGTTAGATTTCCAAAATGGGGTCACTTTGTGGGCGTTTCCATTGTTCTGGTGCTCCAGGGCCTTCAAAATAGTGTTGCTCACGAATATTGGCATTGCGAATATTCGTTACGAATATGGCATATTCGAATATTCGCGAATAACTCGAATTTCGCGGCCAAAATTCGATATTCCGAATATTCGTATTTTTTCAAATTTATTTTTAAAACAGATCACATCCTAGTGATCTCCATCGACGTCTAAAAGCATTGCTGGTATGATTAGAGACCCTGGGCCGAGTAGCTAAGCTGAGGCGATCCTTTTATGTTGCCGAATATTCGCAATCGCGAATATTCGTATTACGAATATTCGCGAATACTTTCTCCACCCTTCTTTTGCATCAGAGCCAATCAGAGTTCTCCTACCACAGTTGTCATAGGAGAGAGTGGAGTGTTTCTGTGCGTTTTTCCAGTGTATCACATCTTCAAAGAATTTTCCATCTTTTGTCCCGTGTCATCATTTGCATTTCACCTCTTTAATGAGAATAATAACTGTTTAACATAAAGACATTTAAGAGATGTCAACGTAAACGGTTTACTTGGCTTTTTTTTAACTCAACAGAATCAGGGGCCCCAGTGTGCGGTTGATCTTTACCTAACTCAATACAGGTCAGTCTAGAGGAGAGATCTGTATTTTCCAAATCTATGGTTATTCAATATTTATTAAACTAATCAATATACAAATTGGTCAAAGTAAACCCTCAAATCTATATAATAATGTATTTATTTTATTAATACCTTGTTGTTAGTTGCAGGGTCCATTACGTAAAACCACACTTTTTCCAAAGGGCAGGTGAAATTGAATGTTTCAAAATTTCGCAATCAATTTCGCATTCGCATTAGCGAAATTTCACAATCAATTTCGCATTTGCATTAGCGAAATTTTGCAAAAAAAAATGTTTGGATAAAATATCACGAATATTCGATTTTAGCGAATATTTCACGAATATTCGTCTATATATTCGTGATATATCGCAAAATCGAATATGGCGTATTCCGCTCAACACTACTTCAAAATAGATAGTCAACAAGTTAGATGTGTAATTTATGCTCCTAGAACACCTGATGGTGCTCCCTGCATGTTGGGCCTCTGTATGTGGCCAGACAAAAGGGAAACTGCCGCTCCAGGTGAGTGCACTCAGCAATCAGTGTCCTCTCAGAAGCGTGGGTGCAGGCAATGCACGGAGCGAAGACTGGAGAAAAAGACTGGACAGCCGCACTTCCACGAAATTCTTAAAATGTTGCTTTTAATAGTAAAAAATGGAAACAGCACTACAAGTCACAGCAGACAGTGGGGTGGATTTCTGACGTGTTTTCGCACTGGGGTATCAGCGCTTAGTCATAACTGTATGTGGCCAGGCTGTGAAAAAGTCCCACACATGTGGTATTGCCATACTCAGGAGGAGTAGCAGAATGCATTTTGGGGTGTCATTTGTGGTATACACATGCCATGTGAGAGAAATAACCTATTACAATGACAATTTTGTGAGGGAGAAAAAAAAAATATTAATTTTGCAAAGAATTGTGGGAAAAAAATACAACATCAAAAACCTCACCATGCATCTTACTAAATACCTTGGAATGTCTACTTTCTAAAAAGGGGTCATATGGGGAGTATTTGTACTTTCCTGGCGTGTTCGGGTCGCAAGAAATGAGATAGGCCACCGGTACAACAGGTGTGATAATTTTTTTAATGATTTGCACCATAGCTTGTAGACTCTTTGAAGCAGATCCACAAAAGCATTACGCCGGCGTATCTCTTGATACGCCGGCGTAATTTTAAATTTCCCGCGTCGTATCTTTGTTTTGTATCCACAAAACAAGATACGACGGCATCTGGGATCGATCCGACAGGCGTACGTCTTAGTACGCCGTCGGATCTTAGATGCAATATTTTGGCGGCCACTAGGTGGCGTTTCCGTCGATTTCCGCGTCGAGTATGTAAATTAGCTATTTACGGAGATCCACGAACGTACGTCCGGCCGTCGCATTTTTTTACGTCGGTTTCGTTCGGCTTTTTCCGGCGTATAGTTAAAGCTGCTGTTATGAGGCTTACTCAATGTTAAGTATGGCCGTCGTTCCCGCTTACAATTTTGAAATTTTTACGTTGTTTGCGTAAGTCGTTCGCGAATAGGGATTTGCGTAGAATGACGTCACCGTTGGAAGCATTGGCTTTTTCTGGGTTAATTTCGAGCATGCGCACTGGGATACCCCCACGGACGGCGCATGCGCAGTTAAAAAAAGCATTGTTTACGTCGGGTTACGACGTATTAACATAAAACACGCCCCCATTACATCCATTTGAATTCCGCTCCCTTACGCCGCCAAAGATACACTACACCGCCGTAACTTACGGCACGAAATCTTTGTGGATTCGAAATAAAAAAAATAAGTTGCGGCGGCGTAGTGTATCTTAGATACGCTGCGCCCGGCGGAAGATTACCCGCAGGTACGTGGATCTGCCCCTCTAACTTTCACAAAGCAAATAATATCCACTAATTTGCGTTATTTTTACCAAGATATGTAGCAGCATAAATTGTGGCCAAAATTTATGAAGAAAAATTTATAATTTGCTAAATTTTATCGCATAAACTAAGAAAAATTTGTTTTTTTTTTTCTAAATTTTCTGTCTTTTTTCATTTATAGCGCAAAAAATAAAAAGTCCAGAGGTGATAAAATACCACCAAAAGAAAGCTCTGTTTGTATGAAAAAAAGGACAAAAAATTCAGTCAGTAATTGACATTCAAAGTGTGAGAGCGCTGAAAGCTGAAAATTGGTCCGGGCACGAAGGGGGTTTAAGTGCCCAGTAAGCAAGTGGTTATTAACACTTTAGTAGCATTTTTACATTTTTATTATTTACATGGATAGCAATTCTTTATTGGTATTTATTGTTTTGCCATTTAGTTAATTAGAACACAATACTACACTTGCCAGTAAAAGACATCACGCACAGACAAATCACAAAATGCTGCCTCTAGAGGTTGTCAGTATTGTTGCTATTTTTAAGAGACCATTAATTTTAACAACAATCTTCTCATAAGATTATTAGTGCATTTAATGCTATGTGTGCATGCTATTTACTTCTTAAAGTCTGCCTTGTGTAGAAATCCAATAGTCTTAAAACTGTTGCTGGACACCACCATTTTGATGTGAGGACAGCAGCCCCGACAGGCTCAGTCAAGTCATTCTTTCCCAGCAGCTACATAAAATTTATGTAGGGAGGTAATGGAAAGGGCAGAGATGCTGTCCCAGCGTAGGGAGCTATTAGACATCCTAAAAAGTGGAAAGGGAAATTACATGCAAAAAGAAAGGGGGCTGTGCTTTGAACTGACTCTTCTCACAATTTCAAAGGTACATTACAAGTGTATTTTTTTTTTTGTATGGAAAAGCAAACAATACAAGAGGCATTGTTCCAGTTGGCCGGGAGTAAAAACGAAGCCCCAAGTGAAAGTTACAAGTCTAATTTCTAGCACAGGACTTTAGACTAACCATAGACTAAAAAAAAATATATAAATTAAGCGATAGTAAACATGGACACAAAAGACTGAAATTGTCAAACAAATCTAATCTCTTTTTATGAGGAGCTAAGCAAAAAGGCTGCAAATATAGTGTACTTGGATCTTGCAAAAGCGTTTGGCACAGTTCCTCACACATGACTAATGTGTAAGTAAAAATCTAAAGGGGGCGTGGCCGAGCCGAGCTAGGAGATGGCTGCCTGATCGCTGAGCTCCTGCCACCTCAGAGCCCTTTTCAAAATTTGCGGCACTTTTCACCCATTTCGAATCGCCTATAGCATGGGTACCTCGTCCAGGCAGTCCTCGACCTCCCGTTCCCGCTCCCCCCGGGGACATTCCGACGCCCTGGACCAAAATATACCGGAGATGTTCCGGACCGGCCGAGGCAACACGGCGGCCTCCCGCCAAGGCGCGCAGTCCGGCCGCCCGCGGACCTCTCAACAACCACAGGACATAATCCTGTCAGCGACACCGCTGACATCTCCCCCAGGAGCTCTGGGGGGACCGGACCCCGTGATAACCCCGGCACTACCGGCAACACCGATCACTATTTCTGACCTGAGGGCCGTTGCGACAGACATCAAAGACGCCCTGACAGTGGCCATTGCGGAACTCCGCCTGGACTTCAAGGCACTGGATGGTCGAGTTCAACAGGCTGAGGTCACTCTGGGGGACCACGATCTTGTGCTCCAGCGTTCTACCAGGAAAATTGATGATCACACCCTCCAACTCCGGGAGGTGAACCGACACTTGGAGGACCTGGAGAACAGGGGGAGACGCCATAACTTACGCGTACGGGGCATACCGGAGTCGGTGGAAGGGGACAAGATCCAACAGGAGGTGACCATCCTTTTTAATACGATCCTCCGGCGACCCCCAGACACACAGATCGCCATGGAAAGGATCCATAGAGCGCTTCGCCCGAGAGGCAGAGACACTGACCCCCCCAGGGATATCGTCTGCTGTCTCGTGGATTATGGACTGAAAGAGGAGATCCTACGGCAGGCCAGAGATCAGCGCCTAAAGTATGAGGGAGTCCCGATCCAGCTGTTCCAGGACCTCTCGGGGATAACTTTGAAGCATTGCAGGGATCTCAAACCCCTGCTGGATGCCTTGCGAGCGGCCAACATACGCTACCAATGGAAGTTCCCCTTCGGCCTCTCTGCCTCCCATCAGGGCCGCAACGCACTACTGAAGGTGCCCGAGGACCTCCCCCGCTTCTTCGAAACACTGGGGATACAACCGGTGGCGGTCCCGGAGTGGTATGCCCTGTACCGCAGGTCAGTGGGGCGCTGGAATGGCCCTCAAACGGAGAGCATGGACACGCAGCCTGTCAGCTACCGCAGGAGAAGGTCTCCCTCAGGTTCTCGCAATCCAACCACTGCCCCGGGACCCAGAAGTGACAGAGATCCGATGTCATCTCCCGGACCAAGAAGAGCCCGCAGAGATAACTAACTGCTCCAATGAATGGCTACAGGACATGTTACCCACTGTGTTGTTGGCAAAATGTATTCCCGGTTGCCGTGTTGGGTGTTTCAACTTTCCTGTACTTTGTTTAACACTGTTGAACTTAGATTGCCTGAGTCCCTGACGGCTTGCTTCATTTTCCCGCGCTGGCTGTTGCTATGCCTCATGAAATCTGCTGGGGTCCTCTGCCCCGCAGCATACTGGAGCCGTTGGCCCGCCTCCCGGAGGCTTACAAGGACCCACATGACCTCCGCACTACGACACCCAGGAGACACCGCGCCCTCTTCCGGACCCGGAGACCCTCGCTCCTGCCTCTTCCGGCACACGCAGACTCTGTCACTTCCGGAGAGGCCTTCCATGGACGCCGCGGACATTCCACCACCGGAGAGACAACCATGGACGTCCACAAAAGCGCGCCTAGGATCCATGGGTGCGACCTACTCGCCTCGCCGCCAGAGAGCCCGGGAAAGTGACACCCCACGCCAGCCGGCCGGAAGAGACACGCACCGGACGCCCTTCCATGGAACTAACACCGACGGAAACGAAGGAGCCCCTCCTGGACCACCCCTAAGACACCGCCTCCAGGACAAACAAGCGGAGCCGAGCCAGGCGAACCTGGAGCCCGCACCATTGTACCATCGATACCCACGGCAGGGCCACGCCACATCTCGGAACGCAAGGTTCCACTGCAGCGGGGTCACGAAAGACTATGAAGCCCGTCCAATTCGACCCTTAGGATGGTCCCGCTCGGGGTCAAACCCAACCGGATGGTCACCATGCCCGCACTGGGAGACACAATACCCTCCACCCCCATGAGGAACGGGGAGGCTCCATGCAGACCGTACATCGGTCTAAGGCTAAGTATGAAAACTCAGACCCTGCCGGTCTCCGAACTGTCCCCGAAAGGCTACGGCCCTGAAACTGGGCGATGAAATGCATATTGGTGGACATGTTAGGCCTTTGACCTAGCGGGATATGCGGGCGGGTGCGATGGTATACATGGCTGGGGGCCCTCCGCGTTCCTCTTCCTCTTCCTGAAGGGCTCTCTCTTAAACCACACGATAACGCTTGCCAATATATACGCCCCAAATACGCGCCAGGTTTCGTTCTTTCACACTGTCTCGAACGTGCTGACCCCCTTCCAAGCAGGAATGCTGGTGCTGGGAGGCGACTTCAATGTGCCCCTGAACCCACCACTAGACACATCCACCGGAACATCATCCACACCGTACATAGCTCTGAAAAAAATTAAAACGACCCTTCAGAACCACCTCCTCCATGATACATGGCGGGCCCTCAATCCCGCGGGCAAAGACTACACATTCTATTCGGCTCCCCACGACCGGTACTCTAGACTCGACTACCTGATGCTCAGCCAGACTGACCTAAATATGCTCAAGGCAGCGTCCATAGAACCCATGTTCCTATCGGACCACCACCCGATCTCAATTACACTATCCCTTCCCTACGGTCACCCTCGAGCGAGGGTGTGGAGGCTAGACCCTTCCCTGCTCACGGACCCGGTAGTAGCTAAGGAGCTGGAAGGGGCGCTCAACGCGTACTTCCGGGAAAACAGGCAGGAGGACACGTCCCCCATAGTCACCTGGGAGGCACACAAGTGTGTAGTCCGGGGCCTCCTGATAGCAGCGGCTGCCAAACGAAACAAGTTGAGACGCAAACACTATAATGACCTCTTAGGACGCATAGCGCGCCTGGAATCCGCACACAAACACTCACAAGCCCTCGCGACGCTGCAAGACTTGTGCCGGGCCAGGGCCGAACTCCTGGAAGCTATAGGGAAAAAGATTAAGCGGAGCTATGTACTGGCTAGAAAATCCTTCTACGAACACGGGGACAAAGCGGGTGCACTACTGGCGAAAGCCCTACAATCCAAAAGAGCCAAAACGACTGTCCACTCACTGACGGACAGCAAGGGCCGGAAGGTACAAACCTCCCCGGACATTGCCAACCTCTTTGTCCAATATTACACAGGTCTATACAATCTGCCCACCCAGACCACACCAACCACAAATGTCACACGACAAGCCTCCATTGACGACTTCCTCCGACGGTACGGCCCAACCAAATTGACGGAGGAGGCTAGAATAGACCTAGACACACCCCTAAACTCTGCCGAAGTCGGCTTGGCCTTGAAACAACTGAAAGTAGGCAAAAGCCCTGGCCCGGACGGGCTGACAACGGGGTACTATAAAACCTACGCCAAGGTTCTTACACCATTCTTTGTTTCGGCCTTTGCCTCCTTCGCCAACACCCAAGCCCCTCCCAGAGACCTACTAACTGCACACATTGTAGTCATTCCCAAACCTGACAAAGACCCTACCTTGGTGACCAACTACAGACCCATTTCGCTCCTCAACGTGGACCTTAAGTGGTTCGCCAAGACGGTTGCTAACAGACTTCTCCCCTATATGCCCAAACTCATAGACATTGACCAGGCCGGCTTCATCCCGGGCAGAGAGGCACGGGACAACACGATTACGGCCCTGAACATACACCACTGGCTCACCTCAACTGGGTCTCCGGGGTTTTTCCTGTCGCTAGACGCGGAGAAGGCGTTTGACAGGGTGGCGTGGGACTACTTGCGGGCGACCCTCGAAGCCGTCAACCTCCCGCCACTCATGTTAAATTACATTGCGATGCTATACACAGGCCCTACGGCGAGGGTCAATGTGAACGGCCACCTGTCGGACGCCTTCTCCATATCGAACGGGACTCGTCAGGGGTGTCCCCTCTCTCCCCTGATCTTTGTCCTCACCCTGGAACCCTTCCTGAGGCGACTTAGGTCAAACCCGACGATTAAGGGCATAGACGTGGGAGATCAGACTTACAAACTCGCCGCGTTTGCGGATGACATCCTGCTAATGCTAAGAGACCCCCTCACGACTATCCCGAACCTCCTGTTGGATCTCAAGGAGTTTAAACTCATATCCAACTTACAGATCAACCTGTCTAAATCGTATGCTCTGAACGTTTCCCTACCTCAGAATCTCTGTGATCAGTGCCAGGTAAACTTCCCATTCAAATGGAACACTAAGGCCATCACTTATCTAGGGATCCAACTCCCGGTCTCCCTCTCGAACCTATACTCCCTGAATTATCTCCCACTGCTCCAAACGATACTGAAAGACCTGAAGGATTGGGCCCCAAAACAGCTATCTTGGTTCGGCAGGATAGCGGTGGTCAAGATGAATATCCTTCCTCGACTACTCTATACCTTGCAAGCAATCCCTATTAGACCCCCCCCTGCATTCTTCAGGTCTTTCAGAGCAGCATGCACTAAATTTGTTTGGAGGGGCTCTCGCCCGCGCCTAAGTTTTACCAGACTTACGGTCCCCAAGCCGCAGGGAGGATTGGGGCTCCCGGACTTACACAAGTACCATTTGGCGTGTAACCTCACTAGAATAGTTGACTGGGCCACGAATGGGAACCAAAAACAGTGGGTGGGGCTGGAACAAGCATTCTCCCAGGTCCCGCTAACTCACCTGCCATGGTCCTCGCAAGATAACATCCCACCTACCTGTAAAGCTCATCCCCTCATACCCTCCTCCCTACGAGCCTTTCGGGAGGCTTGTACCAAACACAAACTACCAGACAGATGCGGCCTGTTAACCCCCCTCAGACTGAACCCCGACTTCCCTCCGGGCATGCACGCGGCCTTTCTGTTGGATGGGTGGCCGCACCCTAAGGTCCAGGCGGGACAGTTCTTCGCCGCAGGCAAACTCCTGCTTCAGGAGGAACTAGCCACTAAAATGGATAAAGAGAGCTTCCCGTTCTGGACCTACATACAAATCTGACATTTCCTAGACAGGACAGCCCCGAGATCCATTTGGTCTAGACCCTGCTCCCCGTTCGAAAAGCTCTGCTCCACCGAGAGACCACAGAGACACCTCATTTCCACAATATACGGCCTGTTATTCTCCACGCATTCCGCCAAACTGCACTGGGCCAACCAACAGTGGGAGAGTGATTTAGTACTTGACCTCACGGAGGCAGAATGGGAATCGGTATGTAGAATGGCCCACAAAGGCTCGATTAACGTTCAAGCCCAGGAAAACGCCTACAAACTCATCTCCCGATGGTACAAAACCCCGCTTAAATTACACAGGATCGACCCTTCCCTTCCAAAGGTCTGTTGGAGATGCCATCGAGAGACTGGCTCGTTTCTCCATATGTGGTGGACCTGTCCATCACTCACAGCCTACTGGACGGAGGTCCACAAGGTCATTACCCAGGTAACTACTAACACACTAGATTTCACGCCTGCGCAATACCTCCTCCACCATGCTCAGACACTCCCGAGGGGATATTGCCGTTCATTGGCTATGCACATGGTGAACGCCGCACGAATGTGCATCCCGATCAAATGGCTCTCCACACATCCCCCCTCTATAGCTGACTGGTTTCAGAGGATCCAGAAAACGATGGAGATGGAGGACCTAATCCATCAAGCCCATGACAACCCTACACGATTTAATGAGACGTGGGCCTGCTGGAAACACTACACTTCGACGGACGATTACACGGCGGCTATGGCCCGTTGAACCGGAATAAGAGCCCCCACCGCATAACACCCTGTCGAGCCGCGACTCGAGGCATGTCCCGTCTGGTGCCCCCCCCCCACCCCCCCAGACCTAAAGTTTGTGGGAATATGTACATACCCATGGAGAAGCCCCTAGGCCATAGGGCACTGCCCATAGAGTTAAGCAACAGATAAATACGGTGGCCTGGACATCCACTGAACAGATAGGTAGACCACGTTTGTCAGCCATATCTTGCTCCACCCACGGGGCCCGGAGGCCTCCTGGGTAGGGATGAGCTCCGCGTTCGATTCGAACGTATGTTCGACTCGAACATCGGTCGTTCGATCGTTCGACGAAACTCGAACAAAACGGGTCGTTCGCGCCAAATTCGAGTGACGCAAAACGTCCCATAATTCACTGGGGCGTTGAGCGCTGATGATTGGCCAAGCATGCTGTATGTCCCGCATGCTTGGCCAATCACAGCGCTCAAAAAACGAAGAGCCATAATTGGCCAAAGCCAGGGTGGCTTTGGCCAATTATGGTTCAGGGGGATTAGTACACGCCCCCCACTATAAAAGGCAGCCTGCACGGCTGCCTAGTGTAGTGTGTTGGCGGTTCTAGAGAAGATCAGTCAGTCAGACAGAGAGAGATAGAGAGATAGAGACACAGTGTCTTAACCAGATAGATAGATAGACAGATAGATAGATAGAGTAGGAAGTGTAGTCAGTATAGTTAAAAGTACAGTTTGTAGAGAATATATTCACATCCTTAGGCGTTGTCAATATATTTATAAACTGTACAGCTCAGCTAGTTTATCTATCAGGCAGGAGATTGTTCTACATGCAGCGCTCTAACGTGTTGTATTGCCTGCATTAGGGATTTACTTTAAATATAATTATTCTGTGTTATTTAACGTGTGCTAGTTAATTGCACACACAGACGCATTACCTGTTACTGCACGTGTGCAATTTATTTGCACAGAAGCGCAGTCGCTGTTAATGCAACTGGGCTATTGAATTGCACAGAAACGCAGTCGCTATTACTGCGTGCGTGCTGTTTAATAGCAACTAAAGGCAGTTGGTGTCACTGCGTGCGTGCTGTTAAATCGCATTTGACCGCAGTCGCTATTACTGCGTGCGTGCTGTTTAATAGCAACTAAAGGCAGTTGGTGTCACTGCGTGCGTGCTGTTAAATCGCATTTGACCGCAGTCGCTATTACTGCGTGCGTGCTGTTTAATAGCAACTAAAGGCAGTTGGTGTCACTGCGTGCGTGCTGTTAAATCGCATTTGACCGCAGTCGCTATTACTGCGTGCGTGCTGTTTAATAGCAACTAAAGGCAGTTGGTGTCACTGCGTGCGTGCTGTTAAATCGCATTTGACCGCAGTCGCTATTACTGCGTGCGTGCTGTTTAATAGCAACTAAAGGCAGTTGGTGTCACTGCGTGCGTGCTGTTAAATCGCATTTGACCGCAGTCGCTATTACTGCGTGCGTGCTGTTTAATAGCAACTAAAGGCAGTTGGTGTCACTGCGTGCGTGCTGTTAAATCGCATTTGACCGCAGTCGCTATTACTGCGTGCGTGCTGTTTAATAGCAACTAAAGGCAGTTGGTGTCACTGCGTGCGTGCTGTTAAATCACATTTGACCGCAGTCGCTATTACTGCGTGCGTGCTGTTTAATAGCAACTAAAGGCAGTTGGTGTCACTGCGTGCGTGCTGTTAAATCGCATTTGACCGCAGTCGCTATTACTGCGTGCGTGCTGTTTAATAGCAACTAAAGGCAGTTGGTGTCACTGCGTGCGTGCTGTTAAATCGCATTTGACCGCAGTCGCTATTACTGCGTGCGTGCTGTTTAATAGCAACTAAAGGCAGTTGGTGTCACTGCGTGCGTGCTGTTAAATCGCATTTGACCGCAGTCGCTATTACTGCGTGCGTGCTGTTTAATAGCAACTAAAGGCAGTTGGTGTCACTGCGGCTATTTTGTTACTTTACACTTGAGCCAAGTCGCTCTTACTGTGTGGTTGCTGTTTAATACCATCTGAAAGCAGTTGGTGTGACAGCGACTATTTTGTTACTTTACACTTGAACCAAGTCGCTCTTACTGTGTGATTGCTGTTTAATACCATCTGAACGCAGTCGGTGTGACAGCGACTATTTTGTTACTTTACACTTGAGCCAAGTCGCTCTTACTGTGTGGTTGCTGTTTAATACCATCTGAACGCAGTTGGTGTGACAGCGACTATTTTGTTACTTTACACTTGAGCCAAGTCGCTCTTACTGTGTGGTTGCTGTTTAATACCATCTGAACGCAGTTGGTGTGACAGCGACTATTTTGTTACTTTACACTTGAACCAAGTCGCTCTTACTGTGTGATTGCTGTTTAATACCATCTGAACGCAGTCGGTGTGACAGCGACTACTTTGTTACTTTACACTTGAGCCAAGTCGCTCTTACTGTGTGGTTGCTGTTTAATACCATCTGAACGCAGTCGGTGTGACAGCGACTATTTTGTTACATAACACCTGAACGCATAACTATGGCTGGAAGGACAAAGAGAGGCAGAGAGTCACGAGGGCAAGCAGGCTCTGCATCTAGAGGTAACGCTGGTGATGGATGTGGTGCATCCTCTTCAGCACGTGGCCGTGGCCGCTCGTCCTTCTTTTCGGGAGCTGGCCGTGTTGAGCCTCAACATGCTGAGAAATTAGTTGAGTGGATGACCAAGCCGTCCTCATCCTCCTCATCCTCTCTCACACAGACTGATTATAGTTTGTCTGGCAAAGCAGCTGCCAAGGCGTCCTCTACCCTCTGCACAATGGGATCACACAATCCTTCCCTAGTCCCACCGTGTCCTCCTGAGGAGTCCCCCGAACTGTTTCAACACAGTGTTGGGTACATGCTAGCTGAAGATGCACAGCGTTTTGAAGACTCCGATGACGGAACACTGATAGAGGAAGGCATTGATGTGAGCCCAGGGAGAGGGGGTGGCCGAGAGGGACAACAATCTGGGAGTGATGTTCCCCCAGCTGGAGCATACTGCCAGGTTGTCGCCAGTGATGATGAGGAGGGAGGGGATGATGAGGTCATTGACTCTACCTGGGTGCCTGGTAGGAGAGAGGAGGAGGAGGAAGAGGACGAGGCACAGGCACATCTTCAAAGAGGCAGGAAGCCCTCCAGGGGTCAGCTTAAGGGCAGTACACCAACTGCATTACGTGGCGCTGCTGTGTCTCAACGGTACAGCAAAAGTTCTTTGGTGTGGGCCTTTTTTGAAACCTGTCCATCAGATGCTACCTTTGCTGTTTGCAACATATGTCTCAAGCGTATCTCGCGTGGCCAAAACATCACCCGCTTGGGCACCACATGCTTGTCCAGACATATGTCGACCTGCCATGCAGCTCGTTGGCAGGCATACCAGAAAGACCCACACCAAAGACCAAAGCGGTCCTCCCCTTGCCCTTCTGTGACCTCAAACCCCACTAGACCCCTAGTCCTCTCTGCAGCCTGCACCGAAGGTGTAGAAATAGGTGTGTCACAACGTAGTAGTGGTAGTACATCCGGCCAATCTACTGATATTACCAGACAAATTTCCCTGCCCCAGCTGCTGCAGCGCCGAAAGAAGTACGCTCCCAGCCATCCACATGCCCAGCGGTTGAATGCTAGCTTAGCAAAATTGCTAGCACTTCAACTGCTACCTTTTCAGTTGGTAGATTCTGCCCCCTTCCGTGAGTTTGTGGAATGTGCAGTACCTCAGTGGCAAGTACCCAAACGCCACTTTTTTTCACGGAAGGCGATTCCGGCTCTCTACCGGCATGTGGAAGGCAATGTCCATACCTCGCTGGACAGGGCGGTCAGTGGTAAGGTGCATCTTACCGCTGACTCATGGTCCAGCAGGCATGGACAGGGACGTTACCTGTCTTTTACGGCCCATTGGGTGACTCTGCTGGCAGCTGGGAAGGACGCAGGTCAAGGCACAGTAGTTTTGGAGGTTGTTCCACCACCACGCCTCCAAAACACTACAACTGCTTGTGACACACCTCTCTCCTCCACCCCCTCCTCTTCTTCTTCCTCTGTGGCCTCTTCCTGTGGTGATGTTGGCTCAGAACCAGCCGTGCTCCGTAGGCGTACGACGGGCTACGCAGGAATGCAGGCCAAGAGATGCCATGCGGTCCTAGAGCTGGTGTGCTTGGGAGACAGGAGCCACACTGGGGAAGAGGTTCTTTCAGCTCTGCAGGAGCAGGCTCAGAGGTGGTTGACGCCACGCCAGCTGAAGCCTGGAATGGTGGTCAGCGATAATGGCACCAACCTCCTCTCTGCCCTGCGACGTGGAAAACTCACCCATGTGCCCTGTTTTGCGCATGTTCTCAATTTGGTGGTGCAGCGGTTCTTGGGCAGGTACCCTGGCTTACAGGATGTCCTGAGGCAGGCCAGGAAAGTCTGTGTGCATTTCCGGAGGTCATATAATGCCACTGCTCGGCTGACAGACCTCCAGAGGGAATACAACCTGCCCAAGAACCGCCTAATCTGTGACATGCCCACCAGATGGAACTCTACGTTGGCCATGCTGCAGCGGCTGCACACGCAGCAGAGGGCCATCAATGAGTACCTGTGCCAATATGGCAGCAGAACTGGCTCAGGGGAGCTTGGGTTTTTTTCACCACGCCAGTGGGCCTTGATCAGGGATGCATGCACTGTCCTGTCACCATTTGAGGAGGCCACGAGGATGGTGAGCAGTGACAGTGCATGCATCAGTGAGACTGTCCCGCTTATTCACATGTTGGAGCACACCCTACGTGGAATAATGGACAGGGCCCTTGAGGCAGAACAGAGGGAGGAAGAGGAGGACTTTCTTACCTCTCAAGGCCCCCTTTATCCAGACACTGTTCCTGCTTGCCCACCTGGAACACAGGAAGAGGAGGAGGAGGAGGAGGATGAGGAAGAGGAGGAGGAGGAGGATTGTATCAGCAGCATGGAGGTGGAGCCTAGCACTCAGCATCAACAGCAGCAGTCTTCAAGGGATCATTTACAGTCCCAAGGAACACGTGGACTTTTACGTGGCTGGGATGAGGTGGCTGAGGATCCTGTCGTCCTCAGTGACCCAGAGGACTGTGCCCCGAATGCCTCTGCAAACCTACGCTGCATGGCCTCCCTGATTCTGCAAAGCCTGCGTAAGGATCCTCGTGTACGTGCTATCAAGGAGAGGGATCATTACTGGCTGGCAACTCTCCTTGATCCACGTTACAAGAGTAAGGTAACGGATCTTATGTTGCCATCGCAGAGGGAGCAGAAGATGAAACTACTGCGGGAGGCCTTGCAGAAGGGTCTGTGCAATGCGTTCCCAGAACCGGGGGGATTACCAAAACCTGGCCCTGGACAACGTCTTGCTGAGGCTTCGGTGAGTCAGAGAAGGAGCGGTGGAGAAGGTGGCCGTCTGACCGATGCGTTCAGACAATTTTTTAGTCCGCAGCCCCAAGGTCTGACCGGTTCCAGCAACCATCGCCAGCGTCTGGTTTACATGGTCCGGGAATACCTAGCGGCAAGATCCGACTTGGACACCTTCCCCACGGAAAATCCTCTGGCTTACTGGGTCTTGAGGATGGATCACTGGCCAGAGCTTGCACAGTACGCAATTGAGCTACTGGCTTGCCCTGCATCCAGTGTTCTTTCAGAACGTACATTCAGTGCTGCTGGAGGCTTTGTGACCGATCACAGGGTACGCCTCTCCACCGACTCTGTTGATCGACTGACCTTCATCAAAATGAATCAGGCTTGGATCAACACCGGCTACCAAGCACCTGATGCTGATGTTACTGAATAAGAATTTTGTGTTGAAATATCAGATCCCTTTGAGACTGCTGATGCTGAGTGACTGTCCTGTTGTGCTGCTGATGGAATATCCTTCTCCTCCTCACTTTTCATGCTGTTAGCTAGTAAGAAATTTTGTTTTTCTGTGCTCCGCCACCAGTGCCTAAGGCCTAATTTTTCTGCCCCTGTTTAACAGGGGCGCCTAATAACAATTTTTGATGCAATACTTTGCACGTGGCCTAAGGCCTAATTTTTGTGCCCCTGTGTAACAGGGGCGTCTAATAACAATTTTTGATGCAATACTTTGCACGTGGCCTAAGGCCTAATTTTTGTGCCCCTGTGTAACAGGGGCGTCTAATAACAATTTTTGATGCAATACTTTGCACGTGGCCTAAGGCCTAATTTTTGTGCCCCTGTGTAACAGGGGCGTCTAATAACAATTTTTGATGCAATACTTTGCACGTGGCCTAAGGCCTAATTTTTGTGCCCCTGTGTAACAGGGGCGTCTAATAACAATTTTTGATGCAATACTTTGCACGTGGCCTAAGGCCTAATTTTTGTGCCCCTGTGCAACAGGGGCGTCTAATAACAACAGGGGTTGCAGTGTTATGTTGCGCCTACGGACACATTTTTATGCCCCTGTGTAACAGGGGCACCTAATAACAATTTTTGATGCAATACTTTGCACGTGGCTCCTTGTTGCGCTCCAATTACAGATATTGGGAGGGGTTGCAGTGTTATGTTGCGCCTATGGACACATTTTTATGCCCCTGTGTAACAGGGGCACCTAATAACAATTTTTGATGCAATACTTTGCACGTGGCTCCTTGTTGCGCTCCAATTACAGATATTGGGAGGGGTTGCAGTGTTATGTTGCGCCTATGGACACATTTTTATGCCCCTGTGTAACAGGGGCACCTAATAACAATTTTTGATGCAATACTTTGCACGTGGCTCCTTGTTGCGCTCCAATTACAGATATTGGGAGGGGTTGCAGTGTTATGTTGCGCCTATGGACACATTTTTATGCCCCTGTGTAACAGGGGCACCTAATAACAATTTTTGATGCAATACTTTGCACGTGGCTCCTTGTTGCGCTCCAATTACAGATATTGGGAGGGGTTGCAGTGTTATGTTGCGCCTACGGACACATTTTTATGCCCCTGTGTAACAAGGGCGCCTAATAAAAATTTTTGATGCAATACTTTGCACGTGGCTCTTTGTTGCGCTACAATTACAGTATGTTTGAGGGGTGCCCTTTTTTCTACAATTTTGCTTTCCCAAAAAGATAATGCCACCCCCCCACCACCCCTAAAATAATCGAGATATTGTTCCCACACAGCACGTGCGCAACCAGTATTAAATTACTTTGTTCTTATAATAATTTAATGTTGTGCAGGGACATTTCTAAACATGTGCCACTACTAGAGACACACAGCAGGTGTGATATTTGAAGGAATTTTTCATTTTTTTTTTTCACTTTAAACATCATTAAAATCGCTGCTCCGCAAAAACGTCCGTTTTTAAAATATTTTTTTCGATTGATACATGTTCCCTGGGGCAAGACCCGGGTTCTGAAAGACGTTTACCAACATTAAATTGAATATTGGTCTTTAAAATGATCGTTTTTGAATTCGAACGTTCGAGTCCCATAGACTTCAATGGGGTTCTAAATGTTCGCGCGAACCCGCGGTCTGTTCGAACGTTCTGATGCGGGTTCGGCTCATCCCTACTCCTGGGGAACATATCTCGCATCTCCCCCTGGGTTTACCACCGAACTTATTTGGAACACTGTAGAAATGATGCGTGGGACGTACCTACACCTCAGAACACGACAGACGAGAGCAGGATTATATGACACCATGTAGTTACATATTGAATGGCTAAAATATATAGATGATTTGCAGCAATTTTTCCAACTCTTCTGCCTTTGCTTACCATACCTATTGCAGCGGCTGCGTCCGCATATATATATGTCTTATATGAATGTTTGGATCCTTAAGTTGGCCACTGGGCCGTTTGTCTTGTTATTGTATTTGCTGAAGAGTAAATAAACATTCTTTCTTGGGAAAAAAAAAAAAAATCTAAAAGCTTCAGTTTCAGTTTGTAAATTAATAGAAAACTGACTAAAAGACAGAGAGTTGTGATTAATTATGCATACTCTGAATGGCCTAGGGTTATTGATGGTGCACCTCAAGCTTTAGTGTTAGCCCTCTTACTTTTTAATCTATATATATAAAACGCAACGTGTGTGTGTGTGTGTGTGTATGTATGTATGTATGTTCCAGCATCACGTCCAAACGGCTAAAGATATTAACATGAAACTTGGCACACATGTTACTTATATGTCAGCAACAAACATAGGATAGGTGGTTTAACCCTTACCCACCCCCATTTGCCTTGGTCAGGGTTTTTCTTTAAAGTCCCATTCAACTCTATGGGAAATACATGTTACTTCATGTTCCAGCATCACGTCCAAACGGCTAAAGATATTAACATGAAACTTGGCACACATGTTACTTATATGTCATCAACAAACATAGGATAGGTGGTTTAACCCTTACCCACCCCCATTTGCCATGGTCAGGGTTTTCCTTTAAAGTCCCATTCAACTCTATGGGAAATACATGTTATTTCATAACTTCCAAACGGCTGTAGATATTTCGATAACACTTGGTCACATGTTACTTATATGTCCACTTAAACTATAGGATAGTTAATTTATCCCTTAACTACCCCCATTTGTGAGGGTCGGGGTTTTTGTTTAAAGTCCCATGCAAATCAATGGGAAATGTATGTTCCCACATAACTTCTGTACGCCTGGAGATATTTCAATAATACCTGGTACACATAGTACTTATATGCCAAATAAAAATATATGACAGTTAAATTAACCCTTACCTACACCCTTATATAAAAGATGGGTATATTTATATTACTATGATTTTCCTCCCCAAAAGGTTAAGATAGGAAGACCGGGCAACGCCGGGTATTCAGCTAGTTTATTTATAAATTATACACAGTTTGGGATTAAAAGTAGTTTCAGTGTTTGCAGATGACAACAAGCTATGCAGTACATTGACATCCTTACAGGATATCTTCAATTTACAAACCAACCCCAATGCACTATTTAATTGGGAAACTATGTTGCAAATGACGTTTGCATAGAAACAAAGAAGCGTAATGGCAGGAAATAGACCAAGTGGTCCATTGAGTCTGTGCCCTTTTTTTATAATACTTTTTTTAAAAACATTTTTGTCTTAACCACTTCCCGACCGCCGCATATGTACATCCACAGAATGGCACGTACAGGCAAATGGGCGTACAGGTACGTCCCTGCCTTTCCGCGGGTCGGGGGTCCGATCGGGACCCCCCCCCCCGCTACATGCGGCGGTCGGATTCCCGCGGGGAGCGATCCGGGACGACGGCGCGGCTATTCGTTTATAGCCGCTGCGTAGCGATCGCTCCCCGGAGCTGAAGAACGGGGAGAGCCGTGTGTAAACACGGCTTCCCCGTGCTTCACTGTGGCGGCTGCATCGATCGAGTCATCCCTTTTATAGGGAGACTCGATCGATGATGTCAGTCCTACAGCCACACCCCCCTACAGTTGTAAACACACACTAGGTGAACCCTAACTCCTACAGCGCCCCCTGTGGTTAACTCCCAAACTGCAACTGTCATTTTCACAATAAACAATGCAATTTAAATGCATTTTTTGCTGTGAAAATGACAATGGTCCCAAAAATGTGTCAAAATTGTCCGAAGTGTCCGCCATAATGCCGCAGTCACGAAAAAAATTGCTGATCGCTGCCATTAGTAGTAAAAAAAAAAAAAATAATAAAACTATCCCCTATTTTGTAAACGCTATAAATTTTGCGCAAACCAATCGATAAACGCTTATTGCGATTTTTTTACCAAAAATTTGTAGAAGAATACGTATCGGCCTAAACTGAGGAAAAAATAAATTTTTATATATGTTTTTGGGGGATATTTATTACAGGAAAAAGTAAAAAATATTGCATTTTTTTCAAAATTGTCACTCTATTTTTGTTTATAGCGCAAAAAATAAAAGCCGCAGAGGTGATCAAATACCACCAAAAGAAAGCTCTATTTGTGGGGAAAAAAAGACATCAATTTTGTTTGGGAGCCACGTCGCACGACCACGCAATTGTCTGTTAAAGCGACGCAGTGAGAATTGTAAAAATGCCTTTGGGCATTTAGCAGCATATTGGTCCGGGGCTTAAGTGGTTAATATAGATTCAAGTTTGTTTATTCTAAGATTAGTTTTGAAATTTCCTCCCACTAGTTTAAGGTCATGTCCCTGTGTTCTTGACCTTGGCTTAATATAAAAAATATTGCCCTCATTAACTGTATTCACACACTTGATGTATTTAAAGATTTCAATCATGTCTCCCCTTTTCCCTTCTTTCATCCAGACTGCACATATTAAGTCTCTCCTGATATGTCTTATTCTGATCTTTTGCTATCCTATCAAAATCCTTTTGTAAGTGAGGTCTCTGGAACTGGACACAAATGATGTCTAACTAAAGATCTATACAGGGAACTCTGGACTTTCTTCCTCCTGCTGGTGATCCCTCTAATGATGCAGGCTAGCATTCTATTTGCTTTTCCCACTGCATGCTGTTTTCTTATTTGCAGTCATTTGAAATAAGTAGGGAAAACAGGTGTATAGGCGCTGCAACCCTCCCACATAAAAGCTCTACCCAGTGCTCAGACCTTGAGGCTGCTGACACCTCTAACATTCCAGAATAAGGAAAGGGATGGTCGGCACTCAGGATGACATCCAAAATAGTATTTCTTTAATAAGTACATTTACAAAGCTGTAAATAGGGTTGAGTTCGGGTTCGGTACGGACTTTGGGTTTTTTTGCTCCCGAACCCGAATAGTTGGAAAAAGTTTGGGTTCGGGTTCGGAGTTTGGGTATGTTTTGGCGCGCTGCACGGCAGCCAATCGCCATTTGTTTTACTACTGTGACTGGGAACTGATCACAGCATTGCCTACTTATGGCATGGCTGTGATTGACCAGTGCAGCATGTGACCCAGCTTGTGACCAGCCTCTATATTAGATCGAGGCACACAGCACAGATCGTCACTCTGCTTTAGTTATGATAGGAAGAGGCTGCTGCTGCTGCTTAGGGACAGTGTCAGAGAGTTGTATCCTGCTTCAGAAATCTCAACAAGCACACTTTATTTCTTTGATATCTGCATCATCTTATGGTTTCTGGCTCGTCACTGTGCTTTAATTATGATAGGGAGAGGCTGCTGCTGCTGCTGCTTAGGGACAGTGTCAGAGAGGTGTATCCTGCTTCAGAAATCTAAACAAGCACTCTTTATTCCTGTGACATCTGCTGTGCTTCATATAGTTTAGGAATTTTGTTCAGCTATAGGGACAGCAATCTATAGGTGACTCTGTATATTTCAACTGCACCTGCCACCACCTGTGCACCTGTGATATACTGTGTGTGTGTCCAGTACATAGTTCAGGGACAGGTTCCAGAAATTTTCCTATAGGGACAGCAATCTATAGGTGACTCTGTATATTTCAACTGCACCTGACACCACCTGTGCACCTGTGATATACTGTGTGTGTGTGTCCAGTACATAGTTCAGGGACAGGTTCCAGAAATGTTCCTATAGGGACAGCAATCTATAGGTGACTCTGTATATTTCAACTGCACCTGACACCACCTGTGCACCTGTGATATACTGTGTGTGTGTCCAGTACATAGTTCAGGGACAGGTTCCAGAAATTTTCCTATAGGGACAGCAATCTATAGGTGACTCTGTATATTTCAACTGCACCTGCCACCACCTGTGCACCTGTGATATACTGTGTGTGTGTCCAGTACATAGTTCAGGGACAGGTACCAGAAATGTCCCCATAGGGACAGCAATCTATAGGTGACTCTGTATATTTCAACTGCACCTGCCACCACCTGTGCACCTGTGATATACTGTGTGTGTGTCCAGTACATAGTTCAGGGACAGGTTCCAGAAATTTTCCTATAGGGACAGCAATCTATAGGTGACTCTGTATATTTCAACTGCACCTGCCACCACCTGTGCACCTGTGATATACTGTGTGTGTGTCCAGTACATAGTTCAGGGACAGGTACCAGAAATGTCCCCATAGGGACAGCAATCTATAGGTGACTCTGTATATTTCAACTGCACCTGCCACCACCTGTGCACCTGTGATATACTGTGTGTGTGTCCAGTACATAGTTCAGGGACAAGTTCCAGATATTTCCTATAGGGACAGCAATCTATAGGTGACTCTGTATATTTCAACAGCACTGCACCTGCCACCACCTATGCACCTGTGATATACTGTGTGTGTGTCCAGTACATAGTTCAGGGACAGGTTCCAGATATTTCCTATAGGGACAGAAATCTATAGGTGACTCTGTATATTTCAACAGCACTGCACTTGCCACCACCTGTGCACCTGTGATATACTGTGTGTGTGTCCAGTACATAGTTCAGGGACAGGTTCCAGATATTTCCTATAGGGACAGCAATCTATAGGTGACTCTGTATATTTCAACAGCACTGCACTTGCCACCACCTGTGCACCTGTGATATACTGTGTGTGTGTCCAGTACATAGTTCATGGACAGGTTCCAGATATTTCCTATAGGGACAGCAATCTATAGGTGACTCTGTATATTTCAACAGCACTGCACGTGCCACCACCTGTGCACCTGTGATATACTGTGTGTGTGTCCAGTACATAGTTCAGGGACAGGTTCCAGATATTTCCTATAGGGACAGCAATCTATAGGTGACTCTGCATATTTCAACAGCACTGCACCTGCCACCACCTGTGATATACTGTGTGTGTGTCCAGTACATAGTGCAGGGACAGGTTCCAGATATTTCCTATAGGGACAGCAATCTATAGGTGACTATGTATATTTCAACAGCACTGCACCTGCCACCACCTGTGCACCTGTGATATACTGTGTGTGTGTGTCCAGTACATAGTTCAGGGACAGGTTCCAGGTATTTCCTATAGGGACAGCAATCTATAGGTGACTCTGTATATTTCAACAGCACTGCACCTGCCACCACCTGTGCACCTGTGAAATACTGTGTGTGTGTGTCCAGTACATAGTTCAGGGACAGGTTTCAGGTATTTCCTATAGGGACAGCAATATATAGGTGACTCTGTATATTTCAACAGCACTGCACCTGTCCCCTGTGATATACTGTCTGTGCAGTACATTGTTTAGAGGTAGGTTCCTGCTTCTTGCTATAGGTAGAGAAATATATAGGTGGATCTCTGCCTATTTCACCAGCACTCTACCTGTCCCCTGTGATATACTGTCTGTGCAGTACATTGTTTAGAGGTAGGTTCCTGCTTCTTGATATAGGTAGAGAAACATATATAGGTGAATCTCTGCCTATTTCACCAGCACTCTACCTGTCCCCTGTGATATACTGTCTGTGCAGTACATTGTTTAGGGCTGGGTTCCTGCTTCTTGCTATAGGTAGAGAAATATATAGGTGAATCTCTGCCTAGTTCACCAGCACTCTACCTGTCCCCTGTGATATACTGTCTGTGCAGTAAATTTTTTAGGGGTAGGTTCCTGCTTCTTGCTATAGGTAGAGAAATATATAGGTACATCTCTGCCTATTTCACCATATTACACTATTTTTGTATTTAAAATTTCTCAAAATTAGGGCAAGACCCTAAATTTGAGAAATATGAAGAAAACGTCAAATAAGGGACGTGGCCGCGGTCGTGGTGCTGCTGGTGGAGCTCCTGTTACAGGGAGAGGACGTGGTCGATCTGTGCCAGCTACACGCACAAGTGAAACACCTTTCTCAGGTGCGAGTAGCCGACAGAGCCTGCAGCGGTATTTGGTCGGGCCTAATCCAGCTCTACGAATGTTGAGGCCAGGAGCAGAACAGGCGGTAGTAGATTGGGTTGCTGACAGTGCCTCCAGTTCCTTCACATTGTTTTCCAACCAGTCTTGTGCTGAAAGTTCAGAGTTGGCGCCTGCAGCCGATGTCCACCATCAGTCTTTCACCTCACCCCCTTGCAAATCAGCCAAGCAGTCTGAGCCCCAAAGCATGCAGCAGTCTCTTCTTCTTTTTGATGAGTCTGTTAGCATGTGTTCCTAGGGCCATCCACCTAGCCCAGCCCCAGAAGGGGAAGAGATTGAGTGCACCGATGCCCAACCACTTATATTTCAAGATGAGTACATGGGGGGACCATCACAGCACGTCTTGGATGATGATGAAACACAGTTGCCAACTGCTGGTGCTTTTGCAATTGTGCAGACCGACAAGGAGGGCAGTGGTGAAGACTGGGTGGAAGATGATGTGAAGGATGATGAGGTCCTCAACCCGACATGGAATCAACCTCATGCAGGTGACCCATGTAGTTCGGAGGAAGAGGCGGTGGTCGCACAGAGCCACCAGCACAGCAGAAGAGGGAGCAGGGTGCCAAAGCAGAGCGTCCGTCCCCTAGACAGTAAGCCTGCTACTGCCCAACGCAGCAAGGGACCGAGCACACCAAAGCCAGGTCCAAGGAGTTCCCTAGCGTGGCAGTTCTTCACACAATGTGCTGATGACAATCAGAGCCTGAAGCGAGGCATAAACGTTCTCAACCTGAGCACAACCTGCATGACCAGGCATCTAAGTGCAAAGCACGAGCTGCAGTGGAGTAGACACCTCAAAAACCAAGAAAGGTCTCTGGCTCCTCCTGCTTCCTCTTCTGCATCAGTCTCGGGCCTCTCTGCCTCTTCATCCACCTCTGTAGTGACAGTGCCACCTGCCACCCCTCAATTAGAGGACCGGCAAGCAACACTACCACCTGGGTCACCAAACATCTCCACAATGTCCCATGGAAGCATTCAGCTCTCCATCTCCCAAACACTCTACCCACCCACGATCCCTGGCCCTGAATGCCAGCATTTCAAAATTACTGGCCTTTGAAATGCTGTCATTCCGTCTGGTGGAGACGCAGAGTTTTAAAAGCCTGATGGCATTGGCTGTCCCACAGTACGTCGTGCCCAGCCGCCACTACTTTTCCAGGCGAGCCATCCCTTCCCTGCACAACCAAGTGGGGGACAAAATCAGGTGTGCACTGCGCAACGCCATCTGTGCCAAGGTCCACCTAACTACGGATACGTGGACCAGTAAGCACGGTCAGGGACGTTATATCTCCCTAACAGCGCACTGGGTAAATGTAGTGGCGGCTGGGCCTGAGGTGGATAGCAGTTTGGCACATGTCCTTCCACCACCGAGGATTGCAGGGCGCTTCAGTTTGCCTCCTGTTCCTAACTCCTTCTACTCCGCTTCTTCATCCTCTACCGCCTCCTCATCCAGTCAGCGTAACAAATTCACCACCAACTTCAGCACAGCCATGGATAAACGCCAGCAGGCAGTTTTAAAACGTTCCTGTTTGGGGGGAAAAACCACACACCGCGCAGGAGTTGTGGAGGGACATGAAACAACAGACCGATGAGTGGTTGGCGTCAGTGAGCCTCAAGCCGGGCCTGGTGGTGTGCGATAACGGGCGAAATCTCGTAGCAGCTCTGGGCCTAGCCGGTTTGACGCACATCCCTTGCCTGGCGCATGTGCTGAATTTGGTGGTGCAGAGTTTCCTGAAAACTTACCCCGATATGCCACAGCTGCTGCAGAAAGTGCGGGCCGTCTGTGCGCACTTTCGGCGTTCTCACCCTGCTGCTGCTCACCTGGCAGCGCTGCAGCGTAACTTCGGACTTCCCGCTCACCGCCTCATATGTGATGTGCCCACAAGGTGGAACTCCACCTTGCACATGCTGGCCAGACTGTGCGAGCAGCAGCAGGCGATAGTGGAGTTCCAGCTGCAGCACGCACGCGTGAGTCGCTCTGCGGAACAGAACCACTTTACCACCAATAACTGGGCCTCCATGCGAGACCTGTGTGCCTTGTTGCGCTGTTTTGAGTATACTCCACCAACATGGCCAGTGCCGATGACGCCGCTCTCAGCGTGACTATCCCAGTTCTATGCCTCCTTGAAAAAACACTACGGGCGATGATGGAACAGGATGTGGCACAGGAGGAGGAGGAATCGGGATAATTTCCAAGGCTTTCAGGGCAGTCATTCACAAGTGGCTCCGAGGGTGGGTTTGTGCACCAACAAAGGCCAGGTACACAATTGTCCAGCAAGGGCACAGTTCTGGAGAATGACGCGGTGGAGGATGAGGAGGAGGAAGACATGGAGGAGGAGGAGGAACCATGTTCACAGCAGGATGGCATCCAGACCAGCTCATGGCCATTACTGGTGCGTGGCTGGGGGGATACAGAGGACACAGATGATACACCTCCCACAGAGGACAGCTGTTCGTTGCCTCTGGGCAGCCTGGCACACATGAGCAATTACATGCTGCAGTGTCTCCGCAATGACCGGCGTGTTTCGCACATTATAACAGGTGCTGATTACTGGGTGGCCACGCTGCTGGATCCCCGTTACAAGGACAATGTACCGTCCTTAATCCCCTCACTGGAGCGTGAACGCAAGATGCGTGAGTACAACTGACCGCTGGTAGACGCGCTGCTGGTGCAATTCCCACCTGGCAGCGGGGGCACAGTGGAAGCAGAAGGTGAAGGCAGAGGAGGAGGAAGAGGTCGCCAACGCAGCAGGGGCACCGCCAGCACCTCAGAAGGCAGGGTTAGCATGGCCGAAATGTGGAAAAGCTTTGTCAGCACGCCACAACAAACAGCACCACCAGCTGATATGGAACGTTTCAGCAGGAGGCAGCATTTCAGCAACATGGTGGAGCAGTATGTGTGCACACGCCTACACGTACTGAATGACGGCTATGCCCCCTTAAACTTCTGGGTCTCCAAATTGGGCACATGGCCTGAGCTTGCCCTTTACGCCTTGGAGGTGCTGGCCTGCCCTGCGGCCAGTGTATTGTCTGAATGTGTATTTAGCACGGCAGGGGGCGTTATCACAGACAAGCGCAGCCGCCTGTCCAGAGCCAATGTGGACAAGCTCACATTCATTAAAATGAACCAGGCATGGATCCCACAAGACTTGTCCGTACCTTGTGCAGAATAGACACCGGGCCGGCCTTACCCAGCCATTGTTTTTTTTCTGATCTTTCTAGGGTTGCCATCTCATCCCTTTAAAAGCAAAAACATATTAATTACACAGGTTCTCTGGCTGATTAAGTTGCTGCTAATTAAACTCACTTGGTGCCTTATCGACAGTAAATTAGCCCCAGAACCTGTGTAATTACTCTGTGTTCTGGTTTAAAGGGATGAGGTAGCAACCCTAGATCTTTCTCACTCTTTTGTGGTTTACCCTAATTTAAAAAATACATATATTAAAAACCAAAACCTGCTGTGTTGGCTACCTCCTCCTCCTCCTCCTCCTCCACTGCCGCTTCCACCTACACCGCCACATCCACCTCAACCTCCTAATACATATGGACCTCGTCCTCCTAGGTCAAAATGATTTTATTTTTTATTTTTATTTTTTTATGTTATTTTATGTTATTTTGAGTTATTTCCCTATCCACATTTATTTTAAGAGTACTTGCCATGCTGTTCCCGACATTTTGCAAAATTATTTTTTTTTTATGTTATTTTGAGTTATTTCCCTATCCACATTTATTTTCAGAGTACTTGCCATGCTCTTCCCGACATTTTGCTGCCATTTGCAGCCCTCCAGCCCTTTCCCTTAGTTTTTTAGAGACATTTTTGTAGTCAAAAGTCCGGGTCCCCATTGACTTCAATGGGGTTCGGGTCAAAGTCCGGGTTCGGGTTCGGTCCCAAACTCGAACCCAAACTTTTTTTTCAAAGTCCGGATTCGGGTCCGAACCCGGACATCCAGGTGTCCGCTCAACTCTGACTGTAAAACATCCTACACATTTTGGGCATTAGACCTTAGTCATGGCCATGACTAAGGACTAACATATGAAACGCGTAGGCTGTTTTACTGCTTTGTACATGTACTTAACAATGTAAAACTATTTTGGATGTCATCCTTAGTGCCAACCATCCCTTTCCTTATTCTGGTATGAAATAAGTACTCCCAAATCTTTTACTCTATAGTTCTGGCCAATACTGTACTGCAATATTATAGTCTATTATGGAATTTTTATTTTTTCCAGGTGTATTATTTTACATTTAACTGCAGTTTCCACTGCTTTGACCAATCATCAAGCAATGCCAAAGCAATGGAATCATATTCCATGTTACAGACATCAACAAAGATCAGCCCTTTTGCACACCTTAGTGTCATCTGCAAACAAAAAGACATACCATACCCTCTAAACCTTTAGTTTTTTGCTTACATATATATATATATATATATATATATATATATATATATATATACACCAGGGGCTAGATTCAGGTAGCCCTGCGTAATTCAGTGCGGCCGATACGTTACACCGCCGTAAATTTAGGGCGCAAGTTCCGTATTCATAAAGAACTTGCGCCCTAAGTTACGGCGGTGTAATGTATGTGGGCCGGCGTAAGCCCGCCTAATTCAAATGGGGATGATGTGGGCGTGTTTTATTTAAATTATTGTTGTCCCCGCGTATTTTACGTTTTTTAAGAACGGCACATTAAAGAATCCCAGTGCGCATGCTCGAAATTCCACCGCAAATCGTCATTGCTTTCGACGTGAACGTAAGTTAGGTCCAGCCCTATTCGCAAACGACTTATGCAAACGAAGTAAAAAAATCAAAATTCGACGCGGAAACTACGTCCATACTTAACATTGCGTACGCCTCATAGAAGCAGGAGCAACGTTACGCCGGAAAACCCTTACGCAAACGGCGTAGAAAATTCCGCCGGGCGCACGTTCGTTTGTGAATCAGCGTATCTAGGTCATTTGCATATTCTACGCCGAAAACGACGGAAGCGCCACCTACCGGCCAGCGTAAATATGCACCCTAAGATACGACGGCGTAAGAGACTTACGCCAGTCGTATCTTAGCCTAATTTCGGCGTATCTTGCTTTCTGAATACAGAAAGAAGATAAGCCGGAGCAGCTTTGAATTTACGTGGCATATCTATAGATACGCCGGCGTAAATCCTTGCTGAATCTAGCCCTCTATATCTATATAGGTACACTACTAGTGACTGGTTTCTGTTGCTAATGTACGCCATTTACAACCATACTCTGATATCTAACCTTTATCCTACTGCATATTGACTGAACAATGCAAGGGTTAAGTCATAGCTTGTACAACTTTTTTATTAGATTGCTTTGTGCAACTGTATCCAATGCTTTGCTGAAATCTATGCGGAAATCTATGTTCACAGCACCACTCTGGTATGCAACTATAGTGATATAGCTAAAAAAATACAGGGCCATATTCTCAAACAAGTTACACCGGCGTATATGGAGATGCGCGGCGTAAGTGTAAAGATGCGCCGTCCTATCTATGCGCCGTAGTCACAGAACCAGATCCGCCAGAAATCAGGCTACTCCTGTCCGTCTTAACTAGTTTAAGTTTACGCAGCGTAGGCGTATATTTCAGCTGATGGCATCCTAGGCTGCCATAGAATTAGTATTCAAATATGCAAATGATGTAGATGCGCTGATTCCCGAACCTACGCGCGATCGGCTTAGGCTACGCGCTGTGCGCGTAAGACGATTGTCCGGCTGAAAGTTACCCCTTATAAAGCTCGGTTAACTTTGCTCCAGACCTGAGTAAGTTAGCTTGAAAAAAGCAAATACAGCAGCACCATCCCGGACGAGCTGAGCAACCAAATTTTGCGGACAACACATTCGTATGCCAACATGCCAGGGGCAGGCGTGGTCTTAGCACTGCTAGTGTGTGAGGAGGAAGAGGCACTTAGAAGGAGGAGGGCACGGAGGAGGGCACGTGAGAGGATCTACCCACAGCGCATTAGCCTCTTTGGCATGGCTGATGTGGATGTGTTTCACCGTTATAGATTCAGCCCTGATGCCATACTTGAAATTACCAGAGCCCTGAAGAATGACATCAGCAGCCCAACACAACGATCCCATGCAGTGCAGCCACTGGTGAAGGTCCTGGCAACATTGCATTTTCTTGCCACAGGCTCTTTTCAAAGAACCAGTGGAGACGTGGTTGGGATATCCCAAACCAGCATGAGTAGATGCGTGCACCAAGTTGTCCCCGCAATACTCCGACGCATGTCGCACCACATAATCAGACCCACCCAGGAGGAAATGCGGCTGAAGGCAATGACAGATTTCTTCCTAATTGATGGTTTCCCACGCACTGTGGGTGCAATTGATTGTACCCATGTGGCAATACAGCCCCCCCACGAGACCGAGCACATATACCGCAACAGAAAACATTGGCATTCTATCAATGTCCAAGTGATCGTGGATGCACATGGCCTCATATGGCACGTCCGTGCAAAACACCCCGGATCCAGCCATGACAGCTTTATATTCAGGCAAAGTGACATCCCAAGACAATTTGAGCAGAATGTGTATGGGGACAGTTGGCTGGTTGGTGAGTGACATGGGTGTCAGGTATGACTGTCCCCCCCCATGATGCAGACATCACGAGGGGCACATGCATGACTAACATCCTCCTGTCTTTTCCCTTCCAGGTGACTCTGCATATGCCCTGGGACCTCATCTCATGACTCCATTCCGCAATCCGCAAACACCAGGAGAGAGAAGATATAACGAAGCACACGCACGCACCCGTGGAGTGGTTGAGCGAACATTTGGCCTCCTTAAGTCACGATTTCGATGCCTGGATAAGACTGGGGGTACCCTGCTGTATTCCCCCAACTTCGTGTGCCAAATCATCGCTGCATGTTGCGTGCTGCATAACTTCGCAGTGAGAAAGGGCCTGCAGATTGACCTACGTGAGGACCTGACCCCCCAACCACCATGTCCCCCCCTAACCGAGGCTACCCCGTCTGCTGATGGTACAGCAGTCAGGAGATGTCTCGTGGAGCGAATCTTTGAACGTTAAACACAAACATTAAACATGGCACACAGAAAATGCACGCATGCACACCACTGTGGTCCCTAACACACACCCCACATGCACAGAACATTGGATTAGACCGAAGTACACCGCACGGTACTAAGGAGCAGCAACGCCGCGTCAAGGCCCCAATGATGTTGCTGTCCATTCATACGTCATTCATACGGACCTGGGGAGAACTTATCACCAGCGCCCGAGGGTGACACCCCTTACTGGCAGGAATGTCACCACCCCACATTCACACACCATTCACACTGTACTCTGCAACACTGCCTGTGTGCAGCACCCAAACTAAAAAAAAAAAGCTCTTAACCAGAGCAAATAATAAAATAAGCTCTTAACCAGAGCAAATAATAAAATAAGCTCTTAACAAGAGCAAATAATAAACTAAGCTCTTAACCAGAGCAAATGAACAATAAATAATCACTTGCCCCGGCGCGGGCTACGCCTGGTGCCCAGGTTCCTGGCCCTCACTTGCCTGGGGGGAGCTGGGGCATCAGGTGGAGGAACATCTCCAGGTGGAGGAACATTCCCAGGTGCCTCCCTGCCTGCCTGTCTGCCCTCCAAAGCTAGTGCTATGCGGGTGAGCAATGACTCCTGGGTAGCTGTCTGGGCCTGAACAGCCCTTCGCAGGCACCTGACCTCCCCCACAAGTTCGGCAGTTGTAGTCTGCAGCTCACCCAGGCTGGTGATTGTGGCTGCGCAGTTTCCAGCCACATCTTGCAGAGCATCTGGTACTGCTCCCGAGGAGGCCAAGCTGTCGGACAGGCGCCTCAACTCCACCAAGATTTCACCCATATGACGGGTTTGCTGGTCCTGCTGCCTGGCCAGATTCTCATGAAGCATTTCTGCCGCACCCCTTGTCCTGTGGGTAGCCCTCCTGGGGACAGGAGTGGCTGGGCCCCTTGCATAGAGTGAGGACCTGGAGGGGCTGGAGATGAGGGGGATGGGACGGGAGGGACTGGAGAGGGTGTTGGAGGACCCTGAGGGGCTGGATATGCGGGGGCTTTGTGATGGTCCTGCCACCACATGCGACTCCTCCAAAAAAAGGAAGACCTCCTGCTCGCTGTGGACCACCTCTTCCTGGACCTCCTCTTCCTGGACCACCTCTTCATGGACCTCCTCCTCAACAACCTCCTGCGCGGAGGACTGACCACTCCCCTCCACCAAGGCCTGTTGGCTTCCCAGGAGGTCAGTCACAGAAGCAGACTGCTCAGTGGATGATGGTCTGTGACGGCCACTGGCAGCATTGGATGGCCCCGCTTCATCCTGCTCACCTGTGGATGACACAAAACAGTCACATGTTGGTGGACCAACACACTTGTCACATAACCCACCACCCCCACCACACATGCAACACACCAGAAGATAAAACACACTTACCTGTCCTCATGGGTGGCTCACTTGAGTCATGGCCCTCCAGGCCCTCCACCTGCTCCCTCCGAAGGCAGTGGGCAATCACTTCCTCCTCTTGAGTGAGCCGGGTAGAACAGGGTGGCCCCCCTCCTGTGCCCCTGGCATGCTTTGCAATGATGGCCATCTTGTTCCTGACCACACCACGCAGGTCATTCATTTTTTTCTGAATTTCCTGGGGGGTCCTTGCCTCATGGCCTAAGGCATTGACCTGGGCAGTCACTTTCCTAAGGATCTCCTCCTTTTTGGTTTTACTTGTGCTGCCACTGTCAGCACCATGGAGTCTTGAATCGTATCTCTCCATGGCAGAGACTACGATGGCCCTCTCATCTTGGCTGAAATTCTTTTTTCTCCTTTCCTTCCTGGGTCCAGGCATTGCAAAGCTAAAGAGAAAAATCTCCACCAACAGAATCAATGGAGTCACTTTGCACTCGTTGGGCGCATGTGGTGACGCATTTATACACTGGGCCGGCCCAACTCAGCAGGGATTTACGCCTACTGTTGTTTTGCGCATGCGCAGAGGGCGGGGCACGTCCGGCGCATGCTCCGTTCGGTCTGGACATCATTTGCATGGGGTCACGGTTCATTAGCATTCTTCACGCCCACATCCCTCCTACCGTCACTTGCGCCTACTTACGCCGACACATTTCAGCTCCGCGAGCGCAACGTAGGACGCATGTGGTACGGGAATATGGGAGAGCTCTCTCCAAGTTAAGCCGGCGTAGCGCAACTATGATGCGCTACACCTGAGTAAATATGCGCCGATCTACGAGAATATGGCCCACAATCATTTTAGTTTGTAGCTATGCTGCTTTTGGTTTTAATGTTGATGAATGTAAAGTTATGCCCTTGGGGGCTAAAAACATGCATGCGTCATACATTTTAGAAGGAGAACAGCTGGGGACATCAATGGTTGAGAAGGATCTTGTTATTCTGGTAGATTATAAAGTTAAAGTGTAAGTTGACCTTTACAGAAAAATCTGTAAGGTGAACTTACACAGGACCCCCTCCTTACCCCCCCCAGTCCTGCTGACCTGCAGTGCGGCAATCTCCCATTCTGAGCCCCGGTTTGGCCACCTCACGGCTCCAGGGCTTAGAAACCCCCGGAGCTTAATATCCTAAATGTACCCCGTCAGGAGGATGTTTAGGAGCATTCTAGAACCCACATAGCCCATCCTCTTAGCGGGGAAGAAGAAGAGAGAAAGCTGAGGGGATTTCTAAGCACCAGAGCCGCGAGGTGGCTATACCGGAGCTCAGAATGGGATATTGCCATGCTGCAGGTCAGCTGGACTGCGCAAGGTAAAGAGGGGGTCCTGTGTAAGTTCACCGTACAGATTTTTCTGTAAAGGTGAACTTGCCTAATGTAAGCCTAATGTAATGCCACAGTTCTGTAGACTGTCTGGCCCGGATTCACATACATCAGCGCATATTTATGCGGGCGTAGCGCACAGAGGCAAGCATAGTATTCAGGAAGCCACTGCTCCCACTCGCTCGCAAATCTACGCTGGGTTTCCTCGGCGTAAGCCAGCGTAGGTGGTAGTGGGCGTGAGCCATGCTAATGAGGTGTGACCCCATGCAAATGATGGGCCAAGCGCCATAGAAGTACTTAAAACGAACGGCGCTTGCACCGTCGCGTGGACGCATTCCAGTGCGCATGCTCAGAATCACGTCGGAACTACTCCTTAAGATACAACGGATCACTGCCTACGACGTGAACATAACCTACGCTCAGCCCTATTCACGTACTACGTAAACAGCGTAAAATATGACGGCTGTGTTCCCTGGTCCATACCTTAGCATGAGTTGCACCTCCTATATGGGGAATAACTTTACGCCGGATGTACAACCTACGCAAACCGCTTATATTATGCGCCGGGCGCAAGTACGTTCGTGAATTGGCGTATCTCCCTCATTTGCATATATGCATAGAAAATCAATGGGAGCTGCAAATGCGCCCAGCGTAAATATTAGGGGTGTTGAATATAATCGATGCAACGATGCATCGCGATTCGGGGCCCCCCGATTCGGCATCGATGCATGTGACCCCAATAATCGATGTCGGGTGACGTCATCCCGACTTGCCCCGCCCCTCCCGGGAGATCGCTCCGAGCAGGTCTTTTAAAATGTTTTTTTTTTTATAAATGCGGTTTGTAATCCATTAAGTGGCAATCGCTCTGTGTGCTTTTTTTAAAAATGTATGCAGATTCATACCTCGTAGCTCCGTAGTAACTGTACATGCGATCATGTGATCCATGGTCCGGCCCGCCTCTCTCTTCCTCTGTCCTCTCACATCCCTCGTCTCAAAGTCTCTTCTGATCTCAGCCCCGCCTGCCTCTCTTGTGATCTGTTACTTTAGCTATAGACGATGGGCGGGGCTGAGAACGGACATCAGGGGAGATGAGAGGCAGGTCCGAGCATGGAGTCACATGAGGGGAAAGTAATATACACACGGAGACATGAGGTATGATGATTCTGCATATGTTGTAAAAAGCATATTACAGCCCTGGCTATAACAGCATTTGTTATCACAGGTATTTTATCAGCAGTCTGATTCCTACACATGCTCTGCCTGTGCTGACATTTCTCTGACTCTCTGCACATTCCACTGTGTTAACTCCTAGTGTGCTGGAATGTGCAAAGAGTCAGAGAAATTTCAGCAGACAGTGCAGTGCAGTGAAACTCACAGGGCTCTGTCAGTTGTGGAATGTAATCCCTGAGTCCTGCCCCCCAGCAGCCATGTGTATTCCTGTGCACTTTTTAAAGGGGAGTTTCACCCTATTTACACCCTTTAAAAATGCACAGATGACAATGAACCCTCAATAAAAAATGTCAGTACAGCGAGGACTTGGGAATGTGTTAATTTTAATAGAAAATAAATAACACGGTAGTCCTCGCTGTACTGATATTTTTATTGAGGGTTCATTGTCATCTGTGCATTTTTAAAGGGCGTATTGATGACAATGTCAGCACATAAAAACACACTGAAAATGCACAGGCAAAATCATGTATTTTTCCTCATTGTTCCCTCCAATCATCCTGTGTGCGCACTGCGCAGAACAGCATGTAAGTACTGAGGAGGAGGGGGTGCTGTTATCCGGGGACACAGGGGGGGTACGGGCATGTAGTGGAATCTGATGTGTCACCTGTGATAAGTCATTGTCACTGCAGGGACTGGGCTGTATGGAGGAGAAATATAGACCATCTCCTGTACTATGTCCACAATCTCTGAATCTCTGATCATCTCCTGTACTATGTCCGCAGTCTCTGATCATCTCCTGTACTATGTCCGCAGTCTCTGATCATCTCATGTACTATGTCCGCAGTCTCTGATCATCTCATGTACTATGTCCGCAGTCTCTGATCATCTCCTGTACTATGTCCGCAGTCTCTGATCATCTCCTGTACTATGTCTGCAGTCTCTGATCATCTCCTGTACTATGTCTGCAGTCTCTGATCATCTCCTGTACTATGTCCGCAGTCTCTGATCATCTCCTGTACTATGTCTGCAGTCTCTGATCATCTCCTGTACTATGTCTGCAGTCTCTGATCATCTCCTGTAGCATGTCTGCAGTCTCTGATCATCTCCTGTAGCATGTCTGCAGTCTCTGATCATCTCCTGTAGCATGTCTGCAGTCTCTGATCATCTCCTGTAGCATGTCTGCAGTCTCTGATCATGTCCTGTAGCATGTCTGCAGTCTCTGATCATCTCCTGTAGCATGTCTGCAGTCTCTGATCATCTCCTGTAGCATGTCTGCAGTCTCTGATCATCTCCTGAAGCATGTCTGCAGTCTCTGATCATCTCCTGAAGCATGTCTGCAGTCACTGATCATCTCCTGTAGCATGTCTGCAGTCTCTGATCATCTCCTGTAGCATGTCTGCAGTCTCTGATCATCTCCTCTAGCATGTCTGCAGTCTCTGATCATCTCCTCTAGCATGTCTGCAGTCTCTGATCATCTCCTGTAGCATGTCTGCAGTCTCTAATCATCTCCTGTAGCATGTCTGCAGTCTCTGATCATCTCCTTTAGTATTTTGGGGGGAGAGCCATGCGCACTTGCGCTGCAATCGTGATGCATCGTGATGCATCGCCGAATCGAATCGAATCGAATCGTGGACTTGATAATCGTAATCGCATCGAATCGTGAGACCGGTGAAGATGCGCAGCCCTAGTAAATATGCGCCCACGATACGATGGTGTAGGCAAGTTACGTCAGTCGTAGGAAGCCTATTTTTAGGCGTATTTCAGATTGTGGCACGGCGCACAGATACGACAGCGCATAGTTACACTTACGCGGCGTAAGTGCTTTGTGAATCCAGGGCCTCTGTGTAGCTGTCTGTCCATCATGGCCAGATTAAGAGCATTGTGGACATGATTCTGAGCTAATAGGCAAGGCAGTGTAAAAAAAAATAGCATGTGAATGGCCATTGCCATGTGCCAATGCAAAAAAAGTGTGCCTAGGAACAGTGATTTTTTAAAAGCACTGACATTTTTCACATAATCAATGACAGAAACATTATATTGTTTATTTTATATCTATATTGTATTTTGTCAAACACGCTGGCTGCAAATACTTTTTTGTCCACTAGGTGGTGCATAATAGGTCGTATAGACCGTCCTTCTTGTTTGCAGACACCCAGCGGGTAGGCTCCACCCGGACATGGCTGGGGGATGATGGAAGTTTTCCTGTCTTCCGCCCAGGCCTTATGAGCGGGGGGAGCTCCTTCATGTCCCCACTGTCGGCATGCCGGACTTCCTACTTGCCTGTGATGCGTGATGTCATCATGCCCCGGTGGGTGTGGCTACGCCGCAGGCCTCGGTTTCTGGGAGACGCTCTGAGCTTCGCAGTCAGCTGTTTACTATACAGATGATTAGGTGGAGCAAGCCTGTGCTGCCTAGATTTAACCTGATTGGTTCACTCCTCAGCAGGTAGAGCATTTAAGGTGCAGACACTCAGCTGGCATCTGTCAGTCTATGGACTGCCACCCTGAGGTCTGCATCTTGAACAAAGACAGCTAAAAAGGTAATATACTGAACTTACTGAGGCCAACTAGGGATATATCTTCCTTTGTTTTGCCGCAACTTTCACATTATCTATGTCACATGTAGGACTCATCTAATTGTCCTCTTTTTACGGTCCTTTTAAACAGTATATCTTGGCTTCTAACCTAAATCAGGCGTCTCTTGTGGAAGTGCTGCAGTGATCAGCTTTGGACTCATGATTGCCCACCCTGTATTATTGTGGACCTCCTCAGCCAGCCTGTATTCCCCAACTATTGTTTTTAGCCTGTTATGATTTCTAATGAATTCCATTTATGTAAGTACTATTAGCCTTGTTACAATATATTGAGTAAAAGTGTAATTGTTGGCACTTTCTTACATTACTTTATAAAAATTACTACATAATTATATCTATATTACAGATAAGGATCAAATCACCCAATTGTAAACCTTCCTCGATGAAGGAAAACTATATATCAATGTGAATTTTCAAAACATGTCAAGATGTATGCTGTAAATCTATACGACTGACCTCAGCTTGACTTGGGCAGTTGATTGTGAGCTTTAAGTATATATATTTACCTTGTATACGATTGACTCATTGATGTATTTTTCATATTTTAAAGTGAATTTTGTATTCATATATATATATATCATTATTTTTCTACAACTAATAAAGTTGGCACTTATATCTCCTACTCTTCTTACTTTTCTGCCTAATAAGGCCCAAGGGGCGACCCCCTATGCACTTGCATATTTTTCTCCATTTCATTTGTTTAACCACATCAAAACAGGGCTTTTATACCACCTCAATACGGGAGTATTTTGCCACTTCTCTCCTACATGTATAAATTGTCATTCTTTTGCTAGAAAATTACTCATAACCCCCAAACATTATATATGTTTTTTTAGCAGATACCCTAGGGAATAAAATGACGGTCATTGCAACTTTTTATCTTGCACGGTATTTGCGCAATCATTTTTCAAACGCCTTTTTTGGGGGAAAAATATGGTTTTATGAATTAAAAAGTAACAACACAGTAAAGTTAGCCCGATTTTTTGGTAAAATATGAAAGATGATGTTACGCCGAGTAAATAGATACCTAACATGTCACGCTTTGAAATTGCGCACACTCATGGAATGGCGCTAAACTTCGGTACTTAAAAATCTCCATAGGCAATCCTTTGAAAGGTTACCAATTTAGAGTTACAGAGAAGGTCTAGTGCTAGAATTGTTGCACACGCTCTAACGCACACAGCGATACCTCACATATGTGGTTTGAACGGCGTTTACATACGTGGGCAGGACTTACGTGTGCGTTCGCTTCTGAGCGCAAGCTACCGGGGCATTTAAAAAAATAAATACATTTTTATTTTACTTTTTTTGACACATTTTTTTTAATTTTTATTTTTTTGATCACTTTTATTCCTATTACAAGAAATGTAAACATCCCTTGTAATAGGAATGGTGTGTGACAGGTCCTCTTTATGGAGAGATGCGGGGTCAATAAGACCCCACATCTCTCCTCCAGGCTGGAAAGCATGGGATCGTGAAAAAAATTCACCGATCTCATGCTTACTATGCACAATCGTGGGGGGTTTTTACTTCTGGGAACCCGGGTGTGACGTCATCACATGGCGCCCGGGCCTCCGACAGTCATAGAGAGGACTGGTGACCATCTGGTCACCAGTCATCTCTATGCTTCCCATCTCTGGGCCCCCGATGGCACGGAAACGCCCGGAGAAGCACCAGATGGCGGGGAAGGGGGTGTCCCCTTCCGCCACCTATAAGAACAATCATATCATTCGTATGGTGCACAGAATTGCCGCCGGCGAATAATGATATCTGAACGATGCCTCTATCTGTAGGCATCATTCAGATATCTCGTCACAAAGCCCAGGACGTCATATGACGTCCACCCAGGATGGGAGATCCCATCTGTGGACATCATGACTATGGGCCGGTATTTAAGTGGTTAAGGATGTTGGCAGTATTATATACATTTCCAATTCTCATATAATCCTTTTCTTTTTTTTCCCAGTTGTGTTGTAACTAGTGATTACACAAGTAAACAGATCAGACTAACAATGATAAACATGGGAAAGATGCTTCACGCTAATTGATGGCATATTAGAGAGTCATGCCGCGTACACACGATCGGTTTGTCTGATGAAAACGATCTGATGGTCCGTTTTCATTAGACCAAACCGATCGTGTGTGGGCCCCATCGGTTATTTATCCATCGGTTAAAAAAATAGGAACTTGTTTTAAAATTATCTGATGGTTTTCTAACCAATAGAAAAAAAACGATCATCTGTAGGCACGTCCATCGGTTAAAAATCCATGCATGCTCAGAATCAAGTCGACGCATGCTAGGAATTTTTTTCTGCACGTCACTGTGTTTTACGTCACCGCGTTCTGACACGATCGGTTGTTTAACTGATGGTGTGTAGGCACGACTGATCATCAGTCAGCTTCAATGAATAACTGATGGAAAAATCCATCAGACCATTTTCATCAGACAAACTGATTGTCTGTACAGGGCATTACTTCTTCAGTGGTTTAAATTTCATTTTTAGATAGTTCATTGAAATTGAAAATCCCTTTTAAAGAAAGCAGTGGACAAATATATTGGATATGTAAACAAGAAACTGCAAAATCCCATGGAAATACCATTTAAATCTAGCTGAAAATGCAAAAACCTATATATACATTACACATAAAGGTTTTGAAAAGGTTGCCTCAGGCAAATAATTATGCTTGAAGTTATGGCCATAGAGTACTAATAACATATGTTTATAAAAAATGGATGAGTTTCAACGTACTTCATTAGCTTGTAGTGTAGGTCTTAGAATTAGAATACAGAAACACAGCTAAGACATTGACATATAGTGCTTAAAACATTATTTTGATATAAGAAAGAAAATTAATGTGAACAAGAAGAGCTAATAAAACTTGCAAATCAGGTCTAAGGACTTGCTTGTGAAATGGTTCATTACTATTTTTAATAAATCTGCCACTAATGTAAAATATCCTAAAGCATATTTTATATGATTTACGTTTTCAATATAGTCATTATTCTTTTAACATATTACATGCTGTAAAAAGTGTTATACTATATTAAAAGGATATTATACGCATTCTTTTGTATTGTATTGTATTCTATTGCATGGTGTTGCAATACATTTGCCCAGACTCCCAGGTATTGATGCAATGAGACAATACCAGATGATCAAAAAAAATTTGATTTATTTTTTCCTTTGCTTAAAAATGTGGGCCTCTCTAGCCAAAGTTTTTTTTTTTAATTCATCAGTCACCCTTCTCCCTTGGCTGGATGCAAGGTTTCTACTCTGATAAAACTGTGAGGAGGGATTGAAAAGGGCACCCAACTAGGAATGAACAAATGTTTCAGACCAAACTTAAGTAAGGCATACTGCATTCTTCAGGTAATAGGAAACCTTTCTCCTTTTTATCAATCACTTCTTCTTTGTATGCTTCCTCAACCAACATCCTCAATTCCTTCACAAACTCCGGTAGAGGATCACCTGGCAACTGTTTGTAGATGTGAAAGGGATTCCTTGAGCTATCGATCACAATCCTGGATCACAAGGCTACCCCCTTATCAGCTTGGCGAGTAACAATTATATTTTTCTTTGCCAGGATGGCAGGGGGGGGGGGCAATTTATTACCTATTCTAGTGCCATTTTGGTATATGGTTTACAATGCACCTGCAAACATTTTATACCTGAAAACCCATGGCACAGATATGGGGGCCAATGATGCCCCCTGTTCTGCGAATTTTGTAATGGGGTATTAGGAGGATGTGGCCATCTGGAGCAATAATTATTTGTCAGAACATACATTTTTATGGTTGTTATATAGATGATATTCTGATCATTTAGAGTGGGGGTATGTCTAAGCTAAAATCTTCTTTAGAACACTGTCATAACAATTAATTTGGCTTAAATTTTGTCAGCTGGTGTTTCTGGATTTGGATCTTTCCCAAGAGGGTGGACAGATCATCACGAGAAACCATTTTAAGCCAACCAGTAGCAACTATTTTTTACATTTCTAGAGATGCCCCCATCCCTCATGAAAATACAACATTCCAGTTGGAGAATTTAAAAGACTATGAAGGAATTGCGCCAAAGTGGAACATTATGAAGTACAAAGTCAAACTTTGATAAACAAATTTTTTTAGAGCGGGAGTACCCCATATATCTAGTTATGGAGGCCCAAAAAAGGTACCTTTCTGATATACAACAAGCCAAAAAAGGGAAACACAGGCTGGTACATCTAGTTAATGTTAACTAGTTTTAACTCAAGATATCATATCCAGAGGGCTTTCCACAAAAATTGTCAGTTACTACTTTATCAAAGACCCCTGCTATTGTATTCAGGAGAGCTTGATCTCCAAAAAATATGATTGCATCTAGCAAACTAATTAATAATAATAGATCCAAATCTGATATACAAGATTTTTTAATGATAAGGGTTAGAATCTTTAAGTGTAAAAAGCAAGGATGCCTCATGTGTCAATTTATTTTACATGGGCAATCTTCTTTTGATGATCAGAATGGTGAGGCTTTCTCAATTAGACAATGTATTACTTGTTCTAGTGACCTTGTGATATATGGTTTACAATGCACCTGAAAATGATTATACATGGGGCATACCAAATGCACATTAGGGATGTCAGAACACCTCGAACAGGCAAAAATTTCTAGCGAACATGCGAGCCCCATAAATATATATGGGACACTAACATGAAAAATCGAAATTCCTAATTTTAAAGGCTTATATGCAAGTTATTGCCCAAAAAGTGTATGTGGACCTGGGAACTGCCCTAGGGGACATGTATCAATGCAAACATTTTTTTTTTAAACAATAGTTTTTTCAGAAGCAGTGATTTTAATGATGCATAAAGTGAAACAATAAAAATGAAATATTCCTTTAAATATCATGTCTGGGGGTCCCCTTAGTCTGCCTGTAAAGTGGCACATATGTGTGATGTGTAGAACATGCCTCAGCAATAATGACATTTCTAAAGGAAAAAAAAATAATTTAAACTTGCTTGTGGCTGTAATGTATTGCTGGCTCCCAGTAATATAGATTAAAAATCTATAAAAAAAATGCAGGTCAGGTGCATGCTTTGGCCAATCAGCAGCCATCAATGCACTGCGATCTCGCTGTGCATTACATGGCGCTCCTTTACTCGAACATCGGGACCATCCCTAACGCACATTATTAAAATCAGTATGTGAACACAGCAAGTTTATTACCGAGGGCTCTACCAAACACAGTGTTTAGTGGCATTTTTCTTAACATTATACCAAAAATATTTCTGATCTGCAAGTGTATGCCATAGAATTCACGCCCAATCATCTCACTACCAATGAAAAAGTCTTTAGATTATGCAAGGGAGAGACATTTGGATCCATAAATTGAATACACTTAGCCCTCATGGTCTCAATGAGGCGCTTGACACACATATAGTGGTCTAGGTGAAAGAATTGTCTATGCCATGTCCAGTTCCTATTCTCTTTGTCCTATGTTTTCTTTGATTTAATTCCCACCCCCTTCCGTCCCCACACTCCACCCTTATTGTTTTTAGGTTAAATAGCCTTTGCTGATTAATAGATGCATTTTTATTAGTACAATGAGGTATGATATTGAGTACACAGCCTTGGTTTGAATTTGGGATTCACTTTTAAACATACGTTTTTGACATACCTTTTTGGCATGTGCTCAATTTATAACATTTACAGTATAAATGAGTGTGTGTGTATGTATGTATATATATATATATATATATATATATATATATATATATATATATATATATATATACATACATACACACACACACACACACACACACACACACACACATACACACATACACACACACACCAGTCAGCCATAACATTATGACCACCCACCTAATATTGGGTTTGGCCCCCCTTTTGCTAAAACAGCCCTGACCCATTTAGGCACAGACACCAAAGTAACATCCATATGAATAGCAGGAACAAAGGTTTCTCAGCAGAACATTGCCCAAAGCATCACACTGCCTCTGCCGACTTTCCTTCTTATACTGCATCCTAGTGCCATCTCTTCCCTAGGTAAGTGACGCACACACACCCGGCCATCCACATAATGTAAAAGAAAACGTGATTCATCAGACTAAGCCACCTTCTTCCATTGCTCCGTAGTCCAGTTCTAATGTTCATGTAACCATTTTTTCTGCTTTCACCACATCCACTTCATGGACAACATGTTCACTTGCTGCTTAATAAATCCCACCAATTTTCAGATGCCATTGTAACAAGATATTCTCTTTACCTGTCAGTGGTCATAATGTTATGGCTGATCAGTGTATATACATATATATATATATATATAAATATTATAGTGCAGACCTCAAAAATCCAGTCGCCTGCTCGCATTTTGCGAGTGGATTCTGAGGTCTGGCGAGGAAGGGCTGCTTGGGAGTCGGGTGTGCGAGCAGCGAGCGTGTGTCAATGGGAGTCCTTCTCCCAGCGATAAACGATGGCTGGAGGGGGAAGAGAGAGAGAGAGAGACGCCCGGGTGTACAGAGCGCAGCGGGGGGAACAGAGATAACAGCTTTTATTTCAATAGCCGTGTTCCCCGCCGCTCGCTGAAAGATACAGCCCCACCCCCTGGTCCCGGGACTTTGATTGACAGATCACCCATCACTGGGATTGGATGGGTGATCTGTCTATCAAAGTTCCCTGGCCAGGGGGCGGGGCTGTATATGACGTTGTGTGTAAATAGAGTTAATCCGCGCTATCCCAACAAACAACAAGTGTGTGTTAAATGGTGCCACCAGGTGCAGAGATCCAGCACACACACCACACATGTGACTAATCAAAGACACAAATAAAATTAATATTTAAAAATTGAAAAAGGTGCTGCAATTAAATATTAGTTCGAATAGTGAAAAAAAAAAGGAATGTAACGATTGTTATTGTTATATGATAATGCGCAACCTGAAGGTTGCATATCTCAGCAACTAATGTAACACAAAATAATAAATGTAACGAAAAAATTAAGTGTTATGAAATGATATGTGTTAGATTTGGTTCCTTGGAGTTAACCAGTGAAAGTGATCTGAAAAGGAACAAACAGCAGTATCATTGCACCAAACTCTCAACACTCGTGATAAATGGTCATTCAAGTCCATAAAAATACACAAAATTAAAAAGGTACTGATGAATGGTGATAACTTGGAAGTCCACGTAAATAACAAAAACAAAAAGTGAAGTCCACAAAAAGTGTAACACTATGGCGAATAGGTTGCAGATTTTCATTCAAACAGGCATGGAAATAGAGATGTTAATCTTCCAGTCTAGACACTTTTCACATAAGGTAAATAAATGGCCATTTGCCGGAACAGATGGACCCCCATTACAGAGATCAAATCAGCTCAGCACACACAAGATGGTTCATGGTTCATTTAGTCGTCTTCAAGGAACATCAAAGATGAATCACTGGGATCCTTGGTGCACATACAACAATGTATATGACGTTGCACGGCGGAAACACGGCTATTGAAATGAAAGCTGTTATCACCGTGTTCCCCCGCTGCACTCTGATCACCTGGGCGGCTCTCCTGTTCCTCTCTTCAGCTGCACAGGTAGGCTGCAATGTGGTCATAGTGGCTCCATGGTGGGCACTGGGCACACTGCTGCAAGGTGGGCACACTGCTGCAAGGTGGGCACACGGCTGCATTGGTGGGCTTACGGCTGCATTGGTGGGCACACGGCTGCATTGGTGGACACACAACTGCATTGGTGGGCACAAGGCTGCATGGTGGACACACGACTGCATTGGTGGGCACAGAGATGCATTGGTGGTCACACGGCTGCATTGGTGGGCACACCGCTGCATGGTGGGCACACGGCTGCATTGGTGGGCACACGGCTGCATTGGTGGGCACACGGCTGCATTGGTGGGCACAAGGCTGCATTGGTGGCCACTAGGCACAAGGCTGCATTGGTGGGCACAAGGCTGCATGGTGGACACACGCAACCTGCATTGGTGGGCATGGATATAGTTGTTAATATTTATTTTAATAACTGAATTCTGCATAATACATTTAAGTGTCATTTTATGCGAGCATGTTTAGGGGCGGAATTAGGGGCAGGCTGGGACAAATGGTGGCGAGTAACCCTTGAGGCCTGGCTAGTAGCTCAGGAATTGAAATTTTGAGCCCTGTTATAGTGTTTATGGTCGTTACCCTCTGACCGAGAGAGATGTGGATCACATAAACACGCGACAAGACTTACAACATAAATAGACCTGAAGTGTGCCTTGGTGGTCTGGTCAGTATGCCAAGAAAAGGGGGCATACCCAAGGTAAGTAATGGGTAGTTAATTGAAGAAGGACATGCTGAGAAGTGCCCTGAAAAAGGGAAGGGTGGGAGGGTGTCGAATGCGATTGAATGCGCAGACTCACGGACATGAGGTGAGCTGGGAAGAGTCGGCCCAGTGACGTGTAGTACTGCACACTGAACCGACAAAGAGCATGTGTGAGTGGGCTGCTTAAATACCCTCCGGGCTCCTCCCATAAACTCAGGCCACCATACTGGCCTTCTTATTTATGGTCGTTACCCTCTGACCGAGAGAGATGTGGATCACATAAACACGCGACAAGACTTACAACATAAATAGACCTGAAGTGTGCCTTGGTGGTCTGGTCAGTATGCCAAGAAAAGGGGGCAAAAGACTCAGATAGGGAAATAGTTTATATTGATTTATTGTATTTATTGAGCCAGCTTGGTAAAGGCTTGTGCCATTCCTTCATGAGGATTTGGGATGTATGTGGCAAAACAAGGAGACTTCCATCAGCCTGGTATCTTGATTACGTAGTCTGGTACTCCCTGTTGGGAGGCAACTGAGACTGCTCCAATTCGGAAAGAATGTCCAGAGAACTGACTGGGGTTTGAAGCCCAAGTTACTTAGGAGGATTCTGACATGCTTGACACACTGGCTGACACTCAGGGAGCTGGTTTAGAAAGGGTAGCAACGAGCTACCATCAGATTGGCTGGGTAGATGGAGCAGTAGTGGGTCGAGCACCGTCACTGGGCGTCAGGTGTTGTCAGTCTGAAACAGGTTGATGTCAACCCCAGGGGCCTGTTTGTTGCGTTTGCAGACTGTGAGAGTGTAGTGGTTCGAAAGCGAGTCGGGTGGCGTCGGAGCAGTGTGTGACTGCCGGAGCCGCTGACTAAATTCACTAGGTTGTAGGGAACCGTAGAAGGCCTGGTAGATGGCTGTTGGGTGACTAGACTGGGCAAAGCCCTAAACAGGGAACGAGTAAGGATTTTAGACATGTCCCTAAAGATGGGACTCTTGAAAGGTAGGCACTTGCCACTGACTACAGGTTGGTGCTTCTGTATGCCCTGTAGGAGGGACTTGACTGCATGGGCTCGAGAATACTGACGGTTTACTGGGGTCCTGCAGGGACAGGAAATGCTAGATGCCATCTAGATATGGCGTGATTATATTGAGAAATGGTCAGCTGCATGTGGAAATACGATATGAAGGCTAGGATGTGTCCAACGTTGCCTATTGCTGCTCCGGGGCAAGGGACCAAAAATTTGCGATTAGTGTTCCAAGCAGTGCGATAGGCCTTCAGTGTGTTGCGTGCCAAGGAGTGGTTAATAAGTTGGATTGCGTTGGCGAGATGCGACTTCAGTCCATCGTCAGCAATGTCCATGGTGGGACAGGGATAGTTGTTGGGTCGGCTCCAGGCTCTTGCTGGAAAAAACATCCATTCCAAGGTTGGAATAGGAAAGCGCATCAGCTGCTTTTTGCATTTGCCTGGAAAAGGTCTACATAAGATATTAACTGGTGACGGAGTGACAGCTGCGCGAGCCTGCGCAGGAAGTGATGGGGAGTGACTTAGATCTATCTTAATTGATGATGTCGGCTGTGGCCTGATTGTCTGTGGTGAAGAACAGTGTCTGTCCTGTTCAAGTGTGGTCCCAGACCTGGGCAGCTGCCACGATGGGATGCAGCACGAGGCGTGATGAAGACTGGGTGAAGCAAAAATTTAAGAGAATTTCTGGGGGCCAAGTTTTGGAGAACCAGTGGCGGCCTAAAAATGGCTGCAAAAGCCTTTGGTGGCTCGGCTTACACTGCCGGGATGAAGATTGAAATGATGTTCTATCAGGTGGGGAAGTTGTCCCACATAGCTAAGTCTGCTACTGATGCTTGGTCTAGTTTGAGAATTTGGACTGGATCTTGCATTGGTGTGAGAAAATCAAGAGAATACACAGGTGCTCAACAAGACGATATACATGCACTCGCAGGCCAACGTGCACTCGCAGGCCAACGTGCACTCGCTGGTGCTGGATGAAAACCTGAACTAACCGCAGGAAAAAAACTGAGAAAAGATGAGTGGCCCGCGTGCCACTGAAGATGAATGGCCAACTGGGTGCCACTGTGTGTTTGTGTGGCTGATTGTTTGTCACTGAGGTGTGTTTGCAAGTTTAGTTTGTATTTGGGTTTGCACGTAGGTGCGTGCCGCTAAGTGTTTTATACTACTGCAGACAATATTGTGCGGTTGCAAGGGTGTCAGTGAGTGTCAGGTTGCTGGGACGATATTGTGTGGTGGCAGGGGCCTTGAGTATGAAGGTTTGATGGTATTGGTGGTTGCAAGGGTCTCAGTCTGGTTTGCTGAGACGATATTGCGTGGTTGCAAAGGTGTCGATGATTATGAGGTTTGTTTTGAGATGGCATGGTGTGGTTGCACAGGTCTCAACAAGTGAGGGGTTGCTGAGACGATGTTGTGTTTTGCAATGGTCTCAAATGAGCGTCGGCCGCTGAGACAACTTTGTATGGCTGCAAGGGTCTAAATGGGTGTCAGGTTGCTGAGACGATATTGCATTTGCAATGGTCTCAAATGAGTGTCAGGTTGCTAAGATGACTTTGTATGGCTGCAAAGGTCTGAATGGGTGTCAGGTTGCTGAGATGAGATTGTGTGGTTGCAAAGGTCTAAAAGGGTGTGAGGTAGCTGAGATGATATTACATTTAGCAAGGGTCTCAAATGAGTGTCAAGTTGCTGAGACAATATTCCCCTTTATTTTAATTTTTTTATGAAAACGACTGTGAATGAAACGCTGGTAAACATGAGTTACCGCATCTGGCAGTGTTTACAAGCTGTTACAGGCATTGGCGTTTCGAATGCGTTTCGAATGCCTCTGAACCCATTTTTTTTTTTTTTTCTTACCAACAGCAGTGTACATGAGGCCAAAGATGATTTGTCTGGCTGCAAGGGTCTCAATGAATGCCAGGTTGCTGGGGCGAGACTGTATGGTCACAAAGGTCTTTGACCAGTGGGAGGTTGCTCAAGACAGTATTGCGTGGTTGCAAGGGTCTCGATGAGTATGGCGCTGCTGAGACGGTATTGTGTTTGCAAGGGACTCAACAATGGTGTGAGGCTGCTGAGACGGTATTGCGTGGTTGCAAGAGTCTTGATGAGTGTGGGGCTGCTGAGACGGTATTGTGTTTGCAAGGGTCTGAACTATGGTGTGAGGCTGCTGAGACGGTATTCCATGGTTGCAAGGGCCTTGATGAGTGTGGGGCTGCTGAGACGGTATTGCGTTTGCGAGGGTCTCAACAATGGTGTGAGGCTGCTGAGACGGTATTGCGTGGTTGCAAGGGACTTGATGAGTGTAGGGCTGCTGAGATGGTATTGCGTTTGCATGGGTCTCAACAATGGTGTGAGGCTACTGAGATGGTATTGTGTGGTTGCAAGAGTCTTGATGAGTGTAGGGCTGCTGAGACGGTATTGCGTTTGCAAGGATCTCAACAATGGTGTGAGGCTGCTGAGACGATTTTGCATGGTTGCAATGGTCTCAACAGGTGTCAGGTTGCTGGGCCGAGATTGTGTGGTGACAATTTTTTTTTTCTGCTTTTTTTATTTATTTATTTATTTTTTGCATATTTTTTTTTTTTTTTTTGCGTTTTGTAAGGGTCATGTGTTGCAAGCGTCTTAACAAGGGTATCAGGCTGCTGAGACAATTTTGTGTGCTTGCAAGAGTCTCCATGAGTGTGGGGCTGCTGACACGGTATTGCGTTTGCAAGGGTCTCAACAAGGGTGTCAGGCTGCGGAGACAAATTTTGCGTGCTTGCAAGAGTCTCCGTGAGTGTGGGGCTGCTGAGACGGTATTGCGTTTGCAAGGGTGTCAGGCTGCTGAGACAATTTTCTGTGCTTGCAAGAGTCTCCATGAGTGTGGGGCTGCTGAGACGGTATTGCGTTTGCAAGGGTCTCAACAAGGGTGTCAGGCTGCGAAGACGAATTTTGCGTTGTTGCAACGGTCTCAACGGGGCTGAGATTGTGTGGTGGCAATTTTTTTTTCTGCACTTTTATATTTCTTTTTGCTTTTTTTTTTTTTGCGTTTTTTTTTTATTTTATTTTTTTGCGTTTTTTTTTTTTTTGTGTTTTGTAAGGGTCATGAGTTGCAAGGGTCTTAACAAGGGTGTCAGGCTGCTGAGACGATTTAGTGTGGTTGCAAGAGTCTCGATGAGTGTGGGGCTGCTAAGACGGTATTGCGTTTGCAAGGGTCTTAACAAGGGTGTCAGGCTGTGGAGACGAATTTTGCATCGTTGCAACGGTCTCAACAGGTGTCAGGTTGCTGGGCTGAGATTACGTGGTGGCAATAGGTTTTTTTTTTTTTTTGCGTTTTATATATTTTTTTCCTTTTTGCGTTTTTTTTTTTTTTTTTTTTTTTGCATTTTGTAAGGGTCATGTGTTGCAAGGGTCTCAGCAAGGGTATCAGACTGCTGAGATGATTTGCATGGTTGCAAGGTCTCAATCAATAAGAATTGGGTTACTGAGAAAGGATAGAAAAACACCTGGTTTGTTTGTACCTTAAGTAAGCAGTATAAGGTAGAAGGACAACGCCTGTTTGAATCGTAGGTTCCGCAGGGGCCACTAATGAACGATATGGGAGACAACGAATGGTAGCAAATTGATAGAACATAAAGAATGTAATAACAAATCTTACTTGCGACAGTGGGCCATGCGAGTGAGTTTGCGGCGGACTGTGGCTGGAGTGAAACATGTCAGGAACGTGTAGCGTGATGCCGTGCATGGGGCAAAACAACGAGGTTTGGTGTAGAAAATAGAACACGAGAAGTGCGTATCAATGCTTTGTAAGCTCCACTGCGGGAACCAAACATATGGTACAGGTGACACCATGAGTGGCCACGAATTTGACATGACAAACAAGCTAACGAATCCTACCTGGGACAGTGAACGTGCGACTGGGTTTGCTTTGGACTGGAGTGGATGTGCAACGCATCCCAAGAGTGTGGTGTGGCGCCATGCATGACACACAGGCAATAACTTTGGTAAATAAATGAGAGAGAAGAGCCGTGTACAAGCGATTTGTAAGTTCCGCTGCGGGAACTAAAACACACGACATGGGGGAAACAATGAATGACAACGGTAGAAAGTATGCAATGTATCTGATACAAAATGGTTGTAAAATGCATGAAATGAATCCGATACGAATTGATAGTAAGGAGTATTGAACGAATCTGATACAAATTGGTTGTAGAGTGTATGCTACCCCTTGCTTTGAAACCGAACACCTACCAACCACCCATCCCCCAGGCTAATCAAGTGCAGAGAAGGCACCATGTGAGTCCAATTACCACCCCAATCTGCCAAAGAACCCATACAAAACACATGTTAATCTCCAAATGGATTTACAAATGAATCGCATGTTTGGCAGAAGGAAGTTGCAAATGTATTATGCCTGAGCCGAATGATGTTGGAACATAAGCAAAAGTAACTCAGGCAGATTTTTTCCCAAAAGGGATGCAGGATAGGAATTGTAAGATTGCACAAGATACGAAAAGGTTTGAATCCTACCTGCGACAGTAAGCGGGAACCGCCGGCGAAGACCATGAAGGGAGAAGCCGCAAAGCGCTTGCGATGTCGAATGCGATTGAATGCGCAGACTCACGGACATGAGGTGAGCTGGGAAGAGTCGGCCCAGTGACGTGTAGTACTGCACACTGAACCGACAAAGAGCATGTGTGAGTGGGCTGCTTAAATACCCTCCGGGCTCCTCCCATAAACTCAGGCCACCATACTGGCCTTCTTATATATACATGTATATTTATCAATTATTTGCATAAATAATGGGTCATCAGGAAGTCATCAGGAAGCATTATTTTCATAAATAATGGGTCATCAGGAAGTCATCAGGAAGAATGCTTCCTGATGATGCATTATTTATGCAAAATGCATTGAGGCATAGTGGTGCGATGTAGATGTCACTTCCTGCCTTTAGTATCAATGAATTTGAGATCTGAGACGCACGCCAGTTCCTATGCACCAAACAGCTTGCAAGCCATCTATACGGATCGCTGCTTAGACTCAGTGTCGGTCACAGGCACTTTTAAATGTGAATTGGCAATTGATAAGTGGGTGTTTTATGCATAAATGAATAAACATGTTGCACAATTATAGCATTTCTTTTATTTCCTGAGTGAGAGTGGATATCCCATTTACTGTAAGTGGACACAGGATCCCTGGTGTACTGGATGATTAGGCTCATGATATATGTCAATTTAGTAGGTGAGCAATTTGGATGATCGAAAATTTAGAAATAGAAATAGGACATTTATAACCTGAGCAGAGTGGAATGGTACCAATATTCCCCTTTGATGAACTTTTATAAATTGGATAAACACTTTTGATAGACATTTGTTTGATAAATTGAACGTTATACTATTTGAACGCTAGCACTCAGTGGTGTTTGCACACATATGGGGCCAAATTCTCAAAAGAGATACGCAGACTTAACTGCTGTTCAGCCTGCGTATCTCTGTGCCTAACTTTGGAAACGATTCTCAAAAGGCTTTTTCCAAAGTTAGGCAGAAAATCCGGCATGTGTAAGACACTTACACGGTCAGATTTTAGGATGCAGTACCGCATCCGCCACTGGGGGCATTTCTCATTGAAATCCAGCTTTGCGTATGCAAATGAGGACTTAAGTAGATTTTCAAAGCATTTCAGCACTTTGATTTCTGCCTAAGTTCCGAATTTGCCGGCGCAAAATTAGGGCTGGGTTTACAATGTGGAAAGTTAGCCAAACCTTGTAAAGGCCCATTTCAGCGACGGCATTTGGTATGCATTCCTGAGGGAGAACTCCACGGCAATTTTTAAATTCAAAACCGGCATGGGTTCCCCCCAGGAGCATACCAGGCCCTTAGGTCTGGTATGGGTTGTAAGGAGACCCCCCCACGCCGAAAAATTGACGTAGGGGGTCCCCCTACAATCCATACCAGACCCGTATCCAAAGCACGCTACCCGGCCGGCCAGGAATGGGAGTGGGGACGAGCGAGCGTCCCCCCCCCTCCTGAGCCGTGCCAGGCCGCATGCCCTCAACATGGGGGGGTTGGGTGCTCTGGGGCAGGGGGGCGCACTGCGGGCCCCCCCACCCCAGAGCACCCTGTCCCCATGTTGATGAGGACAGGACCTCTTCCCGACAACCCTTGCCATTGGTTGTCGGGGTCTGCGGGTGGAGGCTTATCGGAATCTGGGAGTCCCCTCAAATAAGGGGGCCCCCAGATACCGGCCCCCCACCCTAAGTGAATGGATATGGGGTACATCGTACCCCTATCCATTCACCTGGAGGCAAAAAGTAAAATGTAGTAAACACACAACACAAGGCTTTTTAAAATATTTTATTATTCTGCTCCGGAGGCCCCCCCTGTCTTCGTTATTAGCTCTATTTCCAGGGGGGGCTTCTTCTTCCGCTCTCCGGGGGTCTTCTCCGCTCTCCGGGGGTCTTCTCCGCTCTCCGGGGGGGCTTCTCCGGACTCCGGGGGGCTTCTTCCATCTTCTCCCCTCTTCCGCTCTTGACTCGGCGAACCCCGGTTCTTCTGCAGCTCTCCGGTGCCTTCTTCTTCAGCGCTGGCTGCCTGCTATGTTTGTGTGTTAGCTCGATTTCAAACAGGCAGCCGGCGCGGTCTTCTGTGGCGTCAGGGTCTTCTGGTCTTCTGTTCTTCCGATGTTGCCTCGTCGCCTGTTGTCGCTGTAATGATGGAAGCGCGCCTTGCAGCCCATTTATATAGGCATCACCGTCCCATCATGCTCCGGTAGGTACCCACGTGGTGGGTGCCTACCCACGTGCACCCACCACGTGGGTACCTACCGGAGCATGATGGGACGGCGATGCCTATATAAATGGGATGCAAGGCGCGCTTCCATCATTACAGCGACAACAGGCGACGAGGCAACATCGGAAGAACAGAAGACCAGAAGACCCTGACGCCACAGAAGACCGCGCCGGCTGCCTGTTTGAAATCGAGCTAACACACAAACATAGCAGGCAGCCAGCGCTGAAGAAGAAGGCACCGGAGAGCTGCAGAAGAACCGGGGTTCGCCGAGTCAAGAGCGGAAGAGGGGAGAAGATGGAAGAAGCCCCCCGGAGTCCGGAGAAGCCCCCCCGGAGAGCGGAGAAGACCCCCGGAGAGCGGAGAAGACCCCCGGAGAGCGGAAGAAGAAGCCCCCCCTGGAAATAGAGCTAATAACGAAGACAGGGGGGGCCTCCGGAGCAGAATAATAAAATATTTTAAAAAGCCTTGTGTTGTGTGTTTACTACATTTTACTTTTTGCCTCCAGGTGAATGGATAGGGGTACGATGTACCCCATATCCATTCACTTAGGGTGGGGGGCCGGTATCTGGGGGCCCCCTTATTTGAGGGGACTCCCAGATTCCGATAAGCCTCCGCCCGCAGACCCCGACAACCAATGGCAAGGGTTGTCGGGAAGAGGTCCTGTCCTCATCAACATGGGGACAGGGTGCTCTGGGGTGGGGGGGCCCGCAGTGCGCCCCCCTGCCCCAGAGCACCCAACCCCCCCATGTTGAGGGCATGCGGCCTGGCACGGCTCAGGAGGGGGGGGGGACGCTCGCTCGTCCCCACTCCCATTCCTGGCCGGCCGGGTAGCGTGCTTTGGATACGGGTCTGGTATGGATTGTAGGGGGACCCCCTACGTCAATTTTTCGGCGTGGGGGGTCTCCTTACAACCCATACCAGACCTAAGGGCCTGGTATGCTCCTGGGGGGGGAACCCATGCCGGTTTTTTCTTTGAAAATTGGCATGGAGTTCACCCTCAGGAATGCATGCTGAGCGACGCTGTCATTTTTTTTTATAATTATTTGTTTTCCCGGCGCGTCTTTTTTTTTCACCCGTCGCAACTTTAGTGTCCCGTCGAAATTCTCAAAGCCGACCGGCGTTAATTACGTTCGCGCGCTGCACGTCGGGAAAATGACGTCACACGCATGCGCAGTACGGCCGGCGCGGGAGCGCGCCTCATTTAAATTTTAAACGCCCCCAGGAGAGGAGGACCGCCTTACGACGGCGGCACTTAAGTTACACTGCGTGTAATTTCTACCTAAGTGCTTTGACGATCAGGTACTTAGGTAGAAATTTTAAGTCAGTGTAACTTAACTGCTGAAATTTAAGTTACGCACAGTTTTTGAGAATTTGGCCCATGATGCTTATATTTTTTACTTGCACTTTTATATTTTTTGTACTCTACTATTTCACAGGATTTGATTTATATTGGAGTTAGCACGGCTATTTAATTACTTTTACTTACCAGAGACTACTGGGGAGTATATAAAAAAGTCTTATGCCTTGTACACACGATCAGAATTTTCAAACGTGATAAACGCCAAAGGAATTTTCTGTTGGAATCCTGTTCAAGCTGTCGTGCCTACACACTGTCAGACCAAATTCCGACCTTTCAGCCTTGTACTTTTCAGTCCATTATAGCATGATGAATGTGCTATCTCCATTACGAACGCTAGTTTTACCAGAACGAGCGCTCCCGTTTCCTAATTTCTTCTGAGCATGCATGTTTTTTTTCTCCGTTGGAGTTCCACACAGACGATCGGAATTTTCGATTGGATTTTTTCCATCAGAAAAAATAAAACATGTTCTATTTCTAAAAATTCTGATGGGGCCCACACACAGTCCGAATTTCCGATGGAAAAATTCCGTCTGACTTTTTTCATCGAAAATTCCGATTGTGTGTACATTCATTAGTGTCTTACATGCTCATTATATTTATGTCTCTTAATAGTGCAACAAATGTAGGTGCATGCAACAGATTCATGTACTCACAAAAATAGCCAGCACACCATCAAAACAGAAAAACTATCAAAATGCTATACGGGTTATATAGAAAAAAAGGATAAGCAGGCACATACTGTAGCTTCCACACAGCTTCCACCAATGTTTCAGAGTCACAAAGGACCCATTATACACATAATTGTGAAGTGAAAGAAAAATGAAAAAAAAAATGTTTTCTTTACAAATAAATATCTGAAAAGTGTGGCATGCATTTTTTATTTATCTCCATTTACTCTGATACCCCTAACTAAAATCTAGTGAAAATAATTGCCTTCAAAAGTCACCTAATTGACACATAGAGTCCACCTGTGTGTAATTTAATCTCAGTATAAATACAGTTGTTCTGTAAAGATTTCAGAGTTTTTTTTTTTTTTTTATAGAACCTTAGTGAACAAACGGCATCATGAAGGCCAAGGAACACACCAGACAGGTCAGGGATAAAGTTGTGGAGAAGTTTAAAGCAGGGTTAGGTTATAAAAAAAATCCCAAGCTTTGAACATCTCACAGAGTATTTTTCAATCCATTATCTGAAAATGGACAGAATATGGCACAACTGCAAACCTACCAAGACATGGCCGTTTCGAGAAGCCTTGCTGGGATTTTTTTTTTGCCGAGGAAACCGGTCGTGTGTACATTTTTTGACGAGGAAACTGTCAAGGATCCCGTCGAGCCAAAAATAGAGCATGTCTTCTTTTTCCTCAACGGGAATGGAGAACCTTGCCTTGTCGAGTTCCTCGACAGCCTAACAAGGAACTCGATGAGGAAAACGATGGGTTTCGCCCATCGAGTTCCTCGGTCGTGTGTACGAGGCTTTAGAATAGCCCAGTCAAAGTCCAGTCCTAAATCCAATTGAGAATCTGTGGCAAAACTTGAAAATTGCTGTTCACAGATGCTCGCCATCCAGTCTGACAGAGCTTAACTACTTGCCGACCAGCCGCCGTCATTCTACGGTGGCAGGTCGGCTCTCCTGGGCGAGAGCCCGTAGCTATACGGCGGCTCTTTGAGCGGCCACTAGGGGCGCGTGCGCACCGCCGGAGACGCGCGCGCGTGCCCCCGACTCCCGTGCGTGTGCCCGGCGGGCTCGATCGCCGCCGGGCACCCGCGATTGCTCGTTACAGAGCGGGGACCGGGAGCTGTGTGTGTAAACACACAGCTCCCGGTCCTGTCAGGGGGGGAAATGCTGATCTTCTATTCATACAATGTATGAACAGAGGATCAGTGTTTCCCCTAGTGAGGACACCCCCCCCAGTAAGAACACACCCAGGGACATACCTAACCCCTTCCCCGCCCCCTAGTGTTAACCCCTTCACTGCCAGTGGCATTTTATAGTAATCCAATGCATTTTTATAGCACTGATCGCTATAAAAATGCCAATGGTCCCAAAAATGTGTCAAAAGTGTCCGAAGTGTCCGCCATAATGTCGCAGTACCGAAAAAAAATCACTGATCACCGCCAATAAAAATGCCATAAAAATACCCCCTATTTTGTAAACGCTATAACTTTTGCGCAAACCAATCAATAAACGCTTATTGCGATTTTTTTTTACGAAAAATATGTAGAAGAATACGTATCGTCCTAAACTGAGGAAAAAAAATGTTTTTTTATATATTTTTGGGGAATATTTATTACAGCAAAAAGTAAAAAATATTATTTTTTTTCAAAATTGTCGCTCTATTTTTGTTTATAGCGCACAAAATCAAAACCGCAGAGGTGATCAAATACCACCAAAAGAAAGCTCTATTTGTGGGGAAAAAAGGACGCCAATTTTGTTTGGGAGCCATGTCGCGTGACCGCGCAATTGTCAGTTAAAGCAGCGCAGTCCCGAATCGCAAAAAGTGCTCTGTTCTTTGGGCAGCAATATGGTCCGGGGGTTAAGTGGTTAAGCTATTTTTCAAAGAAGAATGGGCAAAAATCTCACTCTCTAGATGTGCAAAGCTGGTAGAGACATCCCCAAAAAGACTTGCAGCTGTAATTACAGCAAAAGGTGGTTCTACAAAGTATTGCCTCAAGGGGGTTGAATATAAATGCACGCCACACTTTTCACATATTTATTTGTAAAAAATGTTAAAAACTATTTATTATTTTCCTTCCATTTCACAGTTATGTGCCACTTTGGGTCACATAAAATCCCAATAAAATACATTTATGTTTTTGGTTGTAACATGACAAAATGTGGAAAATGTCAAGGGGTGTGAATACTTTTTCATGGCACTGCATGTATTTCAACTATGTATTTAGCTCTTTGCTATGTGTTCTACTTTAATATCACTGGGCTAAATAGGCTTTGCTTTTTCCCTGTAGGCTAATAAGCATTAATAGTTACAACAACAAAATATGGATTGAAATTATTTTAATATCTATTTAAAATATAAAATTGTTTATGAATGTACGCATTTAGACAGAAATATACTTTATTTCTGTATCCTAAATTTAAGTAGAAAATAAAAATTTTAAAACTACCAAAGAATGCTGAAGAGCATAAACAACTTCAAAGATATTACTTTGTTGAAAAGTATATTTTTAAATGAAATATAAGGTTAATATTTTCTTCACTGTTGTTAAGCCCATTGTTGCAATGTAGATGAGCCAAAATGCTCATCTACAGTGCCTTGCAAAAGTATTCACTTTGGCTTTTTACCTATTTTGTTACATTACAGCCTTTAGTTCAATGTTTTTTTAATCTGAATTATATGTGATGGATCAGAACGCAATAGTCTAAGTTGGTGAAGTAAAATTAGAAAAATATATACATACAACTATTTTTCTAAAATAAAAAAAAATATATAATTGGCATGTGCGTATGTATTCACCCCCCTTTGTTATGAAGCCCATAAAAAGCTCTTGTGCAACCAATTACCTTCAGAAGTCAAATAATTAGTGAAATGATTTCCACCTGTGTGCAATCTAAGTATCACATCGTCTGTCATTACATATACACATCTTTTTGAAAGGCCCCAGAGGTTGCAACACCTAAGCAAGAGGCACCACTAACCAAACACTGCCATGAAGACCAAGGAACTCTCCAAACAAGTAAGGAACAATATTGTTGAGAAGTACAAGTCAGGGTTAGGTTATAAAAAAATATCCACATCTTTGATGATCACTAGGAGCACCATTAAATCTATCATAACCAAGTGCAAAGAACACGGCACAACAGTAAACCTGCCAATAGACAGCCTCACGCCAAAACTCACGGACCAGGCAAGGAGGGCATTAATCAGAGAGGCAGCACAGAGAACTAAGGTAACCCTGGAGGAGCTGCTGAGTTCCACAGCAGAGACAGGAGTATCTGTACATAGGACGACAATAAGCTGTACGCTCCATAGAGTTGGGCTTTATGGCAGAGTGGCCAGAAGAAAGACAATACTTTCAGCAAAAAACAAAATGCCAAGTTTTGAGTTTGCGAAAAGGCACGTGGGAGACTCCCAAAATGTATGGAGTAAGGTGCTCTGGCCTGATGAGACTAAACTTGAACTTTTTGGCCATCAAAGAAAACGCTATGTCTGGCGCAAACCCAACACATCACATCACCCAAAGAACACCATCCCCAGTGACACATGGTGGTGGCAGCATCATGCTGTGGGGATGATTTTCAGCCGTCGGGACTGCGAAACTGGTCAGAGTTGAGGGAGGGAAAGATGGATGGTGCTAAATACAGGGATATTCTTAAGCACAACCTGTACCACTCTGTGTGTGGTTTGAGGCTGGGATGGAGGTTCACCTTCCAGTAGGACAATGACCGGAAACACACTGCTAAAGCAACACTTGAGTGGTTTAAGGGGAAACATGTAAATGTGTTGAAATGGCCTAGTCAAAGCCCAGACCTCAATCCTATAGACAATCTGTGGTCAGACTTAAAGATTGCCATTCACAAGCACAAACCATCCAACTTGAAGGAGCTGAAGCAGTTTTCCAAGAAGTAATGGGCAAAAATCCCAGTGGTAAAATGTGGCAAGCTCATAGAGACTTATCCAAAGTGACTTGGAGCTGTGATAGCCGCAAAAGGTGGCTCTACAAAGTATTGACTTTAGGGGGGTGAATAGTTATGCACATTGGGGCAGATCCACAAAGCACTTACGCCGGCGTATCTCGAGATGTGCGGCGTAAGTGTAAATATGCCCTGTGGTATCTATGCGCCGTATCCACAAAACGAGATACGCCTGAAAAATAGGTTTTTCCGACCGATGTATTTTTTCTGCACCGGCGCATCGTGGGCGCAAATATACACATATTGCTATTAAAATATGCAAATGAGGGAGATACGGTGATCCACGAAAGTACGTGCACCCAATGCAGGCTACGTGTGCCGCGCATAAGACATACGTCCGGTCTAAAGTTACCCCTCATAATAGCAGCTGTAACTTTGCACCAGACGTGTGCAGGTCAGCTGGAGAGCAGCTTCAGCAGCACCGTTAGGGACGAGCTGAGCATCCACACTTGCAGGACAACAATCTGTATGCCAACATGCCAGGGGCATCCATGGTCATAGCTATACTACTGGCTTTACATGCGCATAGAAGGAGGAGGGCACGGAGGAGGGCACGGGAGAGGATATACCGACCGCGCATAAACATCTTTGGCATGGGGGATTCGGAGGTGTATCGCATCTTCAGATTCAGCCCTGCTGTCATCCTGGAATTAGCCACAGCCCTGAAAGATGACATCACCAGCCAGACACATCGCTCACATGCAGTGGAGCCACTGGTCAAGGTACTGGTAACACTCCATTTCCTTGCCAGTGGCTCGTTTCAGCGTACAAGTGGAGTTGTGGCTGGGATGGCACAATCCTCCATTAGCAGATGTGTGCACCAGGTTATCCCCGCAATCCTCAGACGCATGGCCCACCCAGGAGCATCTGCGGGTGAAGGCAATGCGTGATTTCTACAGAATTGCAGGATTCCCACGCACCCTGGGGGCCATTGATTGCACACATGTGGCACTACGCCCCCCCCGTGACACAGAGCACATATACCGCAATCGGAAGCACTGGCATTCCATCAACGTACAGGTGGTAGCCGATGCCCAATGCCTCATATGGCACGTCCGTGCCAAACACCCAGGGGCCAGCCACGACAGCTACATATACCGTCAAAGCCCCATCTCAACAGAATTTGAACAGAACATGTATGGGGACAGCTGGCTGGTTGGTGAGTGACATGGGTGTCAGGCATGACTGTCCGCCCCTATGATGCAGACATCATGAGGGGCACATGCACGGCTAACATCCTCCTGTCTTTTCCCTTCCAGGTGACTCTGCATATGTACTTGGACCCCATCTCATGACTCCATTCCGGAATCCTGAAACCCCATGAGAGCAAAGATACAATCATGCACACACATGTACCCGTGCAGTGGTGGAACGCACCTTTGGCCTCCTGAAGTCCAGTTTCCGGTGCCTGGATAAGTCCGGGGGGACCCTGTTGTATTCCCCAATCTTTTTGTGCCAGATCATCGGTGCATGTTGCATGCTGCACAACTTTGCCGTGAGAAAGGGCCTGAAGATTGACCTACGTGATGACCTGACCCCCGAACCAGACAACCCCCCCCCCCTAACCGAGGCTACCCCGTCTTCTGAGGGAAGAGCAGTCAGGAGATGCCTCACATTAGACATCTTTGCACGTTAAACACACACATTCATCATGGCACAAGGAGAATGCACGCATGCACACCACTGTGATCCCTAGCACACACCCCACATCCTCATCAAATTGGATTAGCCCAAGTCCACCAATCAGGACTTGGGAGCAGCAACGCCACGCCAAGGCTCCAATTATGTTGCTGTACATTCATACACCATTCACACGGACCTGGGGATCACTTCTCCCTGGTCCTGGGGATCACTTCTCCCCGACAACCAAGGGTGACACCCCTTTTCCGGCAGAAATGTCACACCTGCATTCAAACACCAGTCACACTGTAGCCTGCACTACTAACCGTGTGCTTTGACTACAAAAAAATAAAAACTCATAACCTGAGTATATTCTAAAAAGAAACATAAAACACTCATAACCTGAGTAAAAAAAAAAAAAAATGAACGGCGCTGCCGTGCCCCACGCCTGCGGCGGCCACGGCCCCGGCTCCTCATGGGAGACTCATGGGGGGGAAATCAGGAGGAGGAGCATCCCCTGGAGGCCTGCCCTCCAACGCCAGGGCAATGCGGGTGAGGACCGCATTGGTGTCCGCATGCAGCCACACCCCCGCCTGGATGGCTGCCGTGTTGTCCCTGACAGCCTCTGTCAGGGCGTGGAACTCCTCACCCAGGCCTGCTGTCGTGGTCTGCAGATCAGCCAGGCAGGTGACCACAGCTGAGGAGTTGCAGCCCAGCTCCTCCATAGCTTTCTTCACAGAGGCCATGTTTTGGGCCATGTGGTCCATACTCTGGGCAACCTCAGCCAGATGGCGGGTCTGGCGGGCCTGGTCCCTCCTGAGGTGGTCAGGGATAACATCTGACACCCCCCTTGTCTTCCTAGCCACCTTCCTGGGTTCTGAAGTGGCTTGGGGCCTGGGAGAAGGGGAGACCCTTGGGGGGGAAGCCCTGTTGGGGGAGGAGCGGGAGGGGCTACCACTGATGGTGGGTTGACTGGTCCCAGCCACAGGGGAAGACTCCTCCAAATGGAGCCTCACCTCATTCCCACTCATCACCTCCTCCTCCTCAACCACCTCCTGAGGAGAGGCGTGGCCACTCCCTTCCACAGAGGACTCCTTGCTTGCCAGGTGGTCTGCCTCAGACTCATGTCCGGGGGATGGTGTGGACTGGCCAGATGGCCCCGCACCCTCCTGCACATTTGTGGATGACACAAAACATTCACATGTTGGAGGATCCACCCCCACACATGCTACACACCAGATAGAAAATAAAACACACTTACCTGTCCTCAAGGCATCCGCAATGGAGTCAAATCCCTCAACTCCCTCCACTTGATACCCGTGGAGGCACTGGGCAACCACCTGCTCCTCAGCAGTGAGCATCTCAGTAGTTGCTGGTCCCCCTCCAGTGCCCCTGGCATGAGTGGCCATCCTGGCCAGTTTACCTTTCACCAGGCGCCGCAGATCGATTATTTTTTTCAAAATGTCATTGGGGCTCCTGGCCTCACTCCCCAAAGCATTAACATCATCAGCAATCTGCACCAGGATCTCCCTCCTCCTGGCCTGGGTGGTATTGGCACTCTTTTCCCCATGGAGATACCTATCATACTGAGCCATGGCCCTGATAATAACCGCCTTCTCCTGTGGGGAAAAATTAAGATTCCTCCTCTTGCTGGAGCAGACATGGCTCAAACACAATCAAATGCACAGAAAATAAAAAAAGTACCTTGCTTCAGGGGAGGAAAAAAGAGGATGTACTTTTGCACTGGACGGGCGCATGTCTGGGCGTATTTATGCCCTGGGCGTATTTCACTAATTACGCCGGGCCTAGTTCGCATCTCACTGATTACGCCGGGCCTAGTTCTGAGCATGCGCAGAGAGGCGCTGAACATAGCCAGCGTCACGGCGCATGCGCCGTCCGTTCGGCCCTTCATTTGCATGGGGTCTCGGCTCATTTCAATGGAACACTCCCACTTCCTTTCTACTTTCAATTACGCCGGCTTACGCCTCGAAATTTACATTGCGCCGGCGCAACGTCGGGCGCAAAAACTCTGAGGTTATGGTACTTGCCTCTCTAAGTTGAGCCGGCGTAGCGGAAATGAGATGCGCTACGCTTCTCTATATATGCGCCGATGTACGTGGATCTACCCCATTGACTTTTTCTGTTATTTTGTCCTACTTGTTATGTGCTTCACAATAAAAAAAAAACATTTTCAAAGTTGTGGACATGTTCTGTAAATTAAATGATGCAAATCCTAAAACAATCCATGTTAATTCCAGGTTGTGAGGCAACAAAACACGGAAAATGCCAAGGGGGTGAATACTTTTGCAAGGCACTGTACAATGCACACATGGTACATTGTATATATGGTCGGTTTATCAAAGTCTTATATTTCCAGTACCCATGAACTGAATCAACCACCAATGATAGTTCTGTGAGAAGATTTTGCAGGCCCGAGAACCTGCTCTGGAAAATGCAAAGAAGTTACCCTTGATAATTCGCTTTCTGTTTTGTTATGATTAAAATGCAGCATACACACTGTTACTGTTCCTATTTTGGGGCAAAGCTTGACATTTTTACTGAAATAACTAGTCATTGGTGACTAGAAACAACTGAATTCACCAATAATAATTGGAATAAAAGATTAGGGTTCACCAACCCTATTAAAAAGACACAGGGATTGATTTACTAAAGGCAAATGTTCAATTTACAAGGGAAGCTGAACCTTGCAAGGATTTCTTCCCCAGAGCTTAGTGAACCAAGGGAAGCTCTGCTGACTTTCATTATCCAATCATGTACAAGCAAAAATATGTTTTTTTCTTTGCATGTGATTCGGTATTCTTTGTAAAGTGCATCATATTCACCCAACTCTTGGGATAATTCCCAAGCACAGTGTAGCTCCCCTTGCAATGTAAACAGCCTATTTGCCTTTATCAAGTAAACCCCCACTACCACCTTGCTCACTTAGGACAAAATGTCTGCATCTTTGTAAAGAGCCTTTCCCAAACCATTGATCCCTTGCCAGCACTCCCTCGCCTCTCCTGTCTCTTTTGTAAGATCTCTTCTCATGCAACATTGGTTGGGCCAGCAATGGCAGCCTTCGTATATAGGAATGGTTTACTATAATTATTGTGAAAATGCCCCCATTTATTTTAATTTTGGGAAAATGGGGAATAATGAGGCTCTTCTTGCTGTAGTTACTTTTAGTTGCTGACTATCCAAGAAGTATTTGGTAATCTCTCCAACAGGTGCACAGAATGGAATTAGGGTTGAAAATGTTTTTATTGGTAGTATAAACAGCGTAAAGCCCCGTACACACGATAGAATCCATCCGCTGAAAAATCTCAGCGGATCAGTTTCAGCGGATAGATTCTATGGTGTGTACATTCCAGCGGATATTTATCCGCGGATATTTCCGAATTCCAGCAGATAAAAATTTGTAGACATGTCTACAAATCTATCCGCTGGAATCGGAACCAGCGGATCGATCCGTGGTCTGTACAGACTCACCGGATCGATCCGTCCGAAGGGATCCCCCGCATGCGTCGTAATGATTCGACGCATGCGTGGAATTCCTTTTATGACAGCGTCGCGCACGTCGCCGCGTCATCATCGCGGCGACACGTCATCGCGAGGGGATTTCCGTTGGACCGTATCCGCGGATAAATCCTCTCGTGTGTACTAGGCCTTACAGTGACATGACTGATATCAAATAAAGTAAAGTGGCAGCGAGTGGGCCGAATTACTATTACCTACAGTGGTGCTCGCGCCTAAAATCATTATAAAGATAGATGAATACATATTATATCAAACAATGAATAATCAAGGGAGAGAAAGAAAAGAAAAATAAGGATAGGGAAAGAAACAATTGGGAGAGAAGGAGGGAAGGAGGGGGAAGGAGAAATTGAGTCTGCTGGGAAAGCATGGAATAGAAAGGACAGTATCTTGAATAATGAGGACCATCATCATACATGGAGAAGAAACCATGGCAGAGGTTGAACTGAGCTCTGAGGGACCACAGACCACAAAACGTTATGTTTATCATGGGTATTATTGTCAAGCGCTAGCATCTCCTCCATTCTCATGACATCGTTCACTGTGGAAACCCAAAGTGACAATGGGGGAGTAGAAGTGGTTTTCCAGAAAAGCGGGATAAGTTGCCTGGGGCCGCAGACAAAAAGAAACAGAGGAGACATTGTTTCTGGGAGGTTACCGAGCCTGGCAACACAGAGAGAAGGGTGATCTCTGCGGTATGTTGTAAAGATTCCTCATAGATAACATTATACACCTGAAATACCTGGTTCACAGAATGGAATTAAATCCTAAAAATAATTCCCACCCCTTAAGCCCTGTACACACGATCGGATATCTGATGGAATCTAATCCGATTGATTTTTTCATCAGATATCCGATGAAGCTGACTTTCATCAGTCTTGCCTACACACCATCGGTTAAAAAATCTGATTGTGTCCAACACGGTGACATAAAACAGTACGACGTGCTGAGAAAAGTTAAGTTCAATGCTTCCGAGCATGCGTCGACTTGATTCTTCTGAGCATGCATGGATATTTGACGGATGGATTTCCCCACAGACGATAATTTTTTTTATATCGTTTTTTTAACCATAAGAAAAATTAAAAACAGGTTCTATTTTTTTTTACCGATGGATAAAAAAACGATGGGGTCCACACACGATCGGTTCGTCCGATGAAAATGGTCCATCGATACGTTTTCATCAGACGAACAGATCGTGTGTACAGGGCTTTAGGCCTTTAAAACTGAAAAATTTACCCTTTGATGTAATTAATATAGTATTTTTTTTTCAATGCAAAGTCTTACTAAAAACCACATACAATATCTAGCATGCATGTTCTCGGAGCAATGTAATTAAAATTAAATTAAGAGCCTGGTCCCTGTACCTCAATGAGTTTAGAAGTCAGGTTAAGAAGCAATGGCATGTAGTTAAAGTTTTAACAAATAATGCATGTTGAAGAATAATAGAGCCACAGCTGCAGCAGTAGATATGAACTATAAGCTCAGTGCAACAGGAGGTAGAAATAAAATTAACCCAGACTACAGATCAGTTCCTCTGCACACTGCATACAAAGACAGTCCTACTGCTTCAAATAGAAAATCCAACTAACTTTCTCTCTGTTAAATGACTACAATGATTACAGTAATCTAGGCATTAAGCCAAGGCAAGACAATTTATGAATGTTGTTGACAGTCATTGTTGGGTTCATTTTATCCCAGAATGACACAGATGTTTAGCAGGAATATAGCCAATGCAATATCTACATTAGAAGCAGAGTGGAAATTTGCAGACTTTTTTTCAATTGGTTCTTCATTGTAAAGCAGTATGATTCTGTTATAGGATTCCATACCCTTTTATATAACAGCTGGCTTCATTATCATATTCATGAGGTATGCTTATGTGCTGAGACATTGCTCCTATTTTGCTACAGATAGGGAAACAATAAATCTGGAAAATAGTGTTAACTAAGCTGTTTGCCAGAGTCACTAAGTAACACAAACACTGAACTAAAATAAATGGAAACAGTGTTAGAAAATTGTAAGGGGTTTAATGCAGACTAGCAAAATCACAGGCTATATTTTATATGAACAGTTATTGTACCAGTAAAAAATATAAGAAAACAAAATACTTGCTTGTTTCATTCAAAATGTATTACGTGATCCAGATCTACACACTGAATGGCTTAACATTAAAGGCCAAGTTCACCTTTTTTTTATCAAATTTCCACCTCCCCTATGTATCAATATAGCATTAATGTACTTCTTTTGCAAAAATAAAACAGCTTTCCATTTATTCTACACACCCTTACCTCACTGTCTTCATGGGTGTTTAAAAACACAGAATTTTAAGTATTAAACATATCTAAGATTATACATTTTCTTTATTTATTTGTTGAGACTGTTTTTTCGCTGGTTTTATATACTTGAACGCCTTAACCACTTAAGGACCGCCTCCTGCACATATACGTTGGCAGAATGGCACGGCTGGGCACAGGCACGTACATGTATGTCGCCTTTAAGTTCCCAGCGGTGGGTCGCGCGCGCCCGCGACCCGGTCCGAAGCTCCGTGACTGCGACCGGGGCCGCGGCCATGGGACCCGCGGACCCGATCGCCTCCGGTGTCCCGCGATCGGTCACAGCAGCTGAAGAACGGGGAGAGGTGTGTGTAAACACACCTTCCCCGTTCTTCGCAGTGGCAGTGTCAAGTCAAGAAACTTGGTGGGAGAGCTTTTTTGCCGAGGAAAACGGTTGTGTGTACGTTTTTCATCGAGGAGACTGTCGAGGAACTCGACGAGGAAATAAGAGAACAACTTCTCTTTTTCCTCGTCGGGAGTCTCAATTTCCTCGTCGGGCTGGTTTTTGACGAGAAACTCGAGCGTGTGTATGCGAAGAAACCCTCGCTAGCTCAGAATAAAGTATGAGAAGGGAGTAAAAGTAGCATTTGTAATGGAGATAACACATTTTTCACGCTGTATCAGACTGAAAAGTGCAAATCGTCTCCGACCAAACTTTTACTTAACACGCAGTAACATGAGATTAGCAAAAGCAACCCCAAGGGTTGTGCCAGTGGAATCGAACTTCCCCTGCCATTGTATGTGTTGTACGTCACCTCGTTTGAGAACGATGAGATTTTGTCTTGACAGTGTGTACGTAAAGCAAGCTTGTCGAGTTCCTCGACAAGCCTAACAAGGAACTTGTCAAGGAAAATGATGTGTACGAGGCCTAACTGATCGTCTGTTCCCTAGGGAAAGACGATCAATGACATCACAAGTCCAGCCCCGCCCCCCTACAGTTATAAACACATATGAGGTCACACATAACCCCTACAGCGCCCCCTAGGGGTTAACTCCTAAACTGCAATTGTCATTTTCACAGTAATCAATGCATTTTTATAGCACTTTTTGCTGTGAAAATGACAATGGTCCCAAAAATGTGTCAAAATTGTCCGATGTGTCCGCCATAATGTCGCAGTCACAAAAAAATCGCTGATCACCGCCATTACTAGTAAAAAAAATTATTAATAAAAATGCCATAAAACGATCCCCTATTTTGTAAACGCTATAAATTTTGCGCAAGCCAATCGTTAAAACGCTTATTGCGATTTTTTTACCAAAAATAGGTAGAAGAACACTAAACTGAGGAAAAAAAAAGATTTTTTATATCTTTTTTGGGGATATTTATTATAGCAAAAAGTAAAAAATATTGTTTTTTTTTCAAAAATGTTACTCTATTTTTGTTTATAGCGCAAAAAATAAAAAAAGCAGAGGTGATCAAATACCACCAAAATAAAGCTCTGTTTGTGGGAAAAAAAGGACGCCAATTTTGTTTGGAAGCCACGTCGCACGTCCGCGCAATCATCAGTTAAAGTGACGCAGTGCCGAATCGCAAAAAGGGGCAAGGTCCTTTAGCTGCATAATGGTCCGGGTCTTTTATTAGAACAATTGATTGCTGTAAGCAAAAGCATTTAAATATCACTTACCTTGTTTTTCCTTTTGACCTCCAAAATACAGTAATCCAGGTTTGAAAATGCCATTTCCTGTCTCTCCTCTTCTTGCTTTCCACCAGCATCTGAGCTGTTTTGCATGGTGGAAAGCAGAATGTGCTCACCCCCTCCCTATGACTACAGCCCTGCATGAAGATGCTCTCTTATCCCTCACAGGCATGGAGGCTAAGGCTAATGGGAACTGTAGTTCCCATTAGGCCATGATGTAGCAAGAATGAATGCGCACCGCAAACCAGGAAGTCAGTGAGAATAACAATTCAGGAGTGCTGGAGGTGAATAAAACAGCTCGATTTCAACAGGTATCAAGCTAGTTATAATGCAAAACATTACATTTTACTTTATCAGCTACTGTCAAACTTTAATTTAAGAGGAAAATATTTTTGTCTTTACAACCCCTTTAACCCTCCTGGCGGTAACCCCGAGCGTGACTCGGGGTGGATTTTTTCTGCTGCGATCGGTATCCCCGAGTCACGCTCGGGGTAAGCTATGCAGAGCCTGCAGCGTGCGCTGGCTTACCTTGTCCTGGATCCAGCGATGTCACCTCGCTGTGTGAGCGAGCGGGACCTCGCTCGATTCACACAGCGTCCTCCTGTGCCGCCGATCTCCATTCCCTGCGATGTTACGACGCACGGGAGCGGAGATCGGCGCCAAATTCAAAAACGTAAACAAACACTTTACATACAGTATACTGTAATCTTATAGATTACAGTATTGTATGTAAAAAAACACACACCCCTTGTCCCTAGTGGTCTGCCCAGTGCCCTGCATGTTCTTTTGTATAATAAAAACCTTTTTTTATACCTGCAAACTGTAGATTGTCCATAGCAACCAAAAGTGTCCCTTTATGTCAAAAATGGTTTTAGATCAGCTAGAAAACAGCGATAATAAATTATAATCACTTGCAGAATTGTGCGATAGCGATTTGTGGGGAAATTCGTCATAAAAAAAAAAAATAATGACAGCGACAATTCTGCAACTGAGAAAATGTCAGTGATTTTGAGTTGATTACATTATTGAATAATTTTTATTAGAATTATATTATTATTTGTTATAATTATTTATAATTATTTATTATATTATAATTTATCATTTTGTTTTTTAAAAAATGTCATACCCGGAATGCCTATTAGATTCTTGTTTGGTCAGATTTAAGTGAGTTATTCCTAAGAATTACAGGCCTACAGTATAAAACGCCAAATTTCCTTGCGAATAATTGTACCGCTTTTGGTACGTAATTCCAGACAGAATCATACCGCCAGGGAGGTTAAGTGGTTAAAGGAACACACATCCCTTTTTATCAGCAGCAGTCTATATGAAGCACAAAACACATTGGAGCACGGGGATCACCTTATTTTAAACACACTTATACATTACTTCTGCCTTACTTCCTGGACAGACGTTGGGTCATGACACAGGTAGGAGTTGAGTGGAGTTCATTTCTGTCAGCCAGGATTTGAATGTGAGGTGAAGTTTCTGCAACCATTTTCAAACTATCACTTTCCTTGCACAGAAGAGAGTTTCATATAAAAATGGTGACTTGTGTTTTTATCAGGGTCAGGGAAAAGGCCTAGCAAGCATTGTTTAGGGTGTAAGGGCAACAGAGAACACATTTGGGCATGAAGGAATTGGACCACTTGAATTCAAAATTACTGAATTACTGGGCAAGCTCATAGTAAATGATATAAGGTACCAGGAAAAATACTTGGTACTACCAGGGTTTGGTAAAACAACTGCACCCACTTGATGAAGTTAGGGCTGAAACCAAAACATTTTAGACATTGCCAGAGATAACCAAACTCCACCAATTCAAACGCCTTGACTGCATCCAGTACCACCACCACTATTGTACCAATATGATTGCAACAGGCTTAAAGGTTCATAAATGACTGCCATATGTTAATTCCAGTGTTCCTACCAGACATAAAGCCAGTCTGGTCCAGGTGGATTCATGACAAAATTACCTGGCTAAGGCATGTGGTGAGCACTTTTGCTAGGATTTTGATGTCCATCTGGAGCAAGGAGATTGGTCTAAGGCCCCGTACACACGAGAGGATCGATCCGCTGAAATTGATCCGCGGATCGGTTTCAGCGGATAGATCCGCTGGTGTGTACGATCCAGCGGATATTTATCCGCGGATATATTTCGGGCCGACCGATTTCCAGCGGATAAAAATTTCTTAGCATGCTAAAAAATCTATCCGCTGGAATCGGCTCCAGCGGATCGATCCGGTGGTCTGTACAGACTCACCGGATCGATCCGTCCGAACCCATCCCTCGCATGCGTCGTAATGATTCGACGCATGCGTGGAATTCCTTATATGACAGCGTCGCGCACGTCGCCGCGTCATCATCGCGGCGACGGCGCGACTCGTCATCGCGATGGGATTTCGGCGCGGATTTCGATCCGATGGTGTGTACACTCCATCGGATCAAAATCCTCAGAGGATTTATCCGTGGAAAGGTCCGGAGGACCGTATCCGCGGATAAATCCTATCGTATGTACTAGGCATAAGTGATTCTGGGAGCAGTGGGTTTAATATTATATTTTAATGATATAATAATTTAAATTATAAGGGCCTCTCTCAGAGAAGCTGGAGAGACAGTGGATTCAAAAATATTGTTGAATAGGTTTAACAATTTGGGAAGTAACGTATCAGAATTAGTTACATAAAATTTAAGGGGCTTTGGTGGAGGCAAGTTGGGATAAAGCTCTAGCAATCTTATCAGTAGGAAAGCCTTATATTATATATTATATTATATTATATTATATTATATTATATACCTAGGTTAGCTAACTTGCAATGTTTACATATTTTTACTTAACAAGGAGTTTGACATTTTTGGAGATTCTATGTGTTGCTGCATCATCAAGAGTCCTGTCAGGTTCTTTTGGAGAAGGGGCCAGTTGCCTGTCTGATAATAATATTCCATTCTCTGTAATGGGCAAAACCTTTTGCAGAGCTAAAAAGTCAACCAGATCTGATCCATGTGATTTCTGTTTGAAATGGTGGAAAAGCTACTTTTTTGACTAAATACCACCAAACACTATATTTAACTTTTATTACAGTATATGGGGATGATCATTGTTTAAAAAAAAAAAAAATGTTCGCGGTGTATTTATTCCCGACTGTACACAGTTAAAATTTATATTTTTTAAATGGGGATAGTGAGAACATAATTACCCTTTTTCAGCTGTGGTAAAGGCTCTGAGCAACTAAAGGGCCAATCAGATCTGAATTTATGTGATTCCTTTTTGAGGTGGGCGAAAAGCACTTTTATAGACTAAATACCAGCAAGCACTGGTTTTAACGTATACTATAGTATATGTGGATAATCATTGTTAAATACAAAATAGCTGTTTGTGGTGTGTTGACTCCCTAATATGCATGTTATATAAATTAAGGGCCTAATCCTCAAAAACCCGGCGCAACGTAACTTTTCGTATTTAGGTTACACCGCCGCAAAATTTCTACATAAGTGCCCGATCCACAAAGCACTTACCTAGAAATTTTGACCGGTGTAACTTAAATCCGTCCGGCGCAAGGCGTTCCTAATTTAATGGGGCGAGTCCCATTTAAATTAGGCGCGCTCCCGCACCGGACGTACTGCGCATGCTCCCGACGTCATTTTCCCAACGTGCTTTGCGCGTTTTTACGTTACGCCGAGTTTTGTGAATCGCGCCGGGTAAAAAAAGTTGCGCAACTCTCCTCACATCTATCACGTACATTTTCCCTTAGCAATGGTACAAGACAGGGCTGTCCTCTGTCGCCTCTGCTCTTTATCCTTAGTTTAGAACCCCTAGCTGCGGTTATACGGAAATGTCCGGATATTAGAGGCGTTCGTCTTCGACACACGGAATATAAACTGTCCCTATTTGCCGACGATGTCCTCCTCACCCTCACACACCCGCACTCTACTTTGCCACATCTACATAGCGTTCTAGATGCCTTTAGATGCCTTTCAGGGTTTAAAATTAATGCTGCTAAGACAGAAGCGTTACCCATAAACATCCCTCCACCTCTCTTGTCTTCCCTCCAAAGCAAGTATAATTACCATTGGTGCTCACAGTCACTTACATATCTAGGGGTTCAGCTCACAGCCTCTTATGACACACTATATCGGGCCAACTTTCCTCCCTTGCTTTCAGAAATTAACCGTTTGCTGACCCATTGGACCGCCCTCCCTCTATCCATGTTGGGAAGAATTAATGTTCTTAAAATGTCCGTCCTGCCTAAATTGTTATACTTGTTTGAAACGCTACCAGTAGCAGTCCCAATGACGCTGCTTAAAACCCTTCAAAGGAGGAGTCTTCGCTTTATCTGGAATAATTCCTCCCATAGGCTGGCAGGGACGGTGGTCCTAGCCCAGAAGAATAGGGGGGGATTGGGAGGCCCGGATTTCATTAAATATTATTTTGCCTCGCATCTGAGAGCTCTCACCTCCTGGACCTCTCGAAAAGCCCCAAATAGGTGGGCAGAGATTGAAATGAATGTCACAACTCCAGTCCACCCTTGTTATATGCTTTGGCCCTCTGCTTCCCTTCATATGCCCCAATTGCGGAAACTTTGTTTAGCCCCCATGCTGTTCACGTTATCTATTTGGAAACGTTGCTCTGAACGCTACTCCTTGTCCTCTTCGAGCCCACCACTCGTGAACGTTCTATTTAATCCAGACATCCCAGATAGCCTCTCTTACGACCGCATGCTACCTTGGACTCAGGCAGGTCTTTTCCAACTACGACACTTTGTTAACCCAGTGACCCGACGTCTTCTGACTTTTCCTGAGCTGCAGAATCAGCATCAGATTCCCCAAAAGCTTTTCCACTCATATCTACAGATTAGACATTTTTTTTCTACTTTATCCCCTTCTTTGACTTTGGAAAGGCCAACCGACTTTGAATCCCTATGCGCTAGAGGCCCTCATGAGCCCCAAATGATCTCTACCATCTACAAGATATTGCACGAGGCAGTCCCCATGGTGGCGAATGCTCACCTGTACATGAGAAAATGGTCACAGGTCTTACAACACGACATCTCTCTATTAGATTGGGAGAGAGTGTGGAGGCACACCTCCAGGATTTCTCGATGTGTAGCCCACAAGGAATCTGCATACAAGGTTCTGATGCATTGGTATAGGACCCCAGACATATTACATGCCCGCAACCCAACGGTCCCAAAGCAATGCTGGAGGTGTAATAACGCTGTAGGCTCTCACTTCCACATCTTCTGGGAGTGTCCCCCTGTTCACCGCTTTTGGCTTCAAGTCCAGAAACTGTTAGAAGACTTGGTGGAGGCCCCTGTCACCCTGACGCCCATGATCTGTTTGGTGGGTCTCCCGTTCCCTGGTGTCCCTAAGGCCTTGCGCCGATTAATATCTTTTATACTGCTGGCTGCTAAGAGGGTCATCCCCAGACTATGGCTGTCCTCTTCGCCCCCAACAATCCCACAGCTGCTCTCTACTGTGGCTGACATCAGGAAAATGGAGCAACTGACGGCTACAGTAGAGGGTACGGAAGATAAATTTTCTGATACGTGGTCAGTGTGGGATGACTCAGTTTATGGGTCTAAAGGAGACGAATCAAGTTAGTTTGCTTCATTTACCTAAGCTTCCCACTAGTGTGTTTACCACTTTTATATGCAGGGTTTTATTCTTGTTTTTCTGTCCAATTTTACAGTATGTTTATAGAATGATTATGTTGCCTCCATGGCCCTTGGACAGATGTTATCGCGCCCATTTTCTGAGTCTTCTCTTTTGATATTGTGATGCACTCCCTTACTCCCACTCAAGACAATCGTCTCTTCACATCACTATTCCAATACTTATGCTGATTTTGTTTGCTTAGTAGTTCACTAAGACAATGTATACCTGTATCTCTTTATACTGTTAATTATTCATCTGTACCTTTTTTGTACGATTTGAAAAATTTATAAATAAACAATTAATAAAAAAAAAAAAAAAAAAAAAAAAAGTTGCGTCGGAAAAAAAAAAAGATACGGCGGGAAAAAAAAAAGTTTTAAAAAAAAATGACAGCGTCGCGGGAAAGAAGGGTCTACTTTTACATGGTGTACTAACTTTACACCATGTAAAAGCAGCCCTAATTTGGCGCTTGCAAACTAATACTTACGGAGAAAAAACGAAGCTTCGTGGATCTCCGTAAGTGCTAATTTGCATACCCGAAGCGGCATTTCGACGAGAAATGCCCCCAGCGGCGGCTGCGGTACTGCATCCTAAGATCCGACAGTGTAAGTCCCTTACACATGTCGGATCTTCTGCCTATCTATTGGAAACTGATTCTGTGGATCAGTTCCATAGATAGAAACAGGGATACGACGGCGTGGATTACCCCCTAAGTTCCCTGTTTAGTGAAAAATAATGTACATATTTTTGCAGAAAAAAAAAATTGCATTTATAATTGTTTTCCTAAGGAGCCTAGAAATCATTGCATCCATGATCAGTGGATAAGGAGTGCAATGCCAGACTCTAAATATGGGTGGAACATGTAACATATTCCAAAAGGTGAACTTATCCTTTAGGTAAATGTGGATGAAGATAATTATTGCGCTTAACCCTAAACACAAATAGCTAGATTCAGAGAGAGTTACAGCGGTGTATCAGTAGATACGCCGTCGTAACTCTGAATCTACTTCGTCGTAAATTTAAGCGTATTCTGGAAACCAGATACGCTTAAATTAGGCTAAGATACGAGCAGCGTAAGTCTCCTACGCCGTCGTATCTTAGGGTGCATATTTACGCAGGCTGCTAGGTGGCGCTTCCGTTGTTTTCCGCGTCGAATATGCAAATGAGCAAGATACGCCAATTCACGAACGTACGTGCGCCCGTCGCAATTAGTTACGACGTTTACTTAAGAGATACGCCGGCGTAAAGATAAAGCTGCTCCCTAGGTGGCGCAGCCCATGCAAGGTATGGATGTCGGAACAAGCCTATCTTTTTACGTCGTTTACGTTCACGTCGAAACCAATACGTGTTTGCGGCGTACTTTGGAGGAATGCACACTGGGATATGTCCACGGACGGCGCATGCGCCGTTCGTTAAAAACGTCAATCACGTCGGGTCACGAGTCATTAACATAAAACACGCCCCCCTGTTCCTCATTTGAATTAGGCGCACTTACGCTGGCCCATTTACGCTACACCGCCGTAACTTAGGAGGCAAGTGCTTTGTGAATACAGCACTTGCCTCTCTGACTTACGACGGCGTAGCGTATATGTGATATGCTACGCCGCCTCAAAGTTAAGCCAGTCTTTCTGAATCTGGCTAAAAATAATTAAATAAACTGCTACACAAGAATGTGACTGAAATTCTAAAGTGACTGGAAATAAAGGTGTGGTGCTAAATAAGAAAAAACTTTAGTGAAATATCTCTATATCACTAAGTGATGTATACCCAACAGGGTATAGAGTGAAAAAAATATATATTATTGTTAAAGTGATAAGTCCACAGACACAATACATGTGAAAATGAAGTGAAGAGTAACGGTGAAGATAACGTATAGCCGTGTAGATCATCACATGGAAATTGCTTTCAGGTAGGTATGATAAGACTAAATACACTTACCGGAACCGGTGGATCCGACTGTCAAAGACAACGTGTCAATCGAGCATGAAAAATCCCATCGGCAAGTAAACTCAGCTTGTCTGAAGAATCTGGATGATATCAGCTACAAACATAACCCATGGACACAGCAGTCTAACTACCTACGTACAAGGTAGTTTGAAAAGCTTTGGAGGCTGCACAGTGCTGGAGGTAGTCTGAGCTTTCCCATTTTTTTTGAGCTTCTCCATTGTGCCTTCCACTCAACCCCAAGGGGTTCACCCATTGGAATCTGCCTAATACCATCTGAAAACAGCGCAGATCTCTTAAAGTTCAGTCTCCTCTATACATCTAGGATACCACCTATAGTGGGATCCCCAACCTTAGACTGCTGTGTCCATGGGTTATGTTCGTAGCTGAAATCATCCAGATTCTTCAGACAAGCTGAGTCTACTTTCCGATGGGATTATTCATGCTCAATTGATCCGTTGTCTTTGACAGTCGGATCCACTGGTTCCAGTAAGCGTATTTAGTCTTATCTTACCTACCTGAAAGGAATTTCCATTTGATGATCTACACGGCTATACATTATCTTCACCTTTACTCTTCACTTCATTGTGATGGTAATTTTCACATGTATTGTGTCTGTGTCTTTTTTTTCACTCTATACCCTGTAGGATACACATCACTTTGTGATACCGAGATATTTCACTATAGTTTTTACTTATTTAGCACCACACCTTTATTTCCAGGAACTTCTCCTTTAAACTGAGGATGATGAGGAAAGGAAGAATTTTTCCAATTGTGGGGAAGGCACTGGGCATTATTAATGTACTAAGGACTGAAGATGATAAAGAATAACAGGCATAATTGTAGGCAGCAACATCTGCCAGAGGAACTTAGATATGTAGGCATGCTATTCCTACTGCAATTGTTTAATATGTATGGTACAACCCCTCTTAATTGGCACAGCCCCTCAAAAATGGTTTGAGGGTAGAAAAACAAGATCTAAGAGGCATGTACTTTCAAAAAAAAGTCCAATGCGTGATGCACATTAATGTATCATCCACCAAAAGTCAGCTCAATCCAGTTTATTAAATGTGAAATGGGATTGTAACCATGCTGTACCACCCTAATCTTATATACAATCTTATATTAAAATATTAAACTGATCAATAAATCAGTACGTACAGCAAAGATAGTAAAAACAACAAGTATGTTCAAGTCGCTGATCGCCGCCATTACTAGTAAAAAAAATATAATAAAAATGACATAAAACTACCCCCTATTTTGTAAACGCTATAACCTTTGCGCAAACCAATCAATAAACGCTTATTGCGATTTTTTTTTACGAAAAATATGTAGAAGAAAACGTATCGGCCTAAACTGAGGAAAAAAAATGTTTTTTTATATATTTTTGGGGGATATTTATTATAGCAAAATGTAAAAAATATTCATTTTTTTCAAAATTGTCGCTCTATTTTTGTTTATAGCGCAAAAACTAAAAACCGCAGAGGTGATCAAATACCACCAAAAGAAAGCTCTATTTGTGGGAAAAAAAGGACGCCAATTTTGTTTGGGAGCCACGTCGCACGACCGCGCAATTGTCTGTTAAAGCGACAGAGTCCCGAATCGCAAAAAGTACTCTGGTCTTTGGGCAGCAATATGGTCCGGGGGGTAAGTGGTTAATGTTGGCCTACGAGGTGATCTTCACTCCAAACAGCTTCCACAATGTGTCACACACCCTTTCGGGTATATACTCACCAAATGGTTGAGTTTAGTAGGCACTAAACATGCAGTATATTCAATCCTCTCCCATATCCGTACTAGAATCGATCTCCCAAACAGGCTCTTTCGATCTCCTCAGATACCCCAGGTTTATAAAGTAAAGAAAGACTCACAATAGTGTAATCCCGTTTCTCTTGTTTTATTTATAAATCCTTCATGACATCCATACAATTGACACAGTACCAAACTTAGATTAAAGCAGGTATTATTTACACAGACACGCCGTCCATAGCATCCAGTAAGGTTTGTGAGCATGTAAATGCTGGCCGCGTCCACCGCAAACCACCACAGCGCTACTTCCTTGTTGCTGGAACGCACCTGGAACGCACAGCGTCACTACGTCACTTCCTAATGCCGCAAGGTCAACCCTGACTTTTCGTCCTTACGACTTCCTCTGAGGGCTTGACCTCACGGCACGGCATTGGAGATTTTATAGGAGGAATCCAGAGACAGCGCCTTAACCCCTCCAGTACCTGCCCATGCTCCCCACACACCCGGGAAACATAAAGCTGCAATTTCACTGGGGATGCGCAATACTCACACTCCATTACTCCTATTGTACATTAAATCTACTCATATTTCAAGAAGCAAACATAAATACCATAACTATTAAGTATATAATCACTGCATTTAGCAACTGATTAGTTGAATAGTAACATTACTATGTATCCTAGTAGGACTACACGTTAATATTTAATAACAGCGATATATATAAAACACCCTGCCAAATATTCAAAAAAGATTACAGTTTTAGAAAAGACATGATTAGTGAAAGATCCCTCAAATATCTCAAAATTATCAAATACAATTTAAAAATATAAATATAAATAAAAAATTATTATTAAAAATTATTAAAAATCTTATAAATAGAATCACTCAAAAATATGATACTCTCATTAGGGACAATCACATTTGTACATTTAAAATTGTGCAATTAAAATCACTCCATAATCTGATACCCTCTTTGAAAGTAGTATCAATACTTGAATTAAATAAGGAAGGGGGGTGAAGGGGGGAAGGAATAAACCAAAACATGGGGAAAGAAACAGAAGGGAAGGGAAAAGGGAAGAGGAGGGATAGGGGGAAGGAAAAAACAAAAGGGAAGGGTAAGACAAGACACACAAGGGAAGCACTCACATTAGCCACATCCGTAAATGGTAAGAATATAGAAAAAAAAACAATCCAAGGAATGAGCAAAGGTCGGACTTTGAGGCAAGCGGAAGTATATAAAATATATTATTTATAACAAAAATGAAAAAAATATTTTTACACAATAACCATGGTATAATAGAGAGTGAATAAATACAATCACAATAAAACCATATAGATATTCATGAGTAGTGAGTAAATCCTTTGAAATTGCCTACCCGTTTCACCGTGGGGCTTCTTCAGGACGAGACAAACAGGATTTTTTGCTAATATGTAGATATTGTTTCATAATCTGGAACAATACATATCACATTAATACAGCACAAAGACAATGATAATGATTTTACAAAAATGCTTATTGAATTATTTAAAAACGAAAGAAATAAACAGACAAAGGTTACATTACATGGTTACGTCACCTAATGCATCACGGTAGGTGCATCCATCCAAAAGACTCTGAGCATATAGGGAGAATGCACAAATATTGTGAGATTATTTAACTTTTGATGGCACCACAAAATGGTCATCTGTTAAGGATATGCAATAAAATAATATAAGGAAATATATATATATGCATCAAAAAGGATACATATGTCAAGGTTGTATAAATATATGATAGGCATACTACATAGAAAGTAGAGGAAGTGGAAAGGATTTACTGTAAAAAAAAGGGGGAGGGAGATGTGGGCGGAGCCTAGCGGGTAGGCAATGCTGAGCTAGAGCTCCGCTCCGTGACAGAGATTGACCCGCAAATAACGGTGGAACACCGTGGGCATAACCACCCAGAATACTGGGCAAAGCTTCAGGAAGGGTGAGAGAACATTTTTATACGCTATGGTGCTGAAAGTAACGAGAGGAAAGGGGAAATTTCTTCACAGCAGCGGAGCGCAGCATCCCCAGTCTCCTCAGCATCTCAAAATCACCTCAGAGAGAAAGGCGCCAGCCCCCTCTGAGGGATTCACCTCAGTGAAGCAGAAAAAGGCCAGCGTTAAAAGCGCAAAACAAATGGCTTCTCTCAATACTACTGTCTCAGATAGTGAGGAGGATGACAATGTGACAAACCCCACAGCAATATGTCACAGCACAGCGGTACCCACAAGTCTCCTGAGGCAATTTGAAAAGATGCTGCACAAGGTGCTCCAGACCACTTCAGATCAGATAACAAATAGCCTGACTAAAGAAATTAGGGAGCTTGGGGGCCGCACAGAAGTACTTGAGACTAAAATGGATGATTTAGAAGCTTACACTCAGGACTGTGTATCTGAAATTGACACCTTAAAGCGGTAGTTCACCCTCCTTTCCATCATTAGACCATTAAATTCGGCATCGTAGCGCGAGCTACGGTATGCCGGTCTTAAATTTTTAATCCCCGTACTCACTGTGGTATCGTTGATTGAAGAATCTGACTCCCGCGGGGAATGGGCGTGCCTATGGAGAGGGAGGATGATTGATGGCCGGCTCTGGCACGTCACGCTCCCCGAAGACAGCCGGAGTAGGTCTCGGCTATTCACGACGCCTGCGCACAGGCTATGCGCAGGCGCCGTGAATAGCCAAGCCTATTTCGGCTATTTCCGGAGAAGCGTGACGTGCCAGGGCCGGCCGTCAATCACCTTCTCTCACCATAGGAACGCCCATTCCCCGGATTCTTCAATCAGCGATACCACAGTGAGTACGGGCATAAAAAATGTAAGACCGGCATACCGTAGCTCGCGCTACGATGCCGAATTTAATTGTCTAATAAAAAAAAACTTTTTTTTTTTTTTTAACAGGGCGAACCCCCGCTTTAAAAGAAGAAAACTTGATATTGCAAAATAGATTGGAGGAATTCGAAAACAGAGCCAGGAGATCAAATTTGAGGTTCAGGGGACTACCGGAATCTATCATTGACCTAAATGGTACAATGTTGGCACTGTGTCAGGAAATATTACCTGGGATACCAGCTGACAGACTGGAAATGGACAGAGTTCACCGAGCACTAACGTCCAGGAAGGCTGATGGTCCCCCTAGGGACATCATAGCTAAATTTCATTTCTATAGAACAAAGGAGCTGATTCTGCAGACCACCAGAGAGAAGAGCAAGCTAACTTTTCAGGGGAATGACTATCAAATCTTTGCGGACATTTCGCAAATGACAATCAACAAAAGGAGAGAAATGAGACCCCTCCTATACGAATTGCAGCAACGCCAAATCAAATATCAATGGGGCTTCCCTTTCTCCCTGCGATTCACCTGTCAAGGCACAAAAATTGTGTGTAGAACACCAGCTCAGCTTCAACAGGCCCTGCTGGACTTCAAAATAATTGACAGACCTCCATCGGCAACTGCAGCCCGCAGAAGATCAGCTTCCACTTCGCCACGGGACAACTCGCCGCTTCAGAACCACAACAATGGCATCCAGCAATTACATTTTGTAATGAGATTTGTGGAACAAGCACAGGAGCAAGAAGACACGATGGACTGAGATCTGCAAGCAAGTCAGTCTTACCCACCTTTAGACTTCTAGTCTTTCACCCAAACCTTGGTTGTATGACTCAATGAGTTTACAAGTTTAAGTAGAAGTTCATGAGTTTCTAAGTTAGCAAATTTATTAGAGCAGAAGCTCCCTATTATCATTTTTAATTGAGTTAGTGCTTTCCCTTTTCTCTTTATTATCAATCTCCCCAGACTTTCCAGGCTCAGGGGCTATTTATCTTGCCTCATATTCACTCAGCAACTCCTAATCTCTTCGCCGCGTGACTGGCACACTACCCCACCTACTGGGTGGCCAAGCCACCCTGGTACCCTAGATGTACCTAAAGCAATGCTCCATCATCCTTTCTCCACAACACTTAGCATACCAACAGTAAATGGGAATGCCGGCACTTAGGTCATTCTTCACAATAGGCCGTCTGTCCGATAGCATCAGTCCATCGCCCCAACCATAATGTTTTGGATGTAGGATTCCTCCAGAACCCTTTATTCAAACACAGACACTTCTTGATGCTCCCCTTTATCACCTTATCACCTTGACTTGCAAATTACCCTCCATAGATAGACCAGTAGCCCCTACTTTTACACGGAATCTCCTATAATGTTGCACTCACGGTTTCCATTAGGGATACTTACCGGAAATTTTTAGGACGCGGGTCTTCCTCGATCGGAACCCACCTGCGCCACACACGGCTCCCCTCTGACCCCCGCAGTTATTTGCGAAGGTCTGACGTGGGCCCAATTCTCCCTGACCGGTTCACGGACCAGACTTACAAGTTTGTTCTACGTATTGATGCACATATGTTTATTTTATTTTAATGTGCTGTCTTTTTCTTTGGAAATTTTCGTTTTTAGGTCTCCCCCCCTCCCCCCCCTTATCCTCAGTCTGCATGGATTAGATCGGGAGATCGATATACAGGACACCAAGGTAAGAACATTGAGATGGTTTGGCTATCATGGCTCCTTTAAATGTATTAACCTTAAATGTACAGGGCCTCAACATACCACAGAAACGGGTTAAGGCGTTTAGACACTTCCAAGCTAAGAAAGCACATATCATATGTTTACAGGAGACGCACTTCACTCCCAGTACGACCCCTAAATTCTTTCATGCCTCCTACCCACAGGTCTTTACCGCATCAGCTAGTTCCAAAAAAAGGGGCACCCTCATAGCCTTTTATAGATCAACGCCATTCACAATTAAGTCTGAAATCATAGACCCAGAAGGTCGTTACAACATCCTGACTGGCCACATCTTGGATAAGGCAGTAACAATTGCATCGTATTATGCCCCAAATTTAAATCCCTTGCCATTCATGTCGCATCTGCTGCAAGTGATAAACTCGCATAAATTCGGATGCCTTATTATTTGTGGGGACACTAATCATGTCCTTCTCCCTTTTTTGGATAAAACACCCTTCTCCCCCGCGAAACAAGTCAAAAGAACCCTATCTACCTTGTTGGCTAAATATAATTTAGTGGACTCCTGGAGGGAAACGAACCCCACTAAACGCAAGTACACGTACTATTCGAGCCCCCATAAGTCGTCCAGCCGCATAGACCACATACTCCTGACGATAGATTCCGACATCGTGCCTATTCCATGGTCGGATCATAACGCGGTTCTCACTACATTAGCCTCCATAATCCCCAAAAAACAGGACCCAACATGGTATCTACCAGACAAAATTCTCAAACACCCCATGTACAGGACTATAGTTGAGCAAGAGTTAAGTGAATATATAACATTAAATAAGACCCCTGACGTCTCCCCGTTAACTCTTTGGGAAGCCCACAAGCCAGTGCTAAGAGGGAAAATACAGAAGCACGCTGGGACTTTTAAAAGAGAACGAAAGCAACTTTCCTATAAATTAGAAAAAGAACACGATTTGGCCTTTGAGGCCTTCCAATTCGATCACTCACCTAAAGCAAAAGCCCGACTAGATAAAGCTCGTACGGAATATGACCTATTCCTCTCGGACTCGGCGGACAGGGCGATACTCCGGACCAAGCACTTTTTTTACAAAAACGCAAATAAATCAGGAACTCTTCTTGCGAAGTCGCTCAACTCCATTAACAAAGCATATAAGCCTATCCAACTTAAAACGGCAAACGGTATAATCTCTAGTAACCCAGTCAAAATCGTACAAAAATTCAGCTCTCACCTTAAAAAACTGTACGCAGAAACTAACACATTTAGCAAACAGGACACGGAAGACTTCTTTTCTGATTTACATTTGCCACAACTAAACATGTCTCAAAGTGCTCTAATGGATGAACCGATCACGCAAGAAGACGTCCTACAGGCTGTCGCTGAACTAAAATTAAATAAAAGACCGGGTCCGGACGGGTTCACTGCCCGTTATTATAGATCATACAAAGACCTACTTTCTCCCATGATGGTGGAAGCCTTTAATGATCTACTAAATCGGAGGTCCTTTAGACAAGAGTCTCTCACGGCCACTATCTGCATGATTCCCAAACCGCACTCCGATTCCACCTGCTGCGACAATTACCGCCCTATATCCATGTTAAACACAGACGTAAAATTACTAGGTAAGATCTTAGCCAATAGATTGAACAAAATCATAGGAACCCTGATACACCGTGATCAAGTGGGCTTCATGCCCAATAGGCAGGCAGGGGACAATATCAGAAGGGCATGCTTACTGGCAAATATAGCTAAAAAGAGGAAAATTCCAGCCTGCTTTCTATCCCTAAACGTCAGGCAGGCCTTCGACTCAGTCTCATGGTCATATATGGAATTTACGCTGAAGAAATGGGGCTTTGGCCCCAACTTTACAAATTGGGTCCTGCAATTATACCAGAACCCTAGAGCGTACGTGAAATATGCGGGCTACAAATCTGAAACCTTTAATATACAAAGGGGAACCAGACAAGGCTGCCCACTTTCCCCATTATTATTCGCCCTCCTGATAGAACCCTTAGCCCAAAAGAGTGGATCCTAAAGTACTCGGTATCGAGTTGGGCGGCGTTAATCACAAACTTTGCCTCTATGCTGACGATATACTGTTGTTCCTCTCATCTCCACAAGTAACGGGTCCAAACTTACTCCCAATCTTACACCAATTTGCGTCCATATCAGGCTTGGCAATAAACCCCAGGAAATGCTCGGCATTGAACATTTCTCTTTCTAGTACGGAACTGTTGGCAGCAAAAGTGGGCCTCCCTTTTGAGTGGCCAACTAGAAGCATTTCATACCTGGGAATACATTTGACTGCAGACATTTCAGATCTCTATGCGCATAACTATCCAGTCCTCCTGAAACATTTGACGACTTTATTAAAATCCTGGGCCCTACTCCCACTTTCCTGGTTTGGAAGAATCGCGGCTGTGAAAATGACCTTACTACCCAAGCTCCTATACCTTTTTAGAGTGCTCCCTATATCCATACCGGCTCACTACTTCAGGATAATACAAAGGAGAGTTTCATCCTTCGTATGGGGTACCTCCAGGCCAAGGATCAAACCTCAAATATTACATCGCCCAAAGTCAGCAGGAGGGCTAGGTTATCCTAGCTTCGTAAATTATTACCGAGCAGCACAAATGGCCACAATAGTCAAATACCATGCTAAGCAAGAGGCACCATTATGGGTGTCTATCGAGGCGATGGAATGCAATTTCAATTTCGAACCTATTGTGGATCACCCCTAAACAAAGAAAGCACATAACTAATCCCATCATGAAACATTCACTTTCCCTGTGGGACAAAATTAAAAATAAACACCGCTTGATGTCTCCTTCAGCCCCCCTGCTGTCTTTTATTAAAAACCCTGCTTTTTACCCAGCCTGGGTCTGTCCTAACTCCTTTAAGGAATGGACAGATCGAGGCTGCATACGAAAATATCAATTCTTCGACTCAACAGTAGTGACCCCTTTCCCAACCTTAAACAAAACTCACGGCATTCCCCCCGAAGGAAATTTTTCGATACCTCCAGATAAAAAACTTCTTTCAACCCTCAGCCGACACGACAATAGTGTCAAACCAATTATCCGCCTTTGAAACTATTTGTAACGGTAATCCTCATGCCAGAAAAGTAATTTCTATCTTATACTCCCAGCTACTCACGCACCCGAGGTCAGGGAAGTTGTCTTACATGAGTAAATGGGAAGATGATTTAGGAATTGAACTGGCACAAACGGAATGGGATCAAATATGGAACAATACCAAAACGGTATCCACTAATATAATAGCAGCAGAAACAAACTACAAAGTACTCTACAGATGGTACTTAGTCCCGACCAGGGTGGCAAAATTCTCGCAGACATATTCTGATTTATGCTTTAGAGAATGCTTAGACAAAGGAACTTACTTCCATACCTGGTGGTCGTGTCCAAAAGTGCACGAGTTTTGGCTGGAAATTTTCAAATTAATCAAAGTCCTCACGAATAAAACAATCCCCATGGACCCCAAAATTGCCCTGCTCAATTTAAAGCCAGACGGTATTTCACATGCTCGATTCACTTTGACAAGGCAGCTTTTAACAGCAGCAAAACAAACCATTGCGAAAGCTTGGAAGTCCCCAAATGTGAATCTAAACGAAACTATCAACAGAATGAACACAGCTATGATATACGCCAAGATAACTGCGATAGAGATGGACACGATCGCCAGGTTTGAGGATACATGGAAGCCCTGGTTGGAATATGTCACGAAAAAAACGTTTAATGGTGATGTTTTGATGCCATGGTAGCCCAGCCATTACACAGGTATCCTGTCAGAAACTTCTGCTCTACTGAAATGTCCCCGATCTAGTCCTGCAGACTCCCTGACCCCACCCTTCCCTCTACTTCCTCCCCCTTTCAGTTCTCCTTCTCCCTTTTATTTTATTTACTTATTTGTTTTCTGTTACTTACATTACTTTCGAATGTGTTTCACCTTATTGTGTAGTCTTTCTCATAGCACTAAGTACCTAAATAATAAGCCATACCTCTTTGATCGACCCGATGCTTTGGTCAAGATGGAAGTTCCATGAGACGCATAGAACCGAATCACAAAGACTAACAACAATTGCTAACAATAACCGGAACGTTTTTGGACTATAAACTGTACTGTTTGTTCCCTCTTGATCCCTGTTTAGTTAATAGTTAAGCCATTGATGCTAGAGAAATGTAATGAGCTAAGTAAAGACACCACTCTTTATTAGTTAATTCACTTGTAAAAGCAGGACTTTCTTTTCGCCTAAGGTCGATTTTGTTTGATAACATGCTTGTACAAATGTCAACTACACAATAAAGATCTTTTGACAAGGAAAAAAAAGGGGAAAGTAGAAAACAAAAAGAAGGAGCAAGGTGAGTAAGCACACCAGTAGTTAATATGTTTGGCCCAAAGCCCATATTTGTGCATTCTCCCTATATGCTCGGAGTCTTTTGGATGGATGCACCTACCGTGATGCATTAGGTGACGTAACCATGTGATGTAACCTTTGTCTGTTTATTTCTTTAGTTTTTAAATAATTCAATAAGCATTTTTGTAAAATCATTATCATTGTCTTTGTGCTGTATTAATGTGATATGTATTGTTCCAGATTATGAAACAATATCTACATATTAGCAAAAAATCCTGTTTGTCTCGTCCTGAAGAAGCCCCACGGCGAAACGCGTAGGCGATTTCAAAAGATTTACTCACTACTCATGAATATCTATATGGTTTTATTGTGATTGTATTTATTCACTCTCTATTATACCATGGTTATTTTGTAAAAATATTTTTTTCATTTTTGTAATAAATAATATATTTTATATACTTCCGCTTGCCTCAAAGTCCGACCTTTTCTCATTCCTTGGTTGGTTTTTTTTCTATAGTATCAATACTTATACTATCTCATTATAAATGTTGTTACTGCTCTACACTGTAGCTTATGTGCTTAGATAATTATATACCATAAAAATTATATAGCATAAAAATTACACAGCCACTAGATAGAAAAATATAGTCCTCATTACATTAGTAATCACTAATGAAGCAATTTATATCAAGCTCAACGTTTAACCCCTTAGGGGTAAGTGTATCTAATAGATAGATCCAAAGAGTTTCACGTTTTGATAGTTCCCTCACCATATTACATCCCCTCCATGCTGGCTTGATGTGGTCCACACCCTAAAACTTCAGACCAGTGGGGTCCTGGTCATGATAAAATTTAAAATGGAGTGAGACGTTGTGGTCCTTAAAACCTAATCTGATGTTTTTGATGTGTTCCCCTATTCTCACTTTTAAACATCTCTTTGTTCGGCCTAAATACATCAGCCCACATGGACATAGTAAAACATACACCACATGTGTAATATTGCACGTTATAAACACCTTGATGGAAAATTTATTTTTATTCACAGTGGATATAAAACTATCAATTCCCCTTACTGGTTCTGCCACCTCGCTACAAGCTTTACACTTTCTTATACCAAAAGCATGATGGTCTTGTGGGAGGGTCAAGAACCTTCCTTACTACCTTATCTCCCACATTTGGTGCCTTACAGTAGATACATTTCGGAGCTTCAGGGAGTACTGGTTTTAAAGTTTTGTCCAAGCATAGTATATGCCAATGATTTTTAAGAACAGCTTCCACCTCTTTGTATTGTGCATGATAAGATGAAATGAAACCCCATTCATGGTTCCCAGTAGTACTGGCTTTCACTACATTTTTCAGCACATCTTCCTGCGGTACCACTTTTATCATCTTCAGAGATTCTATCCAACTGCTGGGCATCATACCCCTTCTCTCTGAACCGTTCTTTCAATATTTCCGACTGGGATTCATAATTTTCAACTGTAGAGCAATTCATTTTCACACGCATTAACTGTCCTTTCGGAATGTTTTTAAGCCAGGCCGGGTGATGGCCACTTTGTATAGGTAAAAAACTATTTTGATCGGTAGATTTAAAGAATACTTTCATTTCTAATTGATCACCATTTCTATATACACTCACGTCCAGGAAATCAGTTTGCTCTCGACTCCATTGGCTTGTGAGTTTAATGTTGTTCGAATTATTATTAAAATAGGCTAAAAAATCACATAAGGAGGATTCTGATCCTTCCCATAAAAACATCACGTCATCAATAAAACGCCTATAAAAAAGTAGTTCTCTCCTTCTGTTCGCAAACACATACTTATCCTCCCACTCTCCCATGAAAAGGTTGGCGAAGTTTCTGAGTGAATAAAAATGAAACAAAATTCAACAAATGATATATTCTGTATTGCATTAAAATTATATCTATGTAAAAAAAATCATCAAAAATGATCAATGAATACCTGACTGATCCCAACGGTGATGAACAGCAGTAAGAGACCAGGATTCTCACCTTATGATACCTACCTTATTCCGTCTTGGATGTAATCCAATGTCTACCAGATTAGGTCATCAGCTCTGACACTGCTGACCATTTAGTCCGGTGATGCTTTGTTCCCCTTGTGATGCTGAAAGCTATATACAGTTGATGTTCTGTAATTTATGCATATGTTATTTATATTATTATCATATCCTCTGATGTGTTTTTATGATTTTTTGTACAATAAATTGATATTTTAGATCAATTTGCTCTTTTGTGCTTACCTCAGTGGAAACATCACATCCTTTAAAGTCCTCTTGTTTTTTCGGGAAAGTATATCTTTACCCACCCTTCTGTATTCACAGTAACAAGTACAAAAATGTATAAATAATTCATTCACATGTTAACTTCTATATGTGCTAATGCAAATAAGTACATAACCATAAACAAGTCCAAAAAACATGCAATGAATCAAAAATGTATATTGACTGCAAAAAACTGTGCAGTACAAAGAACTCTTCATAAAAAAAGTGCTGTAGTGCAAAAACAGCTCCAAAGTGCTGTCCATGTTCTCCAATGATCACCATGTGACCTCTACCATTGCAAACTACATATGCTCCCATAACATACCACAAACTCACCAAATAAGAAACAATCAATTAAAGAATCAGTTCATGTGGTAAAAATGTCTCTTTAGCTTTAAATAGCACTCCTTTTGACAGAGGGAATCCTCTCCAGCACATAGAGGGTTAATCTTTATCATCCACACGCATCACATTCTCTTACATACAGTATATAGAGAGAGAAAGAGAGGCATCCAATGTGTAAAATATTTTACATTTATTAGGCATCAAATGTCTACATACCCTAAGGAGATATAGGCATTATCAGCTTCTTAGGGTGTGCAGACATATTTTTAACTTATTTTTTCACTTAATAGCAGCAGATAGAGGGTCTGTGACCTGTCTATTCTAACAGATTCATGAGCTCTGAAGGAAAGTGGATGTTTGCTGTTTAGTGATTATTTACTTTTACTGTTTTGTATTTATTAGGCATCACACAATGTATTGCACTTATAATCAGTGAGTGTTAGCCCAACACTAAGGATTACATGCTCAAGTTCATAAGCAGTGTCGGCTCCGATTATGCATTACGGTAAAAAAAAACTTCCATATTTAAGAGAAACAAAATATCGGAACACCCAAGTCCACTATTACCGGTGCTGGGTAATCCTAGATTTCAGGTTGGCCTCACAGATTTACATTTTAACAATATAAGACGTTCAGGAATGAGCAGGCTAATACATTTTGAAGATGAGAACCGAAGGATGAGTGGGGGAGAAATGGAAGAGGTATTCAGTAGGGAAATAGATCTAATGAGACTAAATCAATTAAAAGCAGCTATTAGAGCAATGAATCCACAAGGTAAAGCGGCTAGAGAACTTTCAAGATACAATGAATTATTAAGGGGGAATCGCTGAGACATGGTCTGTCGTTAATGTATACCCTTTTGGGAGAGGCAGTAGCCCCAAAAGAATTACCATTTATACAAGCTTGGGAAACAGAATTGGGGATCAAACTTTCAGAGACACAGAAAATGGGAATCTTCAATTTTACACACAAAGCCTCTCTTGCTACTAGATATCAGGAGGGGGGTTATAAGATCTTAACTAGATGGTACAAAACTCCTGTCGCACTAAAACAGATATTCCCTGAATTATCCGACCGCTGTTGGCGCTGCGGGGAAGGGGTGGGTACCATGCTACATGTATTTTGGGAGTGTGTAAAGTTGAAAGATTTTTGGAGAATGATCACTGACACGGTAAAAGAGATTACAGAGGTGGATCTGGGAGACAATCCTGCTACCTATTTACTATTTGACTTCCCAATTTCCCTGACAAAGTTAAAAAATTCCCTGATTAGACATCTACTGACAGCAGCAAGGGCATGCATCCCAATTCTGTGGAAAAGCACATCTATACCGACCAGACAACAATGGCTAGGTAGAGTAACAGAAATTCAGCAGATGGAGAACCTGACGATGGGTATAAGAGAACAAGAGGAGAAGTATAGACAGGTGTGAACCCCATATATAAGATTTAGAGAAGGAGATCTCTGAAGGGGGAGATGGGGGGAGGGGAGGGGGGAGAGTTTTTTTTTTTTTTTTGGGGGAGGAGGTATAGGGGTGGGAGGGAAGATGGATCTAGAAGGAAGGGTAGACTTGGGGGAACATGGAGCTTACTATGATATAGCTATAAACAGTGGATATGAAGGTAGATTCATGAAATCCTGATAAGAGGCACAACGATTAATGAGAAAATGTTTAAAGGAAAGTGTTAAATTATGTACAGTTAACGTTAGCTATATATGTTTGTATAAGGAGAAATTAAGTGTAAAAAAACCATATAAAAATAAAGAATTCATAAAAATAAAAAAAAACTTCCACTGCATGTTCTCCCCTTCCCACTCCCTTACACTTACCTGACTACTTTATCAATCCAGTGGTGTGGCCAGCTACGGTCTTCTCTCCCTCTCTTCCTGGTTTCACAGGCTTTGCTAAGAACAGCACAATTGGCTACAGTTGCTGTCAGTGAAATCCAGTGAGCAGAGAATAGGGGGGGGCAAGTTGCACTGCATGTGTCTATGGACACACACAGCCCAGATTGGGATCAAGCCTAAAATGCTGCCCCCATAGCAAACAGCTTGCTTTGGAGGCAGACCAGTGTTGCCAGCCATCCAGATTGAAATGTACTGACATGACACCTAAAATTTACTGCCACAGACAATTTTTTACTGGCAAAGTTACAAAATTACAGTTTTAAGTTCCAATTTCAGTATTTAGGCTACAGATGAGTACAATATGCAATTAGCAAAAGCGATTAATGGTAGATATTAAGGCAAACAACGTATTTCCTATTTTATTTTTTGATAAAATAGGTAAGTAGCTCAGCAACAGGACTCAGGAGGGTGAGAAATTAGAATGGGCGCACACACACATGAAATTGACTCTCATCAACATGACACTTCCCCTCCTGAGTCACAGTGACAGTTTCTCTCCAGGGCAGGTGGTCCCTTCAGTCCACTCCAGTCTAAACAGCACTGACGGTCTCGCTCCTGGCTTGCATTACTCCTGTCCCGCAGACCCGTACATGAGGCTCTGGCTGCTCCACTCAGCTCCCTTGCATGACATCACACGACACGCTCAGGCACCTCCTTCGTCAGACCCCGCTACTGGTGCCGCCCAAACACACTGTAGCAGGCACTCACATGGTCTTGGCCATCTCTGGACCCAAACTGCGCATGTGCAGTTCCAAACCAAGAGTCACAGACATATTTTTTACTGGCAACCTTTTCCTGTCACTGGCATTAAAAATAATGACGGTTGGCAACACTGAGGAAGACACAGAACAGAATGAGCCAATATCGCAATACTGTACAGCGGTACTGTGCAATACCATTGTACAGAGCAGATAAGTATAAATCTGTTTATTATTTTTATAAAAAAATAGACTTTACAATCGTTTTATAGGGAGTACATTTTTATTTATTTGTTTATTTATTCTTGTTGGAGCTAAAAATACAATGTACAATTTATTTTTATTTTTTATTCAGGTACTGTAACTATTAAAGGTTTTTATTTATCTGTTTTTAAGCCAGGAAGATACAAGTTGGTCTGTTTAATATTTTAACCACTTCCCAAGGGTATCATTTGAGGGGGGGGGGGGTTGAGATTTGCACTGTTCTGGCATTTTAGGGCCCAAACAAATGACATAGGCAGATGGTACATAAGGACTGATCAATTTTCACTTCATACTCTAACCTATACCCAGTGACCTTTGACTGCACCATAAATATTAAAAATGATTCATAGTAAACATTTTTAAAGCCAAATTACTATACCATGAAGACAAGAGACAACATTTGCAAAAAAATGCATTAACATACACTATTTTGCTACCTGAATCTTTTCATCATCACATTTCTGAACAATTCAAGCTACTGACAATGTATTCCTCGAACAGTGATTTGCCTTGATGAGAATAGTTCTGTACTAGATTACATACAAAGTGAGCACAAGACAACTTTATTTTACAGTATAATAAAATGCTTCCCAGTGTAAATGTCCTAAGGGAAATTATAAAATAATGTTACCTACATAACTAATTTTCTTTCTCTGAAATCATGATTCCCACAACACACTTACAGCTATTGAAAATATTGTTCAACATCATCATTTCCATCTTAATATCTTTGTAAATCATAGAAATGTTATACTTTGTCAGAAAAACATGTCATACCTAAGGGACTGTGTACTGCATTTATTTTCCCTTGAATTAGGAGGGGATAAAAATGAGTATCTTTTATGCATTTCTGCTTGGAATTGGAATACTTTGTTTAATCCTGTAAGGAAAGTATGTGTATGATATTAAACAGTATAGCTTTTGCTTATTTTACATGATGGTAAAAGGGAAAAGAACAGTTTGCAACTCTCAGGATCTTTAAAATGTTTAAAAATATGGGCTCTGATTTATTAATATTAACACCACTCAACCTGGGCTGTTAATAACACACCTCACCCGGTGTGGATTACCGTAGATCTCTCAATATCACTGCAATCAGCATGCTCTCTCTCTCCTCTCTACCTCAGTGAAACTTCAAGAGTTTTTAGCTTCAGATCTCAAACCAAACAATCCCTCAGTAACACACTCTGACAATTATTGGCATCAACATACATATAATAAACCACATAAAAAAAATCCACATTACAAAACATATGTTACACTTAAAACATATAGCATTGACAGATCTCTAAATCAGTTCACTAACTCTGAAGGCTCTTGTAAAAAGCAAACTTGTAATTAACAACTTCAATACTGATGCTTTCACCCCCTTCCTGCCCAGGCCAATTTTCAGCTTTCAGCTCTGTCAAACTTTGAATGACAATTGCTCAGTCATGCAACACAGTACACAAATTATTATTTTTCAATTGTTTGCACACAAATAGAGCTTTCTTTTCGTAGTATTTAATCACTTTTGTTCTTTTTTTTTTAATTGGTAAATCAACTAAAATAATAAAAAAAATTGTTTTTCTTTGTTTCTGTGATAAAATGTTGCAAACAATCTTCATAAATTTAACCCAAAATGTATACTGCTACATTTAAAAAATAAAAATAAAAATATATCAGTTTATATGATTCATTCTTGTGAGCTACCATATGATGCCTATTAATTATTGCAATGTGTATATTTGTAAACAAGAGAGAGAGTAAGCTGGCGTATCTACTGATACGCTGGCGTACTTTCAAATTACCCACGTCGTATCTTTAGTTTGAATCCTCAAACCAACATACGACGGCATCTGGGTTCGATCCGACAGGCGTACGGCTTTGTACGCCTTCGGATCGTAGATGCAATACTTTGGCGTCCGCTGGGTGGAGTTTCCGTCGTTTTCCGCGTCGGTTATGCAAATGAGCTTTTTCCGACAATCCACGAACGTATGCGCGGCCGTCGCATTCTCTTACGTCGTCTCTAGTCGGCTTTTTCCGGCATATAGTTAAAGCTGCTATTTTTCGGCGTATAGATAGACATGCCATGTTAAGTATTGCCGTCGTTCCCGCGTCGAAATTTGAATTTTTTTTATTTTTTGCGTAAGTCGTCCGTGAATAGGGATGGACGTAAGTCACGTCTAAGTTAAAAAAATGACGTCGTTGCGACGTAATTTCGCGCAAAGCATGGTGGGAAATTTCGAAACGGAGCATGCGCAGTTCAATCGGCGTGGGGACGCGCTTCATTTAAATGAATCACGCCCCCTAATCGCCAATTTGAATTCCGCCGCCAGAAATACACTACGCCACCATAACATACGGCGCAAATTCTTCCAGGATTCGACTTAAAGCCAGGTAAGATACGGCGGCGTAGCATATCTCTGATACGCTGCGCCTATCCATTTCTATGTGGATCTGGCCCAAAGTTCTTATAAAAGTGCTTAAAAATATATTGCAATGTATATGTTTGTAAACAAAGTCCTTATAAAAAAGTGCTTCAATGATATCACAAAAAATGTGTTCCAGTGCACTAAAGTGCTGCGAGCGATTTTCTTCATGCAATACCATGCGTTATTGTACATATAATGTCCATTTCAATTACCTTAAATCGATAAATGCAGGTGATAAAAATGAAACGTGCATATGTGTTCACTCTGGTGCTCCCCCTTCAGTTATGCGCTCACCTTGCAGCTAAGCTTGGGCAAAACACGCTTCTGAACCACCTCTGGGTTTAATGCGTTTGCTGGGATCATGGGCTGCTTTATGGTACGTTTTTCCACATATGGGTAAAATGGAAGAAAATTGATAGTGTATTATCGTTTATGTTTATTAATATGCAACACAAATCCCTATCTTAGGGTACTCACGTTTAATGGGTGCTATAGTGCGGCAATCTATACAGGTAACAAAAGCAGTTTGTAGCCACTGAAGTGGTATGTCCATTCCATGCTGAGAACGCTCTGGGCAGCAGAGGCATGGCACATTTTTTTAAGTTGTTTTTTTTTTCCCAATTTTTTTGAGAAATTAAGAAATTAATAAATATGGAAATTTGTTTTTTTCACTATTCTTTTACCTACTGTCACCAGTGCAGTACAGTGTCATCATGTAACTGGTGCAACAGTGATCAGCGACACTGACTTTTATATGTAATATATACTGTCAATTTGTTAACACTTTTTTTTTTTATTACATTTTTTTTTCTTTTCTTTTTTCCAACTTAAATTTTCACATACTGTGACCATAGCAATATAGTGTTACCATAGCAATACTGTATTACTCTGGGGATATTATTTTTTTTTACACACTATGGTTACTTATAACAGTAATAATCACTGTTATAAGCATGTTTTAGTGCAAACAAAAAGCAGCACAAATAATTCAATTAACTACATGTGACATACATTTAAAATTACAATTTCACAAAAACCATATAGAAAGTTGTAAATGAATTACATTTTAACCACTTCAGCCCCTGAAGATTTGGCTGCTCAATGAGCAGGACTATTTTGCGATACGGCATTGCGTCACTCTAACTGACAATTGCGCAGTCGATTGGCGCTGTACCCAAACAAAATTGTCGTTCTTTTTTCCCCACAGATTGAGCTTTCTTTTTGTGGTATTTGACCATCTCTGTGGTTTTTATTTTTTGCCCTATTAACCACTTAAGGACCGCCTCCTGCACATTTACGTCGGCAGAATGGCACGGCTGGGCACATGCACGTACAGGTACGTGCTGTGCTATTGTCCAGCCGTGGGTCGCGGGCGCGTGCCCACGGCGCGCGCCCGTGACCCAGTCCGAAGCTCCGTGACCGGGACCACGAGACCCGCGGACCCTGATCGCCGCTGGAGTCCCGCGATCGGTCCCCGGAGCTGAAGAACGGGGAGAGCCGCGTGTCAACACGGCTTCCTCGTTCTTCACTGTGGCGGCGCCATCGATCGTGTGATCCCTTTTATAGGGATACATAATCGATGGCATCACACCTACAGCCACACCCCCCTACAGTTGTAAGTCACACATAACCCCATCAGCGTCCCCTGTGGTTAACCCCCAAACTGCAACTGTCATTTTCACAGTAAACAATGCATTTTAAAAATCGCCGCCATAAGTAGTAAAAAAAAAAATTCTTGTAAAAATGCACTAAAACTATCCCCTATTATTTAAACGCTATAAATTTTGTGCAAACCAACCGATAAACGCTTATTGCGATTTTTTTGCCAAAAATAGGTAGGAGAATACGTATCGGCCTAAACCGAGAAAAAATGTTTTTTATTAATTTTTGGGGGATATTTATTATAGCAAAAAGTAAAAAATATTGATTTTTTTTTCAAAATTGTCGCTCTATTTTTGTTTATAGAGCAAAAAATAAAAAACGCAGAGGTGATCATATACCACCAAAAGAAAGCTCTATTTGTGGGAAAAAAAGAATGCCAATTTTGTTTGGAAGCCACGTCGCATGACCGCGCAATTGTCTGTTAAAGCGACGCAGTGCCGAATCGCAAAACCTGGCTGGCTCCTTTAGCTGCATTTTGGTCCGGGTCTTAAGTTGTTAACAAAAAAAGAGAGAGAAAAACACAGGGCCAAATCCACAGCCAGCGGCGCAAATTAAGTTTCTGAAAACTTATGTCATTTAAGTTACGGCGCCCTAAGTTGGTGTCGTAAGTGCCGTATCCACAGCGCATTTGCTCACAAAATTGCGCCAGCGTAACTTAAATTCCGAAGCGTAAGGCGGGGTTATGGCAAGTGGGAAGGAAGTGGGCGTGCTTCATTGTAATGAGCCGTGACCCCATGCAAATGAAGGGCCGGCCGTACTGCGCATGCGCGCACGAATCTGCTGCTCACTGCACATGTGCAGAACTTTGCTTGGCGCAATCAGTGAGATAGGTAAAAGGCCAAGTGTACTTAGTTTGAGGATCGCCCTGTGCTTAAATAGCCCCAGTCAAACACACTTCCCTTGCAAAAGTATTTCCCTGTGTTCCCTTCCATGAACAATTTGCTTCTGCTCTTAGTTTGTCAGTGTTTGTTGGTAAGTTGTGTGTGATAGAGAAGTGTTGGAGGAGTATTATATTGTAGTTGTTGTTTGTTTCTGATAAGTGTATTTTTTGTTTGATTGTTTCTGCTAAGTGTTTTTTTTTTTTTCTGCTTGGATTTTGTGTTTGTTTTTTGGGTGTTTGTTTTTGACTTTGTAGTAGCTGTCTGCTTGTGTGTTTTGCTTTTTGTGTGTTTGTTGTGTGTGTATTTTTGAGTGTTTGTCTTGTTTGTTTTCTTGTTGCTGGGTGGTGTCTGTGATGGCCCCCAAACGCAGGAAGCTTAATTTTTCTCATGTTGAGAAGACAATCCTTGCCAGATATATCATCCAATATGGAAGATTTTTACATGGGCCTGATAGCCGGAACACCTCCCCGGCCCAAAGGAAGAGGATATATGCTAAAACTACGGATCACATAAATGCGGCAGGGGGGGGAGACGAGGACCCCCGCTGGCATCAAGAAAAAGAAAAATGATCTGAGGAGCGTGGTCCGCAATAAGGTGGCAAAGCTCACTGCCCATAGGAGGGGCACTGGAGGAGGGGGACCATGCCCCATCCGGCTGACTAAGGAGGAATGGGCAGTGGCCCAGTGTTTTGAGCCAGAGCAGGTGGTGGGCCTGCCTGGTTATCAGTCTGATGTTCCTGTGAGGCCAGGTAAGTTTTTTGTTTTTCTATTTGGTGATTAGCATGTGTGGGTGGGGGAAGGGAAGATGTGGCAAGTGTGTGGATCCTCAAACCTGTGATTGCTTTGTGTCCTCCACAGATGACCAGGAGGTTGCTGGCCCATCAGGCCAGGAGGATGCTGGGCCATCAGGCCAGGCTGCTGCACCACCCCAAGGACAGGAGGCTGCTGAGGAGTCCCCAGGGGAGGGGAGTGGCCAAACCTCCCCTCATGAGGAGGCTGAGGGGGAGGAGGCTGAGGGGGAGGAGGATGAGGGGGAGGAGGAAGAAGATCTCCAGATTGGCCGGGAAATCCTTATTGCCACTGATCTCATGACATTTGAGGATACCCTTGAGGCTACCCTTGAGGCTACCCTTGAGGCTACCCCAGAGGCTACCCCAGAGGCTGGTACCAGTCAGGCCACCATTAGGGGTAGCCCCTCCCACTCCTCCCCCAACAGGCGGCAACCCACAAGGGTCACTCTATCCCCTCCTCCCAGGCCACAAGCCTCAGGGGCAGGCAGGATGGTGACCCAGGAGACCAGGGGGGTGTTTGAGCGTCTGCTGGCCAGTCTGCAGAGGGACAATGCCCGGCAGACCCGCAGTCTGGGTGACATCAAAAAAACTATGACCAAGATGCAGCACAGCCTGGATGTAATGAGGGAGTCACTCAGTGATGTGGCCACCAATTCATTGGGGGTCATCACATGTTTGTGGTCCCTGCATACCGCCACAACAGGCGTGGTCCAGGAGGTGACTGCCCTCCCCCAGGCTGTGCAGGACAACACCCGGGCTGTGCAGGACAACACCCGGGCTGGCCAGGCCAATACGGCTGCCATCACTGTCTGTCTGAACAGGATAGCAGTGGCCTTGGAGGGCAGGCCAGCCGGAGGTCAGACACCAGGGGAGGCTCCTCCCTCCCCTGCTCACACCCCCCCCATGAAGATACTCCCTCCCCTGCTCACACCCCCCCATGAAGATACTCCCTCCCCTGCTCACACCCCCCCCCGTGAAGATCCTCCAGTTGGCCGTGCCCATGGCCGTGCCCGTGTCCGTGGGCAGCCCAGACGGAGCACTCGCCGCCGGAATTAAATTGCAGGGGTACTTTTTTTTTATTTAATTTTTTATTTTTATGATTTTGTTTATTATACTGTACATGATTTGGTTTATGTGTGTGAATGATGTGTGAATGTGGGGGGGGTGGCATTCCTGATAAAATAAGGGTGTCACCCTCAGTTTTGGTGGAGTAGGGATCCCCAGGACCAGGGAGAAGTGATCCCAGGTTCCTGAATGGTGTATGAATGCACAGTGACATAATTGGAGCCGTGGTGTGTACCAAAGGGGGGGGTACTTGGATCTAATCCAATTCGATGAGCATGTGATGTGTCTGTGCTAGGGACCACAGTGGTGTGCATTCATGCATTCTCATTGTGACATAATTAATGTGCGTTTCCAATGAAAAAAAACATTCTCAATGTGACATAATTCATGTGCGTTTACTGTGCAAAGAAACATTCTCATTGTGACATTATTCATGTGCGTTTACTGTGAAAAGATGCCTTCTACGAGGCGTCTCCTGATTGCTGTGCCCTCAGTAGACCGTGTAGAGTGGGTTAGGGGGGGAATGCCTGGGTGGGGGGTCAGGTCACCACGTAAGTTAATCTCCAGTCCCCTTCTCATGGCAAAGTTGTGAAGAATACAACATGCACCGATTATTTGGCACACAAAGTCTGGGGAATACAACAGTGTACCCCCAGACTTATCCAGGCATCTGAAGTGGGACTTCAGCAGCCCAAATGTGCGCTCCACCACTGCCCGGGTGCGTATGTGAGCGTCGTTGTAGCATTGCTCTCCTGGGGTTTGGGGGTTCCTGAATGGGGTCATCATATGTGGTCCCAGGGCATATCCAGAGTCACCTGGAAGGGAAAAGACAGGAGGATATTAGTCATGCATGTGCCCCTTGTGATGTCTGCATCATGGGGGGGGACATACCTGACACCCATGTCACTCACCAATCAGCCAGCTGTCTCCATACACGTTCATCTCCAAATCTCGAGATATGTTGGTCTGCCGGAATATATAACTGACATGGCACGAACCAGGAAATTTTGCACAGACGTGCCAGATGAGGCCATGGGCATCTACAATCACCTGGACATTTATGGAATGCCAGTTTTTGCGATTCCGGAACAGGTGCTCTGTCTCATGGGGGGGCTGTAGTGCCACATGGGTACAGTCAATGGCCCCGATGGTCCGTGGGAACCCAGCAATGTTATAAAAGTCCGCCATGGTCTTCAATCGCTGGTCCTACCACCCTGGGTGGGCTTTTGAAATTGATTGCCCATGCGTCATAGTATTGCAGGGACTACTTGATGGACACACCTGCTCATCGAGGACTGTACAATCCCAGCCAGACCTCCACATGTTCTTTGGAAAGACCTAGTGGCAAGAAAATGCAGGGTTGCCATTACTTTGATGTGAGGTGGCAGGGCATGGGATCGTTGGGTTGGGGTGGTGAGATCATCCTGCAGGATTCGGGTTAATTCCAGGATGGCTTCCTGGTTAAAGCGGAAGTTGCCATAGACCTCAGAAGCAGTCATGCCAAAGAGATCTTGGCATGGGCGGTATACCCTCTCCTGTGCCCTCCTCCTCCTCCTCTGTGCCCTCCTCCTTCTTTGCGCCTGTAAAGTAGCGAGTGCCGTTAGAATCATGGATGGGCCGGGCATTTTGGCAGTCAGATTGAAGTCCAGCAAATATGTGTTGTCAGCTCTTCCTCAATGCTGTTGTTTGAGCAGACCTTTACACGGCAGGTGTAAAATTAGGGCTGCTTTTATAAAGTGTAACTTTGCTCCAGGAAACTAACAGGTGCGCACAGGGCGTAATCTACGACGCACAGGGCGTAATCTACGGCGCACACTCTTAATTTTGTGGATCGCCCTATCTCCCTCATTTGCATCTTTGCCTATCAAAAAAAGCGGCGTGACTAGCGTAATTTGCGTCAGAGGATGCGCCGGTGTAATTATTTTAGGTAGGACGGAAAAAACGGATTTTTCGTTTTGAGGATCGGGCGCAAAGATACGCGCGGTGTAAAATTAGAAATCTCAAGTTAAGTCGGCGCATCTGCTTTGTGGATTTGGCCCACAATATTTTGTACTTTTTGCTATAATAAATATCCCCAATTTTTTTTTTAAAAAAGCAATTTTTTCCCTCAGTTTAGGTTGATATGTATTCCTCTAAATATTTTTGATAATAAAAATCACAATAGGCGTATATTGTTTTTTGCAAAAGTTATAGCGTCTACAAAATAGGGGAACGATTTATGGCATTTTTATTATTATTACTTTTTTACTAGTAATGGTGGCGATCAGCGATTTTTTTATTTCAATAATCTTTATTGAGAAACATAAACAAGATTCATGTGAACAATGTCTGTCAAAATTTAAAGAATACAGAGTAGTGCTCAATCGAACCCAAATGACAGACTACGGTAGCGGTACAGTGAATGTCGGGAAAAACGTCGCTACAGTACCAGAAACAGGTGCTATCCGCTCCCGCCCAGACACCCCCATGGGATCAGTCTGTGCCAGGGAGGGGGGGACAACACACCGCCTGTCGTCAATATCACTTCTTACATAGCTATCAAAATAACCTTGAGATAATAAAGAAAACAGGGACAAGGGAAGGGGGGAAAGGGCAGAGCCCAAAAAAAAAAAAAAGGGGGGTAAAGTCACCCTATAATAGCATATATAGAAATAAGGCAATATGGTAGTACATGGACAATATCATTGGCTCAATGTGAACTAGTAGTCTTTAACTGTACAGTTTGGGTTTGATAACCAGCTGTCCCATTTAGCCCTAAAAGGGTTGATCTTAAGGTCCGCTAAGGCTAACAGCTTTTCCATCTCACACTGGTGATTTAGAGTAAGAATGGCATTGTTGGGAGATGGGGATTCACCCGTGTTCCACAATCTGGTGATAGTTTTTTTAGCAGCTAACAGAAGTTGTATAATCACCACTCTTAACTTAGAAGGAAATTTGTCTATTGTCAGAAGTAATAGAGCAAGCTCAGGGATGGGATCTACGTGTCTTTCGCAAATATCTGAAATCATGGAAAGGACCTTGTTCCAGAAGGATCACACCGATTTACAAGCCCAAAGAATATGGTACAATGTGCCCACGTCTCCACACTGTCGCCAACATAGGGCTGAAGGGTCTGGTATGGATATTTGGGGGGAACCTCACCTCATTTTTTTTATTTGATGCAGGGTTCCCCTTAATATCCATACCAGACCTGAAGGGCCTGGTAATTGAATTTGGGGGGACCCCTACACATTTATTTTTTTATCAATGACTTTTCTCTGTATTGCCGGGAGCCGACAATTCATTATAGCCGCAAGTGGTTTTAAATGACTTTTTTCCTTTAGAAATGACACTTTGTGCAGGGACAGTACTAAGCACGGGAAACAAGCTCTACTTTACAGGCATACTATACACACCCCCTAGGTACGAAATTTAAAGGAATATTTCACTTTTATTGTTTCACTTTAAGCATTATTAAAATCACTGCTCCTGAAAAAAATTCTGTTTTTAAAACTTTTTTTTGTATTGATACATGTCCCCTGGAGCAGGACCCGGGTCTCCAAACACTTTTTATGACAATAACTTGCATATAAGCCTTTAAAATTAGCGCTTTCCTTACTGGGCCTATCCCAACCCCGCATAGCTAAACCCTATAAGAAACTCCTGAGACACATAACTACAGCTGCGAGGTGCCTGATAGCACTTCATTGGAAGAAACCAATGCCCCCATCCCAAGAAGCCCTCTATACTAGGGTCAAGGATGTAGAGCTTATGGAAAAAATGACGGCTAGGATCCGGGATAGGTTGGAGGACCATGACCTGGTCTGGGAGAGGTGGCATGTGGAGGAGGACCCGCCGTGGGCCGACGACAGACCACCAAGGTACACTATTTCACCCGACATTCCTGCCTGTCCCCCCCCCTTCTCTCTGTCCTCCCCCCTCTTCTTCTTTTTTCTCTCGCACCTGCCCTTTTTTCCCCATTTCCTTCTCCTCACTCTATCCCCTCGTTTCTCTTCCTCTCTTCTTTGTTACCTAGTTGTTTTATACGTTACTGATTGTATAACCAAGAATGAAGCCGCTGTGTAAGTACATTCAGCTGGAATGTTTGTATCACCTCTTTTATCTTACACTTGAAATGCTGCTACATTTTGTATTGACCTTTTACGAAAAAAAAAAAAAAATCGTTATTTGAAAAAAAAAAAAAAATAGCGCTTTCGATTTTTCATGTTCGAGTCCCATAGACTTTAACGGTTTTCGGATGTTCGAACAAATGTATTGCCTGTTTGCATGTTCTGATGCTAACCGAACTGGGGGGGGGTTCGGCTCATCCCTAATGTTCACCTTGACAGTGCTCAGTTCCTGACATCCTTAGTTTGATCGTAGTTTAATGGTACCTCCACACTGTCGCCAACATAGGGCTGAAGGGTCTGGTATGGATATTTGGGGGGAACCTCACCTCATTTTTTTTATTTGACGCAGGGTTCCCCTTAATATCCATACCAGACCTGAAGGGTCTGGTAATTGAATTTGGGGGGACCCCTACACATTTATTTTTTTATCGATGACTTTTCTCTGTATTGCCGGGAGCCGACAATTCATTATAGCCGAGAGTGGTTTTAAATGACCTTTTTCCTTCAGAAAAATTAGCGCTTTCGATTTTTCATGTTCGAGTTCCATAGACTTTAACGGTGTTCGGATGTTCGAACAAATTTATTGCCTGTTTGCATGTTCTGATGCTAACCGAACTAGGGGGGGGGGGGGGTTTGGCTAGTTAGTTATTAAAGAAAAGATTTATTGTTTATTGTTTTTATTTTGGAAAATATGGATTTCACCATAAAATAGTATATTTTTGCACTAAACTTCTTTTCAGCCCAATGTATTAAAGCTACTGCAAGCCAACATTTTAATCATTGTTAAAGATATATATTTTACAGTGCATTATTTTCTATGTTGAAGTCATCTAGGCCTATATAAGTTGCCTTTGCAAAAGTTCACTTGCCATTATTTTAGTTAATTAGGACCTATGTATTTATTTATATATTTTTTTCATTTGTTTCATCATCATGTCATCTCTCTGAAATGAATTTTGTAAAGGTTTTCAAAAATGAAGGCAGATGCCATCAAAATTTTGCACCATTCTTACTTACCTGTTCATAGCAGTCAGGCCGCGTACACACGGTCGGTTAACGGTCGGTTAACCGATGAAGCGGACTGATGGACTGATATAATTTTTTTGGGGGGGAGTAGGGGTTTAGGAGGAGTGGGACTTCCTGTCCCACTTCCTCCTTCCACCCAGGGACCGCTTAGGCGATACGTCATATCACCTACGGCGGCCCCTCCCTGTAGGCGATCGCCTGGGACACGTGACAGGTCCCAGGCGATCACCTGTCCAATCAGGTAGCGCAGCGCCGCTCGTGCATGCGCAGGATGGAGGCACCGGCGGAGAGGGGGGAGCAGACAGTGGAGCAGGTAAGTGTATGTTTATTAAAAGCCAGCAGCTATGCTGACTTAATAAACATAAAAAAAGGCTGGAACTCCGCTTTAAGTTCCCCAAAGCCCACCTCACTCAAGAACCACAACCCTAACTGTATCATATCCCTATAAATACACTCAGGTAAACAATTTTTACAGCCCCCTCTACCTCTTTACTGAAAGAGAAGGCAATTCTTTCTCATTTTTTTGTATAACTTAATATACAGTTTAAAAATGCCATTGTCTCCATTACATTTTGGACATGTTACATTTATATTTTTAATAATAGAAGAAATATTGAAACTAAAAAGGAAGACAGCACTAATAAGCATATCTGATGGTTATTGCAAAAGCATTTATGCAATTTAAGCTTTGGTAATGCACCTAAAGTAGGCATTCCAATTCAATTGACACAAATGTAAAAAAAAAAACAACTCAAATGAAATATTTACACTGGATCTTTAAATGTAGTTCATGTAAATATTAAGATTTAAACTTTATGACGAAACATGTATGACACAGAAAAAGCTATTTATCTTTGATATGGAAGTTAAACCAGTGTTAAAAAAAAGCTATGACAATACATTTTAAAACCCTGCCCATAAAACAAGTTTTGGGTTGCCATCAATGGATTGAATCGCTCACTGACTTTTGAAATCTTTTACAGACTTTAGCCTGGGAACTTTCTTGCTGTAAATTGTGTCAACTCTGGAAGTTTTAAAAGGTGTCACCTATTGCTGGTGGATATGTCAGTTTTTTATTGAAATATTTGACATTACAAAGAATCCATCAGGAGATTGGACTCTTGCTTTTCCTTTGTAATAGCTGTTTCAAATGGGAAGAAAGGAGAGTTTTCTAGTTGAAAGCTGGTATAGAATTAAAATTGCAAGCAGCTGAGCTAACATATTTGCCCCACACAACAGATTTAACACTAAATGGAATATTCTAAAGTCCATTAAATTATCTTATCCATTGACATGATTACACGATTTTACACATACTGTAAGCAGTGCTGCTTGTATTCTTATATTTGAGGCCGAGTACTCATGGCAGGACATGTCCGATGAAAACGGTCTGCAGACCGTTTCCATCGGACATGTCTGGCCGGGGACTGCCCGGGGACTTCTGTTCGATGGCTATACACACCATCGAACAGAAGCCCGCGCGTAAACATTACGCGGGGCGTGTCCGCGGTGTCGCCGCGTCGATGACGCCGTGTCGCGGCGACAATGACGCGGCGACGTGGGCGGGCCGCCTTAAAAATGCTTCCACGCATGCGTCAAAGTCATTCGACGCATGCGAGGGATGCGGGCGGCAGGACATGTACGGTAGGTCTGTACAGACGACCGTACATGTCCGGGCGGACAGGTTTCCAGCGGACTGTTTTAAAACAAGTCCGGGAAACAGTTGTCCGCTGGAAACCTGTCCGATCCGTCCCAAAATGGTCCGCTCGGGCCAACACACGGCCAAACATGTCTGCTGAAACTGGTCTGCGGACCAGTTTCAGCAGACATGTTTGGTCGTGAGTACGGGGCCTGAGGTGTAGCATGTCCCTTTTATATTTTAAAAATGACACACTCAACTCAATATCAAGCAAGTCATTGACCTCTGTAATAATAATGCAAGTTTTTCACAGTTCTCTGATCCTGCAAATACAAAAGGAAGATTACTCTTGTTTTTGGGTTCCTTGAATTTTAGCTCTCTGGGTGTATAGCCTATGCAATGTATATAGAGTCATGTGACCTCAAATTTGACATTGCTAAATTTTGCTGAGTCTTGTTAAAACACCAAGCCATTCATCACAGAAATTCATCAGGAAATTGTATGTGCTTTTAGCCCATCAATGACCATACACATATAAATCTATATATTTGTTTTTATCAAGTGAGTAATCAAACCCTTGGATGAGCTTTCCTTTACTGTACTTCACTTGACATGAGTGTCTCTAAACTGCAGTCTGATCATAAACTAAATAACAATAATAACAATAATACAAGTAAATCCTACTTAACCTCCCTAGCGGTATGATTATTTCAGATTTTAGGTGCTGAAAGCGGTACCATTATTTGCAATTAAATTTGGCGTTTTATATTGTAGGCCTGTAATTCTTAGGAATAACTCAAATAAACCTGACCAAACAAGAGTCTAGTAGGCATCCCGGGTATGACATTTTTTTAAAAACAAAATTATAAATGATAATATAATAAATAATTATAAATAATTATAACAAATAATAATATAATTATAACAAAAATTATTCAATAATGTAATCAACTCAAAATCACTGAAATTTGCTCAGTTGCAGAATTGTCGCTGTCATTACTTTTATTTTTTATGACGAATTTCCCCACAAATCGCTCGATTCTGCAAGTGATTATAATTTATTATCGCTGTTTTCTAGCTGCTTTAAAACCATTTTTGACATAAAGGGACACTTTTGGTTGCTATAGACAATCTACAGTTTTTCTACAGAAAGAACAGTTTTTATCATATAAAAGTACATGTAGGACACTGGGCAGACCACTAGGGACAATGGGGGTGTGTATTTTTTTTACATACAGTACTGTAATCTATAAGATTACAGTATACTGTATGTAATGTGTTTGTTTACCTTTTTGAATTTGGCGCCGTTCTCCGCCCCCGTGCGTCGTAACGTCGCAGGGAACGGAGATCGGCGGCACACAGAGGCACTGTGTGAATCGAGCGAGCACCCGCTCGCTCACACAGCGCGGTGGCATCGCTGGATCCAGGGACAAGGTAAGTAAACCATGCCTGTGGATTCAGCGAGGCGAGCCAGAGTCTGACTCTGGGTTACCGATCGTAGCACAGAAATTTAACCCAGAGTCAGACTTGGGAACACCGCCAGGGGGGTTAAAGGAGTTATAAAGGAAAACTTTTTTTTTGCTGAAATGACTGTTTACAGGGTATAGAGACATAATAGTTAACTGATTCCTTTTAAAATTGATTAAAAATATATACAAATCAATCATATAATGTACCTGTAGTTTTGTTTTTGCATTTAGTTTCGTTTTTGCATTTAGTTTCGTTTTTGCATGTTATCCTGCCTGTGTGCATGTACAGAGCCACAGAGCAGTGATGGTTTGGAAAATGAAACTAGAATCTCCCAGTACTGTGGTCCTCAGGAAACAGACAACCAGGAAGTGTCCAGAACAGAGAACAATTACAGCAACATCAGAGCAAAAACCAACAATGAGGACATGAAACCAGGACTGCAGTAAGGTAAAGGAAGCTATTTAGCTAAAAAAAAAAATCCTTTAGTGACCCTTTAAATGACTAACACACACATAACTGAATTATGTGATGTCCTTATTAAGCACATGGTTTAAAGCAGTGGTCTCCAAACTGCAGCCCTTTGCTTGCCTTTATCTGGCCCTTGGAGCAATATCCCTCCTACTGATACGAGACACTATTCTGCCATCTGACACTGATAATGGAGCATAATTTCTCCCACTGACACAACTAATAGAGCACTATTACTCCCTATGATACCAGCAATGGGGCACTATTCCACCCCCTAATACCAGATGTTCACTAACAATGATGCCAGGAAAATTTCTACTCCCACTGGTCAAAGTCCGGCCCTCCAAGAGTCTGAAGGACAATAAACAGGCCCTTTGTTTAGAATGTTTGGGGACCCCTGGTTTAAAGGAATAGTTAATTTTTAGCCAAAAACTGCCTATGCAGATAAGGGCCATTTGTAGATAAAAAAACTGTGCAGCTTTGGCCAAGGTTGAATATTGCCCCTGCTACAAGTGTAGGCCATTTACATACTTCATCAGATTTGACTTAAAGGGGTTGTAAAGGTTTGTGTTTTTTCACCTTAATGCTTCCTATGCATTTATTATTATACACTTGAAAATTGGATTATCACTATTGGGATTTTCACTTACTGTTATTATATTATCATCATGCATGGTGATTGTCTTTGTTCATTGTGCTGAGGTTGGCACATGTGGTCACCTTATTAGGATTCAGTATTCACCACTCTTCTTTACCTTCCACACTATGTCTTAGTGTTGGGTGGTATTCCTTAACGTCATTCTGAGTGGAACATTTATTCATTTTTCCCACAGCGGGTGATGGCTTTGACCGATTAGCCTTCTGGATTTTCTTCATTTGCTGTTTGGATTATTTTATTAATTTTTAGCACTCATTATTATTTTATTAATTGTGTTGGTAAGCGCCATTACATCCACCCTTGTTTCATATATTGTTGGTGCGTGAGCACTATTAGTCGTGGCTGCTGCTTATTAGTGTAATTTTATATTTATATTTTAGCCTAGTTGCCCGTGGTTAGGTAGATTTGCGCATTAGTTCCCCCCATTTTACAGATAATGGAGCATAATTTCTCCCACTGACACAACTAATAGAGCACTATTACTCCCTATGATACCAGCAATGGGGCACTATTCCACCCCCTAATACCAGATGTTCACTAACAATGATGCCAGGAAAATTTCTACTCCCACTGGTCAAAGTCCGGCCCTCCAAGAGTCTGAAGGACAATAAACAGGCCCTTTGTTTAGAATGTTTGGGGACCCCTGGTTTAAAGGAATAGTTAATTTTTAGCCAAAAACTGCCTATGCAGATAAGGGCCATTTGTAGATAAAAAAACTGTGCAGCTTTGGCCAAGGTTGAATATTGCCCCTGCTACAAGTGTAGGCCATTTACATACCTCATCAGATTTGACTTAAAGGGGTTGTAAAGGTTTGTGTTTTTTCACCTTAATGCTTCCTATGCATTAAGGTGAAAAAACACCTTGCTGTCACGGGCCCCCCAGCCCCCCCATTTTACTTACCTGAGCCCGTTCACCTGCTATGCGCATCCCCCGGCATCCTCTTCTCCATGGAGTCTCGGCGATGATTGGATAGATTGATAGCAGCGCAGCCATTGGCTCCCGCTGATGTCAATCAAATTTAATGACACGGCCACCGGGGGCAGGACCGAGTCATACACTCAGCGGCTATGGACGCCGACTGTATCACACGGGAGCATGCCAGCAAGCTAACCCCCTTGGGGGAGAGCATCCCAGAGAGGGTTAGCTATTGTGGGGAGGAGCCGAGACTCTGTGCAAAACAAACTGCACAGTGGTGGTAAGTATGACATGTTTGTCATTTAAAAAAAAAATACACCTTTACAGCCCCTTTAAAACACCACATACTGCCCTGTTGCTATGACTTTTCTAACTACAAGTATTTTTATTTATAAAAGGCGCATACATAAAATCACAGCGTTGTGTCTGCAGCCGCTACAGTAACAGAGGAAAGGAACAAAAATAGTTCAATCTCTTTAGAGAGCTTGTCAAACATATTAGCCAATATGTTGGTGTAGTTTAAGTATAGGCAGTATACATAGTTTTAGGTTTTCTCCCTAATAGAGCATGTCAAACAAAAAAAAAAAACCCCAGAAAGAACTTAGATTTGCAGATTATAGCAGTTATAATTGCCGTTATAATTGCCTCAGTTATAATTGCCTCAACTCATTTGTTGATGTGGATTTTGATTTTCACAGCGGTACCCCTGTTTAACTCAGTTTATTTCTCAGGACTTGATGTTCTTGACCATCCCTCAAGGTTTTAAGGTGGTGATACCACAAATGTTCTTATTCTATTCAGTTTCTCTTCTCCACCCATGGTTCTCTGGCACTGGTTGACTTTACATTATTGAGGTCCTTCCCAAAGCGCCGCTGCATGTTCCCCCCTCCCCCCCCCCCAGCAACCCCAAAGACTGCTACTAGAGTTATCTAAATTTCTTTGTTTTTTGGTTCGCGGTCTTGGTCTAGCTGGTGGCGAGATGTGGAAGTCTCAGGATTTCTGTTTTTTTCTTGTCAGGAGTTACTGTTTTCCTGATCCATTTTTCGATGACTTTGTTCTCTTCTTCTCAATTTTATTTTTCTTTACATTTTTTTTATGCTATTTTGTTTGCATGGCTATGCAGCCTCATTTTTTTATTTTTCTTCTCTTTATGTCATTGTCATTGTCCTATGTATTTGCTCTCAGGCCTGCATCTTACTGATTGCACAAAGATTGCTAAGATCCTTGGCCCCACTACTGAGTTTTTGATGCAATTTACTGTACTGTGCCTTAGAGGTTTTGCTTTGATTACCTTTTTACCATCTCAGGTGCTTATTTAGCTGTTAGTTTTCATGGCGATTAAATGTGTGTTGCATAATGTTAAGGGATTTAATTCCCCCCTGAAGCGCAAGAAAGCATTCTCCCAATATAAACAAATTGGTGCCAAAATTATTCTTTTACAGGAGACCCACTTCTCGCAGGCTTCCCATCCGAAATACTTTAACAGGAGTTTCCCTCAGGCTTACTACTCACTTAATGCTACTAAGAGTAGGGGTGCTGCTATATTTTTGCACTCTTCTCTCCATTTTGATGTTCAGCACACTTATAGGGATAAGGAGAGTAGTGTTGAGCAGAATATGCCATATTCGATTTCGCGATATATCTCGAATATATATTCGAATATTCGAGATATATTCGCTAAATTCGAATATTCGTGATATTTTATCGAAATTAAATGATTGCGATTTTTCGCTATTGCGAATGCGAAAATAGTTGCGAATTTTTAATAACTGCGGTAGGAGCACTCTGATTGGCTCAGAATATTCTTGATATTTAGTCGAAATTTCGCAAAATGCGAATGCGATATTTATTGCGCAATTTCGAGAAATGCTGGAGGAGCGCTCTGATTGGCTCAGAATATTCGTGATATTTTGTCGAAATGTCTAGTTTAAAAGTTAGTATATATGATCAGATATTAGTATTTCACAAACAATGTGTCTCCTGCTTTTACAAAACTACAAGTCCCAGCATGCCTGGACAGCTGCAGACACCCTGGTTGGTAAATGTGTATTTAGGCACTTTTCCTTGTTATTTAGCATAATGAATTTAACATTTTTTTGGACATAGGACGTATGCGAACGTCCTGACTTCAGGGTCCTCAAGGCCCAAGGACGTTCGAATACATATTGCCCTTTAGATGTTGCAGAACTACAACTTCCAGCATGCCTGGGAATGCTGGCACTTCTAGTATTGTAAGTTCTGCAGGCCCACATTTTTCAGGCCTTTATGCACGGGTCTCTAAACTGTGGCACCTTAGATGCAGCAAAAGTAAAATTCTTAGCATGCACTGACAGACCGTGGCTGATGGGAGTAGTAGTTTTGCAACAGCTGGAGGTGGACTGGTCTTGAAACCCTGAGTTAGGTAACAAACCCGTAGTGTTTTGCAACCATTCTGCCTCCAGCTGTTTTTTTTCTGTTGAAAAGCCTGTGGCGTGCAAAACACAACCCAAAAACTCCACCCGGTGCAGGGAAAAATTTGCACACACCTAAAGAGTGACATCACAAAAAACTGTGACGGTTGCATACGTCAGTGGTCCTCCAAAAAGGTCCCGTCTCTGACCCCCCGGGGCGTTAGGCTCCTGACAGGGAAAAGAGTTACTGTGGTCCATACAGCCGAAGCCATATGGACCCATCTCGGTCCAAGCAGCGCAATCGCGCGAACAACACGCGAACAACACGCGACCATTTCCTGGACCCTTGCCAGTTTCCAACTTTATGATCGCAACGCAATCGCAGAGCAAGATGGTTGGAAGTAATTTCACTGTATCTGAGGAAAAGATGCTGATTTGTGTAAGTATTTTGACCACTGTTATTTCATTATCTTCAACTGCATTTTAGTCTAGTTTAAAAGTTAGTATATATGATCAGATATTAGTATTTCACAAACAATGTGTCTCCTGCTTTTACAAAACTACAAGTCCCAGCATGCCTGGACAGCTGCAGACACCCTGGTTGGTAAATGTGTATTTAGGCACTTTTCCTTGTTATTTAGCATAATGAATTTAACATTTTTTTGTACATAGGACGTATGCGAACGTCCTGACTTCAGGGTCCTCAAGGCCCAAGGACGTTCGAATACATATTGCCCTTTAGATGTTGCAGAACTACAACTTCCAGCATGCCTGGGAATGCTGGCACTTCTAGTATTGTAAGTTCTGCAGGCCCACATTTTTCAGGCCTTTATGCACGGGTCTCTAAACTGTGGCACCCTAGATGCAGCAAAAGTAAAATTCTTAGCATGCACTGACAGACCGTGGCTGATGGGAGTAGTAGTTTTGCAACAGCTGGAGGTGGACTGGTCTTGAAACCCTGAGTTAGGTAACAAACCCGTAGTGTTTTGCAACCATTCTGCCTCCAGCTGTTTTTTTTCTGTTGAAAAGCCTGTGGCGTGCAAAACACAACCCAAAAACTCCACCCGGTGCAGGGAAAAATTTGCACACACCTAAAGAGTGACATCACAAAAAACTGTGACGGTTGCATACGTCAGTGGTCCTCCGAAAAGGTCCCGTCTCTGACCCCCCGGGGCGTTAGGCTCCTGACAGGGAAACGAGTTACTGTGGTCCATACAGCCGAAGCCATATGGACCCATCTCGGTCCAAGCAGCCGAAGCCACAAGGACCCAACATCCTCGGAGGGACTGCCGAAACAGAACCCTCCTCGTTGAGGCTCCCCCTAAGGGAGACCCCATGAGAGCCGGTGAACCTAACCAGAAGGCCGAGTCTACCAACTCCCAAGACTTTCAGAGACCGGCCCGAGGACCAGCACCCTACTCGCCACACATAAAGTGCAAGCACCAAAACAAAAAGAGTGACAAACAAAACAGAACACGGGGAAAAATAATAAAAGAAAGTGGGGAAAAGGAAGATGGGAGAGTGAGGAAAGTGACCAATGTGAAATAATTCTGCCTCCAGCTGTTGCAAAACTACAACTCCCTGCATGCAACTGGCTGCAATTACCCCCCCCCTCTCCCCCAATGTGAATTTACAGGGTACATTCACATGGGCTGTGGCTTACAGTGTGCTTCTAGCTGAAGCAAATTTGGCGCTGCAGCTCAAACCCTCAGCGGGAAACTACTGTGAACCCCATGCCTCCCCGTTATTACCGGACAGCCATTAACTGTCCAGGCATGCTGGGAGTTAAAGTATAATTGTTGTACAGCTGGTGACGGATGAGCTACATGGTGTATCAGAGCATGCTGGTAGTTGTAGTTGTTAAATAACATCAACTCCATTATTTATTCTAAATTAATTAATCAAAAAGTCAAAAGAAACAAACATATTCTTGTTCCTATATAAAGATAGGGATGAAAAAAAATAATCTATTGTACAGGCCCATTATCAGTGTCCCAAAAAAATTATAGCGGTCAGATGAATAGCAACGCATATCTCCCCTATACGTGTATCCTGTGTTGTTAATCATATATACATAATTATGCAAATCATAATGGCTGCTTTATTTATGCAAAAAAGGTGGCGACCGAAATGGCATGATATAAAATCTGTCATGTTACCCCTGTCATTGATTAATAAGGCGAGAATGCTTCCAATTGTTGAATACCATACATTTATGTCATATATCCATAAGGCTGTCAACAAAAGTATTACAATATACTTTGTTCTTCATCTTGCAGAAGTTCCTGGAAACAGGATACGATGAGCTGCGGAGGCAGCAAGAAAAACAGGCAGTTGTAAGCTCCCTAATTGAGGAACTACGCGCCCAAAACGGCGAAGCACCCACTCGCATGACGATCCTCAAAAAGTGGTCTGACCTGAAGAGGCGCCAGATGAACCGGGTCAGGCGTATCCGGAATAAATATCATCCTGGTAAGTTATTGGTCACAGTTATGTTTTTTTTTCCCTAAAGTGTATTTTGTGCGTGTACTCGAGAGAGGAGCCGGACTGCAGGAGTTGGGAGTAGGCAGGCCTCCCCCAGAGGTAATCTGCCACCTTTCTCCATGCCCTGGGTGGCAATGGCGGGTGTGAGGGGGTCCTCCCACACAGACCGTCCTACCTGCTCCGCTTTGAAGCCCAACGGGGCAGAGGGACTCCCTATAAGGGAGTGAGAGGATTTGCCCGCTCAACCAGCCCCGTTAGTCCTTCGCCTCTCTTTTTAGAGACCGCGTGGTCAGAGTGCGTGCATGTTAACCCAATTGCGAGTGCGTGTGTAAGTGTGGTGGTTTTTGTGGGAGGGAGGTGGGCATACTAAGCGCATGCTTACCTCGCATAGCACACCCACCGGGGGCCGGGCTGAGACCACCAAACTCAATTCACATGTAGCCGAGAGCGGGATCCGAACCCCTAGCTGCAGAGGTGAATGGCTTGTCAGCGCAGTGGCAATCGCGTTGAGCCAGCCCGGGTCCCTTGGGGACAGTTATGTAAGGTCATATGTAATTAATGTAAGGTCAGATGTTGTTAACCAAGACGCCATGTTGTTGTAACATATATCACCACCAGCCAAGGTATTCATAGTACTGTTGGAAAAAAACATGGGACAGCAGACAGGAACACAGAAGTTATGTGGGAACATACTTTTCCCATTGCTTTGCATGGGACTTTAAACAAAAAGCCCGACCCTCACCAATGGGGTTAGTTAAGGGATAAATTAACGATCCTATACTTTAAGTGGACGTATAGATAACATGTGACCAAGTGTTATCGAAATATCTACAGCTGTTATGAAGTAACATGTATTTCCCATAGAGTTGAATGGGACTTTAAAGAAAAACCCTGACCAAGGCAAATGGGGGTGGGTAAGGGTTAAACCACCAATCCTATATTTGTGGCTGACATATAAGTAACCTGTGTGCCAAGTTTCATGTAAATATCTTTAGCCGTTTGGACGTGATGGTGGAACATACATACATACATGCACACACACGTTGAGTTTTATATATATAGATTCCCACTAAATTCCTGTGTTAGGCGTGGGGTTGTTATAGTAATCCCGTGTACTCCATCAAGCCCTTTTTTTAACATGAGATCGTCTGAACAAAACAAAGGAGACAAAAACAGCTCATTTTACCATGGTGGCAGCCCAGCTCACGCTCAGTCCCCTGTAGTGCCCACAAGACCCTTTAATATAACATTGTCCCATTGGTTAACTGTCTATATAAATTAATTTGTATTCATATACAATACAGCAGAGTACACAGAATTTGCATACGTCATTAGAAAACATTTTTATAATATATGAACATTGTGTTATTATAGGAATTCCGCTACCAACTGTGCGCCCCAAGCACACAAGGCGACAGGCCACAGAGGAGGAGCAGGAGGAGGATGTGGAAGAGGAGGAGAGGGATGAGGAGGAGCAGCCAGGGCCATCCACATCACCACCCCCAGCTCCTGTGGAGGAGCAAGAGGAGGAGCTGCACCCCCCCCCCCGAAACTTCTGGTGGAGTAGTGGGTGACGAGGAAGAGGAGCAGGATGAGACGGTTAATTTTACCATCAATCAGGATGGTAAATATGTGCACAGAGATTAATAAAATTTCAACAATAAAATGTAGCTCTAAAAATGGACAGCATTTAAAGCAGGGCTGTGGAGTCGGTAGATAAATTTTCCGACTCCGACTCCTCAGTTTTATGTACTTCAGACTCCGACTCCCCGACTCCCCGACTCCGACTCCTCTGTATTAATATGCGAATGTATTTTATAGATTCCTTGAGGGAAAGAAACGCAACCTACCACAGGACTACTGGCTGGGAAGCCAACAGTCTACTGTATTGCACAGTTTAAGCAAAAGACAAACACAATGAAAACAATCAAGTGACTGGATAGTAGCAGCAGGCTTAAACATCAGGAACATGATCTTTAACAGTTCAAAAATACAGACCACATTATTTGGCTGTTTTAGAACAAAAACAAAGCTTATCTATAATGAATCAAAAAAAAAATCTGAAAAACCTAGAAATGGTTTATATTAATCTTGAAATGTAGTTCTAGGCTTAGCAAATGCAAATAAATGCAATGTAGAGTTCTAAGGAAGAGAATTGCCTCTGCCAGATCCTCTTTCATAGAGTCTCTTAAGTCCGACTTTATTATTTTTATGGCTGAAAATAATCTTTCGTAACGGTCTTTGAAATCCAAATGTTTTTTTCTTATATCCTAACAGTTATAAAAAAGCTCAAGGGGAAACAAGCTGCCGTGAAAAACATGACGCAGAGAGTACTGGCAAATGAGCAGCAGATTATTTTTTTGACGCGCCAAAATCAGCAGCTGGTGCAACAAATGGCGAAAACCATGGATGAGGTGGCAGAGCTTCAGAAGTTCATGTCTTAATTTTTTTTTTTTTTTTTTAATAAAAAATGTTATATTTTGCAAAGGTTTAATTTCTTATTGAAATTGTTAGTTTTTTAAACACATCTAACTTCACATCTAACACATCAACATCAACTTCAACACATCTAGCTTAATAATAACCGAAAACATTTTATACTATTACTAGCTGAATACCCGGTGTTGCCCGGTCTTCCTATCTTAACCTTTTGGGGAGGAAAATCATAGTAATATAAATATACCCATCTTTTATATAAGGGTGTTGGTAAGGGTTAATTTAACTGTTATATATTTTTATTTGGCATATAAGTAATATGTATAGCAGGTATTATTGAAATATCTCTAGGCGTACAGAAGTTATGTGGGAACATACATTTCCCATTGATTTGCATGGGACTTTAAAGAAAAACCCTGACCCTCACAAATGGGGGTAGTTAAGGGATAAATTAACTATCAGTGGTATCAGTGAACAGCAGTGGTAATAGGAGTATATAGAGTGGGAATTAACTTTTTACATAGGTGTCTTGACTGAGCAGCAGCAGCAGTAGTAGTAGTAGTAGATACAGAGTCATATCACTTGGGCAGGAGGTGCCATGATGAACAGCAGTGGTAATAGGAGTATATAGAGTGTGAAATAACTGCTGACATAGGTGTCTTGACTGAGCAGCAGCAGTAGTAGTATTAGCAGTAGTAGTTGATACAGAGTCATATCACTTGGGCAGTAGGTGCCATGATGAAAAGCAGTGGTAATAGGAGTATATAGAATGTGAAATAACTGCTGACATAGGTGTCTTGACTGAGCAGCAGCAGTAGTAGTATTAGCAGTAGTAGTTGATACAGAGTCATATCACTTGGGCAGGAGGTGCCATGATGAACGGCAGTGGTAATAGGAGTATATAGAGTGGGAAATTACTTTTGACATATTTGACTTGACTGAGCAGCAGCAGCAGCAGCAGCAGTAGTAGTATTAGCAGTAGTAGTTGATACAGAGTCATATCACTTGGGCAGGAGGTGCCATGATGAACAGCAGTGGTAATAGGAGTATATAGAGTGGGAAATTACTTTTGACATAGTTGTCTTGACTGAGCAGCAGCAGCAGCAGCAGCAGCAGCAGCAGTAGTAGTATTAGCAGTAGTAGTTGATACAGAGTCATATCACTTGGGCAGGAGGTGCCATGATGAACAGCAATGGTAATAGGAGTATATAGAGTGGGAAATTACTTTTTACATAGTTGTCTTGACTGAGCAGCAGCAGCAGCAGCAGTAGTAGTATTAGCAGTAGTAGTTGATACAGAGTCATATCACTTGGGCAGGAGGTGCCATGATGAACATCAGTGGTAATAGGAGTATATAGAGTGTGAAATAACTGCTGACATAGGTGTCTTGACTGAGCAGCAGCAGTAGTAGTATTAGCAGTAGTAGTTGATACAGAGTCATATCACTTGGACAGGAGGTGCCATGATGAACAGCAGTGGTAATAGGAGTATATAGAGTGGGAAATTACTTTTGACATAGTTGTCTTGACTGAGCAGCAGCAGCAGCAGCAGCAGCAGTAGTAGTATTAGCAGTAGTAGTTGATACAGAGTCATATCACTTGGGCAGGAGGTGCCATGATGAACAGCAGTGGTAATAGGAGTATATAGAGTGGGAAATTACTTTTGACATAGTTGTCTTGACTGAGCAGCAGCAGCAGCAGCAGCAGTAGTAGTATTAGCAGTAGTAGTTGATACAGAGTCATATCACTTGGGCAGGAGGTGCCATGATGAACAGCAGTGGTAATAGGAGTATATAGAGTGGGAAATTACTTTTGACATAGTTGTCTTGACTGAGCAGCAGCAGCAGCAGCAGCAGTAGTAGTATTAGCTGTAGTAGTTGATACAGAGTCATATCACTTGGGCAGGAGGTGCCATGATGAACAGCAGTGGTAATAGGAGTATATAGAGTGTGAAATAACTGCTGACATAGGTGTCTTGACTGAGCAGCAGCAGCAGAAGCAGCAGTAGTAGTATTAGCAGTAGTAGTTGATACAGAGTCATATCACTTGGGCAGTAGGTGCCATGATGAACAGCAGTGGTAATAGGAGTATATAGAGTGTGAAATAACTGCTGACATAGGTGTCTTGACTGAGCAGCAGCAGTAGTAGTATTAGCAGTAGTAGTTGATACAGAGTCATATCACTTGGGCAGGAGGTGCCATGATGAACAGCAGTGGTAATAGGAGTATATAGAGTGGGAAATAACTACTGACATAGGTGTCTTGACTGATCCAGAGGAGTCATGGGATAAAGTCATGTGGTCAGATGACACCATAATATAACTTTTTGGTCATAATTTCACTAACCGTGTTCGGAGGAAGAATAATGATGAGTACCATGCCAAGAACGCCATCCCTACTGTGAAGCATGGGGGTGGTAGCATCATGCTTTGGTGGTGTTTTTCTGCACATGGGACAGGGTGACTGCACTGTATTAAGGAGAGGATGACCGGGGCCATTTATTGCTAGATTTTGGGCAACAACCTCCTTCCCTGATTTAGAGCTTTGAAGATGGGTCGAGGCTGGTTCTTCCAACATGACAATGACCCAAAGCACACAGCCAGGATAACCAAGGATTGGCTCTGTAAGGAGCATATCAAGGTTCTGGCGTGGCCTAGCCAGTCTCCAGACCTAAACCCAATAGAGAATCTTTGGAGGGAGCTCAAACTCCGTGTTTCTCAGCGAGAGCCCAGAAACCTGACTGATGTAGAGAAGATCTGTGTGGAGGAGTGGGCCAAAATCCCTCCTCCAGTGTGTGCAAAGCTGCTGTAAAACTACAAGAAAGGTTTGACCGCTGTAATTGCAAAGAAAGCCTACTGTACCAAATATTAACATTGATTTTCTCAGGTGTTAAAATAGTTATATTCAGCACTGTAAATAGTAGTAACAAGTGAAATATTTGCGCTGTAAAGTGTTATACAAATTAATGTGTGTGTGTGCATATAACCACATTCATATACAAGTACAAAAAATGGGTGGGGAAAGTCCAAAAAAGGGGGAGTGACACTAATATACCAGTAAACAATATTGTTGAATAGTCATTAATCGAGGGCACAGTGCTGAAGAGGTCCAGGTACAACAAAATCCAACCATGTAGGGGTGCAGTTCATCAATACTTTATCCAATCAATAACGTTGTGAAGTGAAAAATGTTGAAAAACACAACAATAAAAATAAAATATAAAAATAGAAATAAAAATAAATATAAAAATAAAAATAAAAATAGGAATAAGGGTCAAAGTATTTCAGAAGAAGGAGGCCTTGTATCCAAAAAGGGTGAAAGATAGAGAGTGAGCCGTAACCAAGATCTCATATATGCACCTCTAGTGATCCCAGCAGCTCACCTCTAATCTGGCAAGCTGGATTAAATCAGCCTGATCCTGATGGGTGTGGTCCGTTGTTGAATATCACATACGGGTCTCCATAAAGTGTATTACATGAAAAAGTAAAAGGAGTAGAAACCAAATGGTGTGATAACGTCACAGAGAGGGATAGCAATGTCTTCTGATTTAAACCAGTGGAGATGCACTCACATGTGGGTGGTAAAACTGGGACTCTTATCCACGAACGCCGAGCTCGTCAGTCCCTCCTTCCTCTCCCTTACTGATTCTCCAGGGCCAGGAGTCCCGCGTCCCCAATGGTTCACGAGTCGGCTCTTGTCATGTATGAGGATCTCGGTGGTGCATGTGGGGTAAGAGAGAAGGACAAGCCTGATCGTGTGATATCATCAACAATAAACAAAAAAACCCCCAGGAATGCCCAGGTAGTAATGCACTCACATGAACAATATAACATAAAAGACCTTCCTCCACGAGTGCGGACGTGAAAAGTTTATTTTAAAAGCACTTAAAAACTCACATTTAACTCACATTTAAAATCGAAATTGCTGCATCAATCCGACGAGTGGCGAACTCGTATATCCAGTGGTCGGATGCTGGAGTGTGTCAAGCCCTCCAATCCCGACGCGTATCGTCAACATGTGACTTCATCAGGGGATCCTGAAATAAACTTTTCACGTCTGACTGGGCTACGCTGTGGTTGTTTATTCCACTTCCCCCCATGTATGACTGCCACATCTGAGTGTCCGGACTGAGCCACAGATAGAGGGGAAGTGTTGGAGGCACAGATTCATTGCGAGTCCGCACTCGTGGAGGAAGGTCTTTTATGTTATATTGTTCATGTGAGTGCATTACTACCTGGGCATTCCTGGGGGTTTTTTTGTTTATTGTTGATGATATCACACGATCAGGCTTGTCCTTCTCTCTTACCCCACATGCACCACCGAGATCCTCATACATGACAAGAGCCGACTCGTGAACCATTGGGGACGCGGGACTCCTGGCCCTGGAGAATCAGTAAGGGAGAGGAAGGAGGGATTGACGAGCTCGGCGTTCGTGGATAAGAGCCCCAGTTTTACCACCCACATGTGAGTGCATCTCCACTGGTTTAAATCAGAAGACATTGCTATCCCTCTCTGTGACGTTATCACACCATTTGGTTTCTACTCCTTTTACTTTTTCATGTAATACACTTTATGGAGACCCGTATGTGATATTCAACAACGGACCACACCCATCAGGATCAGGCTGATTTAATCCAGCTTGCCAGATTAGAGGTGAGCTGCTGGGATCACTAGAGGTGCATATATGAGATCTTGGTTACGGCTCACTCTCTATCTTTCACCCTTTTTGGATACAAGGCCTCCTTCTTCTGAAATACTTTGACCCTTATTCCTATTTTTATTTTTATTTTTATATTTATTTTTATTTCTATTTTTATATTTTATTTTTATTGTTGTGTTTTTCAACATTTTTCACTTCACAACGTTATTGATTGGATAAAGTATTGATGAACTGCACCCCTACATGGTTGGATTTTGTTGTACCTGGACCTCTTCAGCACTGTGCCCTCGATTAATGACTATTCAACAATATTGTTTACTGGTATATTAGTGTCACTCCCCCTTTTTTGGACTTTCCCCACCCATTTTTTGTACTTGTATATGAATGTGGTTATATGCACACACACACATTCATTTGTATAACACTTTACAGCGCAAATATTTCACTTGTTACAATTATAACTTTTTGTCTATCGAGGTAGACCTCTTTTTTATTTGCAGCAGTATCCCCACTTTTCACTTGTCCCCTCACTCTAGACAGCGCAGGAGTTCACTTCACTTATACAGCACTGTAAATACATCAGGTCCGGGGCTCCATCAGGGAATGCATGACAAGGGACCCTTCAGCGCCCTGAACCGACGACGGGTGCCAGAAAGTCACCGCCGATCCAGGACTCATTTATCTTTATGAATGTGAGTCTGTCCACGGAGTCTGTGGACAGACGGGTCCTCTTGTCCGTGACCACCCCACCTGCCGCGCTGAATGTCCGCTCAGATAGTACGCTGGAGGGGGGGCAAGACAATAACTCCAGCGCATACTGAGCGAGCTCGCGGCAGGTGTCCAATCTGGCAACCCAGTACTCCATGGGGTCGTCGGTGCTCATACTGTCAGAAGCACCGACGGATGCCATGTAGTCTGCCACCATGTGGGCCAGCCGCTGGTGGTGACTGCTGCTGCTGCTGGTGCTGGTACTGGGTCGCTCGGTTTGGAAGAACATCCTCATCTCATCCATTAGGTCCCCTGCTCGGCTGCTGCTGGGTGCAGCCACCTGCTGGGTGAGATGAGGGGGGACAACTGGAGGCCGGGGAGTTGCCTGCTCCAACCGGCTGACAATGCCTGCCTGCAGTTCCTCCATCCGGTGCTGCCTCCGGCTGGCTGGGATGAACTGCTCCAGTTTCCCCTTGCACCTGGGATCCAAAAGGGTGGCCATCCAGAAATCATCCCTCGCCTTGATGGTCTTAACCCGGGGGTCCCTCCTGAGGCATCTCAGCATGTGGGCAGCCATGGGAAAGAGCACAGCCCGCTGTGACTCCTCACTGCTGCCCAGGTCAATGAGGTCCGACTCTTCATCCCTGAGGCGCTGCTGGTCACGCTCAGAGATGCCCAACCCCCGGACTATCGGTGCCCCCAACACCGGCTCTCCCTCCTGACCAGGCCCTGACTCCGGGATGACACCAGCAACCACCTCCTCCTCCTCATCATCATCATCCTCCTCCTCCTCCTCCTCGTCCTGGCCCTGGTCTCGGTGGAGCATTGCTGACTCCTCCTGCTCCACCAAGGCACTCTCCCCAGCTTCGAGCAGGCGATCTATTGTCCTCTCCAGCATGAACACTATTGGCAGCACGTTATTGAGGCCGACATGCTCACTGCTGACCATCTTGGTCGCCTGCTCGAAGGAGGACAACACTTGGCAGACCTGCTGTATCTGCCCCCACTCCGCACAGGCGATGAAAGGGAGTTGTGGTGAAGCCCTCTCAGTGCGTAGGTCCATCAGGTACTCCCTCACCGCCCTTCGCTGCTCCCACAACCTCTTCAGCATGTGGAGGGTGGAGTTCCACCGCGTCACACTGTCCACAATCAGCCTGTGAAGGGTCAGACTGTAGTTCCGCTGCAACTCGGACAGGGACGCGGTAGTGGTTGGGGAGCGCCTGAAGTGGCTGGCAATCCTACGCGCCTTTGCCACAATGTCACTCAACCCGGGATAAGTGCGCAGGAACTTCTGCACCACCAGGTTGAGGACATGTGCCAGACAGGGCACGTGGGTCAGACTGCCAGCACTGAGGGCGGCGAGTAGGTTGCTGCCGTTATCGCAGACAACCATACCTGCCTGGAGCCTTCGGGGTGTCAGCCACTTCTGGACCTGAGCCTGAAGTGCTTTCAGCACTTCTTGTCCAGTGTGTCTCCGGTCCCCTAAACTAACAAGCTGGAGCACGGCCTGACAGCGCACGTGCCCCACACTTGAGTAGCTACGGGGGCGCTTGCTGGGAGGCTCAGCAGCTGGGGGGGACAGTGGCTTGAGGGAGACCAGCAGTTCTCCCCTGGACACCCCGGGGCGGCACCACAAGATCGGTTGCCGCCGATCCCTCACCGACGCCTCGGAGGGAAACCCAATGGGCCGTGAAGCTGATGTAGCGCCCCTGCCCATGCCTGCTGGTCCAGCCATCCATTGTCAGATGAACCCTGTCGCTGACAGCGTGATCCAGCGACAGGGTTACATTCTGCACAATGTGCTGGTGTAGGGCAGGGACACCAGTCCTGGCAAAGAAATGGCGGCTAGGGACACGCCATTGGGGTTGGGCCTGCTCCAACATCTGCCTGAAGGGGTTGCTGTCAACTATGTTGAAGGGCAGCAGATGTTGGGCAATAACCCTTGCCAGGAGCCCATTGAGGGAACGCACACGTCGGTCTCCAGGGGGGAAGGGAGTGGTGCGGTCAAAGGCGTCTGAAATTGACGCCTGGCGCCGGACGGCAGTGTGGGACACAGACGCGGAGGGTGCTGTGGAAGTAGAGGTCTGGCTGCCGGTACCAGTACCTCTACTAGAGGGAGCGGGGGGGCATGACCTGCTGGAAAGAGATGAAGATGTGGCAGGGGCTGCTGTACCCTGCTCACTTGTGGTGGTGGCGCTGCTACCACCACCACGCTTCATCTCATCAAACACCGCCCAGTGGTTTATCCTCAGGTGCTGGTTCAGGGCTGTGGTACCCACCCGAGCCAAACACTTCCCTCTCTTCACCCTCACTTTACAGATCCGGCAGATGGCCACGGTAGGGTTGTCTGCCACCAGGGTAAAGTAGTTCCAGACAGGTGACTTCAGCACCGCCCTCCTGTCAGATGGGGTGACGCTTACTTGCACCTGCTGGGACTCGGTGCGCACAGGTGGAGCTGCCTGCTGCTGCTGCTGCTGCTGCTGCTCTTCCTGACACCTCCTGCTGCCATCACCAGTGGAGACCCTGACGATGGTCTCCCTGGTGGTGACCTGGCGCACCGTTTCAACAGGGTGCCTACCTTCCCCGTCGTCACTGACGCAGTGAGCCGACGCGTCAGATGGCAACCATGATGGGTCACCCTCTTCGCCCCCAGAGATGTCAGACCAAGGGCTGAGATGTGTTGGTCTGAGGGAACCAACTGACATGGAGCCTCTAGCCTGGCTCCGCTGTCCCCTCACCCACGCCTGGGTCTGACTAGGTGCTGCTGTTTCCTGCACCAAAACAGCAGCACCAGTTTGAAGGGATGTCTCTGGGATACTGCCAGCAGGTATCCCATCCTCCTCATCCATCCCTTCAAAAAGGTCCTGACCATCAGGACAGAGCTGGAGGTCTGCCTGATGCATGGCCTCCCCCAAGAGATCCCTCTCACTGTCGCTGTCGAACAGTAAGATGCTGGACTCTTGGGGGCTGGGGGGGGGGGTACTACAGGCACCGGTGTAATGGTGGTACTACTGTGAGTCGGGACCGACGACTCAGTGGCACTGCTGTGCCCCATGTAGTCCACCACTACTTCAGCCTGAGATGGCAATATCGGGCGGCTGCCCGATGGGAAGAACTCCCGGATCAGGCGGACTCCCCTTGCACCCGATCCTCTACCACTAGTAGGGGCACGAGAGGTACCCCGTGCTGGCAGCGACCCAGCACTGGGAGTAACTCCCCTACCCCTGCTGCCACGGCCACGGATGCCGCTCATGATTGCTGATGTGTGTGGGGGGGGGGGTAAACTTTATTGGGGGGGGGGAAATGTGAGGAAAATGTGTTTTTATGTGTTTTTTTTACAAGACAGGCACGCAGACAAAGACGTACACAGACAGCTACTAAACTATAAGAAAAGTAGTACACCAAAGACAAGGACTACAAAATAAAAAAAAAAAAAAAAGCACTAAACAAACACTAACTTTTTTTTTTTTTTTTTTTTTAACACAAAACACAGACACTAAACACACACTAAGCTAAGCTAGATGAAATAAATGTACACTAACAGTGTGTACACTTACTACACAAAATTTAACTAAACTGAACAACACAAAACTTAGCTTTTAGAAAAGCTCTTTAGGAAAAACTAAGCAAAATGTGCACTGAAATCACTAGCAAATATCACTGAACAGCGAAGCTGCAAGATCAAACAGTAACACAAGATGAACAAAACTTAGCTTTGAAAAAAGCTCTTTTAGAAAGCTCAGCAAAATGTGCACTGAAATCACTAGCAAATATCACTGAACAGCGAAGATGCAAGATCAAACAGTAACACAAGATGAACAAAACAGCACAAAACAGCACAAAACGTAGCTTTGAAAAAAGCTCTTGGGTCTATTGCTTTGAAAAAAGCAGTTGATATACTGGAAAAGATGCACTGGAATCACTAAATAGCAATGCAGCACTATGCTGATGATGATATAAATCAATCAGGAACAGACACAGGAACACAGAAACAGCCTCCACACTCTCTAGCCAGCTTCTGAATCTGCAATGAAATGGTGCTGGGAGTGACCTTATATAATGTCCATGCAGGCAGATTCCTATTGGTTGCTAACCTCTGACGAGTGTGGAAGGAGAACTCTGATTGGCTCTGATGCAAAAGGGCGGAGAAAATAATCGCGCAATATTCCTATTGCCGAATATTCGCATTGCGAATATTCGGCAATATAAAATGATCGCTTCAGCTACTCGGCCCAAGGTCTCTAATCATACCAGCAATGCTTTTAGACGTCTATGGAGATCACTAGGATGTGATCTGTTTTAAAAATGAAACTGTAAAAATCGCTCTGATGCGGAAGATAGGGGCGAAGAAAATAATCGCGCGATATTGCGATTGCCGAATAATCGCATTGCGATTTTTCGGCAAAATTCAATGAACGCTTCAGCTACTCGGCCCAGGGTCTCTAATCATACCAGCAATGCTTTTAGACGTCGATGGAGATATCTAGGATGTGATCTGTTCTAAAAAAAAAAATGTAAAAAATCGAATATTCGGAATTGCGAATATTCACCGCGAAATTCGAAATATAGCGCGATTTCTCGAATATGCTATATTCGAGTCGAATATTCGCAATGCGAATATTCGTGAGCAACACTAAAGGAGAGTAGATTTGTTATTGTTAAAGGTATCCTCCACAATAGAGAGTGTACAATTGCTAGTGTTTATGCCCCTAATGATGCTGCGGCTACTTTTTTTCATCCTTTTTCTCAGTCCTGGAAAAGTATTTGTCCCCCATATGATGATTGGGGGTGACTTTAACTTAGTCTCCACCCCCTCCCTGGATAGAAGCCATACCTCCCCTTTTTCAAAGGCCTTCCCCAAATCCCTATCCCGCAAATTGACTGATCTACAGCTGATTGACTCCTGGCGCGCCCTGAATGTTGGAGCGAGGGAATATACGTTTTTTTCACATCCCCACCGTAGTTATGCTAGACTGGACTATATCTTCACTACCCCAGTTATTCTTGCCAATTCTGGCTCGGCTACCATACATAGTTGTGTGTGGTCGAACCATCATATCACCTCCTTCTCTACAGAATTTATAAGGCTCCCCCTTCTGCATTCACATGGCGGTTGAATGAAGCCCTTCTCTCAGATACTTTAGTGGAATCGGAAATCTCCAAATCTATTGAGTCCTATTTTTCCATCAATGATATCCCTGAGGCTCCTATTTCGTCAGTCTGGGTCGCGCATAAGGCGGTGCTCAGGGGGGGTGTTCATTAAATTGGCTTTGGCTCGTAACACCATGAACAAGCTCCAGATTGTACAGCTTTCAGCTGAGCTGGACAAATTATACAGAGACCCTACATCCTTACGTTCAGAGTCCACAAGAACCCTGATTGAGCAGAAGAGGTTGGAATTGGATGCTTTACTTTCAGCTAAAACCGAAAAGGCCCTACGTTGGGCTAAAGCTAAATTCTTACTACATAGTAACGCAGCCTCTACTATGTTTGCGAGAAAATTGAACCAGTCTTTCAGGCCCCCACATAGTTATAAATTATCTTCCCCTTTAGGAGGTATGGCTTCCCACCCTCAAGAAGTCCTGAAGATTTTTCAGGATTTCTATTCTACTTTGTTAGGCCCTCAACATTCTTCCCCTGCAGAACCCTCCATGTCTTGGTTTAGAGATCTTCCTTTGCCCTCCCTTTCCCTGGCACAGCTAAAGAAGCTTAACGATCCTATATCAGTCACTGAGGTTCTTACGGTAATTAGCTCCCTTAAAAATTCCTCCTCCCCCGGCCCTGACGGATTCTCTGCCCCATATTATAAGACATTTTTGGCACTCCTCTCCCCTAGATTAGCACGGCTATTTAATTTAATTTTACAGGGAGGTTCCTCCCCCGACTAAATGCTATTGGCAAACATGTCCCTGATTCCCAAGCCCAATAGAGACCATACTATGCCCCAAAACTATAGGCCCATCTCGGTCATGAATAATGACGTTAACATTTTTAGTAGAATTATGGCAGATAGATTGGGTAATATTATTTCTTCCTTAATTTCTCCCTATCAGGCAGGTTTTATCCCCCACTGATTTATCACTGACAATATCCGCTTAACCACAAATATCATCCAAGACGCCGGCCTCTACTCTAGGAAGCTATTCATGTTGAGTTTAGATATAAATAAGGCCTGTGACTGTGTCTCATGGAACTATGTCTCTCTTTTGCTACAAAGATTTGTATTTAAGGGGGAATTTCTTAATGCGTTTCGAGCCCTTTACTCAAATCCCTGCACTAGGATTAAAATCCCAGGATGTAATTCTGATTTCTTCAAGCTTGGTAGGGGGACCAGGCAGGGTGCCCACTTTCCCCTTTAATTTTTGCCCTGGCAATTGAGCCGTTAGCTATTGCTATATTAAGACACCCGCAGAGTACAAACTCTGTATGTATGCAGATGATGTACTGCTCTTTTTGACCAACCCTTTAAATACATTGCCAAACCTTCTGGAGAATCTATCTATGTTTGCTGATGTCTCAGGCCTAATGGTTAATATATCCAAATCATTGGCCCTCCCAGTTGGTTTTTCCCCGGCGGAATTGATTCCTGTTAAACAAACATTCCCTTTCTCTTGGGCTAAAACTTCCCTTCCCTACCTCGGAATAAAGCTTTCTGGGGAATATAAGGAACTATTTAATCTTAATTACCCCCCTCTAATTGCCTCCCTAAAGAAGCTTCTGAAATCCTGGTCCCTTTATAATATCTCTTTTATGGGGGAAATTACTGCGATCAAAATGACCATTCTCCCCAAGCTATTATATTTATTCCGTTCCCTTCCCCTTCTGGTCCCTAAAGCATATCTCAGTCCTGCATCAATAGATTAATCTGGCAAGATAAACCTGCTAGGTTCTCCAGGGAGGTTCTCTATAGATCTAGTAAACTAGGAGGTTTGGGGGTCCCTCAGGTGTGGCTCTACTATTTGGCAGGTCGGTTCTCCCAACAGGCACAATGGTCCATCAGGAATCCTAAGGTCCCTTGGGTCAGGTTTGAATATGATTCTATCCATCCCAATTACTTACCGGGCTGTGGTTTTCGGGGCCACGGCCTCCGGAGTTGGCTGATCACAACCTTTTGGTGGCTCAGGGTTTGAAACTTTGGAGACGTTATTGCTCTTCTCTTTCATTGGCCTCAGCGGCTCCCCCAGGTTCTTCATTTCTGGGGGACCCTAGACTGCCTTCTGGCTTTTCGGACCCAGGTTAATTTGGTTGGTGGATCTCCTCTGGTCTGACAACTCTGGAGGATTTTCAACATAATGATGCATTTATCTCCTTTACTCAACTACAATCTCTTAAGGGAGCCCCGGTGGGTGAATTGTATAGATTCATGCAGATCAGAAATTTTTTTTTGACACATTACTCACTGACCCTTTCCCCCTATTGCTCATCCTTTGAGTCTATGTGCAGGTCTGGGCCCAGACAGAGAGGCCTGATTTCTCTACTGTACAATGTTATGTCTTGTGATCGTGATCGGGACAAATTGAAGTATATGACCAAATGGGAATCGGAGTTGGGCCTGGAGTATGAGCTGGAGGATTGGGAGAGGAATTGGTTGAATCTTCGTCAATGTACAGTCTCACTATCTTTTAGGGAGACAGCACTTAAATTCTTTACTCGTTGGTATTATACTCCTCAGCGCATACACCATATCTTTCCCCAGGCTTCTCCAAATTGTTTCAGGGGATGCCCTACCTCGGGCACCTTTTTCCATATTTTTTGGGATTGTGGGCAAATCTCTTCGGTTTGGAAGAAGGTCTTCGATCTTATAGGCAAATTGGGGGGTAGTCAGGTTGACTTGTCATATAGACACTGTCTGCTTTTTGAAAAGATCCCAGACACTCCAAGACCTTTTAGACGTCTGATATACACACTCTGCACAGCAGTTCTCTGGGTGGTGGCATTCAACTGGAAGTCCCCTACTGTCCCCTTCCCTCAGGTTCTCTCCAGGATGGATCAGATTATGCTCTCTGAACAAATTTTTCATAAATTACATGACTCAGTACCAATTTATGATGCTAAGTGTAATCTGTGGTGGTTATTTCGTATCCAATCATAAAATTCGAATGATTTGCTTTGATTTAAAGAGACAATGCTAAACATATCTTTTTTTTATTTTATTTATTTTATTTTGTTTTCATAGCTTATTTAGGCTATGCCTCTATTCTTCTCTCTTTCTTTTATGTTTCCCCCTCTTTTTTACTTCTCTGGACTCTTATACCTTGATCTTTATATTCACATTGCAATTCTTGTCTTGAATACTGGGCTTATTTAATACTGGTTGCCTTGCAGTCCATGCCCGTAGCTACAGACTGTGTTGGATCTATTTTCTGAATGTTCTGCATGTATTAGACCTTGCACGGTCAATTTGTGACTCATAGATGTGTATGCCCGGCATAATTTTTGTACAAGTATATATATTGTTATGTTCGCAATGCAATGTATCTCATTGTTTTTTTACTATTTTGCTAATAAAACTTTGAAAGTAAAAAAAAAAAGAAAAATAAAATAAAATGGTCTGTGCAGACTTTGCTAAAGGCCTTGCATTTGTGCGAGACATCTGAAGAATAATCTGCAAACTGTAATTCTGTGTACAAACGATCGTGTGTGGGCCCCATCGGACTTTTTTCCATCGGTGTAAAAAAAATAGATCATGTTTGAAATTTTTCCGATGGAAAAAAAACAATAGGAAATTCTGATCGTCTGTGTGGAACTCCATCGGAGAAAAATCCATGTATGCTCAGAATAAAGTTGATGCATGCTCGGAAGCATTGAACTCAATTTTTTTGGCTCGTCGTAGTGTTTTACGTCACCGTGTTTTGGACGGTCGGAATTTAGTCTGATAGTGTGTAGGCAAGATTGATGAAAGCTTCATCAGAATTCCGACGGAAAATTCCATTGGATTGTATTCCATCGGAAATCCGATCGCATGTACACGGCATAACAGTTTAGCCCTATTAAGTTTTATAGTATTGGTTTTCGAAAAAAAAAACATTGTAGATTTGCTGTTTTGTCCATATACTGTAGTTTAAGTGTTTTACTATTTCTGGATGTGGAGTTTTGTGGTCTGGGGTTGGTACTTCTAATCTGTGAGCTCCTTCTTTTGTGACTGGCCCATAGCAGCAGGGATGCGGGTGAGCAAAATTGAGGAGCCTTAGCATATTCTGGTACTGCAATAATTCTGATAAAGCCCATTTTTAGATATGTTTTGTTTAATGGCAGAGTCCAGGTCTGCCTGTCTTGCATCAAAGCATCAATCAGTGACAAAATCCTGTGTTCAGCATCATTTAGCTTGTGTGCCTGTGTCTGCAGCTCCTGCCTCAGCTGCAAAATGCTGCTCAGCACTGCTTTAATAGTGGGAGCCAGTGGTTTAGCCACCACTGTGGCTATAGATTAAAGACTTACGGGGATATCCTGTGACCATATTTGATTCCTCGTAAGGAAGAACAGCGGGAGCACACAGTGTCCTTTATCTATAACCTGCTCCATAGCAAGTAGTGTGTGTGTGTGTGTGGGGGGGGGGGGGTGTCAGTGCTGTAGTGGGGAGAACTTTTGTTGTCAGTAATATTGAGAACCAGCTCTCAAACATTTGTTGTCGGAAATTCCGACTGCAAATGTCCGATGGAGCATACACACGGTTGAATTTTTAGACAACAAGTTCACGTCAAACATTTGTGTTTCGGAAATTCCGTCTGTGGCATTATAGTGTTATTTCTGAGTTAAAATCAGACATAAAGGTTGAAAACATAGCTGTTTGAGATAATGGCAACCATTCTTTGCATAGAATGGAGGTCCAGAAGAAATAAATTACTTTGCTAAAATATGATGTTGCAAATCAGGCAAGTGTTGTGGATAAGGTTCCTAAAAGGAGAAGTCATCTTCTTCTTTGTGATTCAGTTGTAAGAGGTGTTTCATCTGAAAATGTCAAAGACATATTGTGTTAACAGGGTGCTACTGTCAGGGGAGATAAAATGTGCATTTTAACCACTTGACCACTGGGCACTTAGGGCCCTTTCACACGGGCGGACAAATGGTCCGTTTACAGACTTGTAATGCTTCCCTATGGGATTGCAGACGTTAGCGGATTGAGCATCCGCTAACGTCCGCAAACATCCGCCTCTGCAAAGATCCACTTTTTCGAACAGAAGAAAACCCTATTTTTCTTCCGTCTGGCGGAACGGATCGGATGAATACGGACAAACGGTCCGTATTCATCCGATTCCCCATAGGGGAGAGCGGAGGAAAGACAGGGCGGTCTCTGCACAGTGTGCGGGGACCGCCCTGTCCGTCGACAGCTCAGCGGGGATTTACGGATGATCCCCGCTGAGCCGACGGACACACATGGGGCGGATCAATACGGATCCGCTCCGTGTGAAAGGGCCCTTAAACCCCCTTCCTAACCAGACCAATTTTCAGCTTTCGGTGCTCTCACAATTTGAATGACAATTAGTCATACAACACTGTACCCATATGAAATTTTTGTCCTTTTTTTCACACAAACAGAGCTTTATTTTGGTGGTATTTATTCACCATTGTTTTTTTTGTTTTTTTTGTACTATAAAAGAAAAATTACTGAAAATTCGGTAAAAAAATATTTTTTTCTTCGTTTCTGTTATAAAATTTAGCAAATTAGTAATTTTTCTTCATACATTTTGGCCAAAATTTATACTGCTACATATCTTCGGTAAAAATAAGTACAAATTGGTGTATATTATTTGGTCTTTGTGAAAATTATAGAGTCCACAAGCTATGGTGCAAATATGTGAAAATGTATCACACCTGAAGTGCTGACGGCCTATCTAATTTCTTAAGATCCTAACATGCCAGAAAAGTACAAATACCCCCCAAATGACCTTTTTTTGGAAAGAAGAAATTCCAAGGTATTTAGAAAGAGGCATGGTGAGTTTTTTGAAGTTGTCATGTCATGTCACAATTCTTTGCAAAATCAAGATTTTTTTTCACAAAATTGTCATATTAGCAGGTTATTTCTCAAACACAGCAATGCATACAACAAATTACACCCCAAAAGACATTCTGATATTACTCCCAAGACTTTTACACAGCATGGCCACATACAGAGGCCCAACATGCTGGGAGCACCTTCAGGTGTTCTGTAGCACCCAGGCCAATTCTGACATTTCTCTCCTACATGTAAAATTCATAATTTATTTGCTAGAAAATTACATAGAATCCAAAAACATTGTATATGTTTTTTTTAGCAAAGACCCTAGAGAATACAATGGCGGTTGTTGCAACTTTTTATTTCATACAGTATTTGTGCAGCAATTTATTGAACACTTTTTTGGGGGAAAAAACTGTTTTGTGCTTTAAAAAAACAAAAATGTAAAGTTAGCCCAATATTTGGCATATTGTGAAAGATGAAGTTACGCCGAGTAAATAGATACCTAACATGTCACCCTTCAAAATTGCACACACTCGTGGAATGGCAACAAACTTCGCTACTTAAAATTCCCCATAGGCGACGCTTTACTGGTTACATGTTTTGAGTTACAGAGGAGTTCTAGGACCAAAATTATTGCTCTCGCTCTAACGTTCACAGCGATACCTCACATGTGTGGTTTGAACACTGTTTTCATATGTGGAACATGACTTGCGTATGTGTTCGCTTCAGCATGCAAGCACATGGGCACTTTAAAAAAAAATATTGATATTGTTAATTTTACTTGTTTTTTTTTAGTTTGACACTTTTTTCCCCAAATTTTTTTGATCACTTTTATTCCTATTACAAGGAATGTAAACATCTCACCTCTAGGCTAGGAAGCCTGAAATAATAATTAAAAAAACAATCCTGGCTTCAATCGTAGCAGTGAGACAGTAGAAGCACCAGAGGGCGACGGGAGGGGGGACATCCCCTCTTGCCTCCCGTAAGAATGATCAAGTGGTAGAACAGCCACTATGATCATTCTTATGGTGTAGGGAATCACCGGCTGAAAAAGCTGATATCTGAATGATGCCTGTAGCTGCAGGCATCATTCAGATATTCTCGCACAAAGTCAAGGACGTCATATGACAGCAGACGGGCGAGCGAGAAGTGGTTAAAATGCATTTTGTTTTAAAACAAAGTCGTCCATTTATGCAATGATTCTAACACATAGCATGTACATACCAAAAATGACACCCCTAAATAGATTGGAGGTGCCGAATGCTGTTTCTCTGAGATAGTTGGTAAAAAGTACAATCCAAGGTGATCATATTCTAGACCTAGTTCTGACTAATGGTGATTGATTTCCTGAATAAAATGTGGGTTCTAGTGATCACCAATGTCTTTGGTTTGATATTAAAGCGGAGTTCCGGCCACAATTTCACTTTTTAAATATAAATACCCCTGTAATACACAAGCTTAATGTATTCTAGTAAAGTTAGTCTGTAAACTAAGGTCCGTTTTGTTAGGTTGTTACAGCATTTAGACACTTTATAAAATAGAAATTGACTGGGGCCATCTTAAGTGTGTGCATCATGAAGCCAGACTGTATGACTTCCTGGATTTCAGCCTTGCAAATCTCGCACATGCTCAGTGCTGCACAAGCAGTGTCAGATCAGGTTTCAGCACCTGTGCTGTCCAAGTCACATGATTCTTTGAGACTGGGGAATGCACAGACTCCTGGAAAGTTACACCCACTACATTCCCAGGAGTCTGTGCGGTGTAGGTTAGGAAGCATTAAGCACCTAGGTGCAGGAAGTGGGAAGATTAACTATTCTGCCTAGCAACAACACTTTGAAGGCATCTAAAAAAAAAAAAAAAATTGTAAAGGACTAATGACATTTTTTTTTAAAACTACTGATGTAATGTTATATTTATGGGTGGAACTCCACTTTAAGACAAGAATTAAAAAGTCATATACAAAAAGTTTTGGATTTCAAAAGGACAGATTTTGCTGAAATTGGTGAATTCTTTTAAAAATTAATGAAACGTTTGGAGTAAAATGACAAGGGGGCAGTAATCAGTGGGTAGTGTTAAAGTATACCATACTGGAGGCAACTAGATGATATGTCAGGCAAATCAGTAAGGCCCCTTTCACACTGAGGAGTTTTTCAGGGGGTATAGCACTAAAATAGCACCTAAATACCACCTGAAAAACTCCTGACCAACATTCTCAATGTGAAAGCCCGAGGGCTTTCACACCGAGGCGATGCGCTGGCAGGAGAGAAAAAAATCTCCTGCAAGCAGCATCTTTGGAGCGGTGTGTATACTGCTGCTTCACCGCTCCTTCCGGGAAACCGTGGTAATACCGCCCAGAATGTGCCTCTGCAGAGGCGCATTACAGGCGGTATTAACCATTTTCCGACCGCTAGCAGGGGTTAATACTGCACCGCTAGCGGCCGAATCCCGCGGCAATTCTGACGGTAAAAGTCCAGCGATGAGAAGATCGTCCGGGGATCCCGTCACATGACCCTGTCCCCCTCTGATGCACCCTCTGCTACATCACTGGGGAAGCCCAGGCTTCCCCATTGAGTCAGAGGGGGCGGGGTCACGTGACGGGTGGCCCCGCCTCACCTATATAAGAAATGTCACTAGCTCCAGCAGCGTCATTCACCGGGCTGTCTCCAGTGGAGACAGGTGGCCGGCGATGCTGCGCTCTGGATCCCGGATGATCTTCTCATTGCTGGACCGAAGTGGGATCACCCGTTGCTGGATACCGACAATGTTGGAGCAGGGAGTCGGGATTGAGAGTGGATTACCACCGCTGGATATATATTTTTTTAATTAAGGACTTTTTTTACAACTATTTATACTTCCTTTGTGAAATGGTAGGGGTACAATGTACCTCATTACCAATTCACATAGAGGGGGGCCAGGATCTGGGGGTCCCCTTTGTTAAAGGGGTCTTCCAGATTCTGATAAGCCCCCTGCCCGCAGACCCCCACAACCACCGGGCAAGGGTTGTGGGGATGAGGCCCTTGTCCCCATCAACAATTTTTTATTTTGGGTGGAGTTCCACTTAAAATCCACACCAGACCTGAAGGGTCTGGAATGGATATTTGGGGGGAACCCCACGTCATTTTGTTTTTTTAATATCCATACCAGACCTGAAGGGCCTGGTAATTGAATTTGGGGGGACCCCACGCTTTTTTTTTTTATGAATTAATTCTCTCTGAATTGCCAGGAGCCGATAAATTATTATAACCGTAAGTCAGTTTTAAATGACTTTTTTTCCTTCAGAAATGAGACTTTGTGCAGAGACAGTTCTAAGTACGGAAAACATGCGCTATTTCACAGGCATACTTTACACCCCCCCTAGGTACGAAATTTAAAGGAATATTTCACTTTTGTTGTTTCACTTTAAGCATTATTAAATTCACTGCTCCCGAAAAAACGACCGTTTTAAAAACTTTTTTTTCATTGATACATGTACCCTGGGCAGAACCCAGGTCCCCAAACACTTTTTAGGACAATAACTTGCATATAAGCCTTTAAAATTAGCACTTTAGATTTCAAACGTTCTAGTCCCATAGGCTTTAACGGGGTTCTAAAGTTCACACGAACGTTTAGTGTGTTTGCAGGTTCTGGTGCGAACCGAACAGGGGGGTGTTCGGCTCATCCCTACTCCCTAGGGAACACAGTTAACCCCTTGATCACCCCCTAGTGTTAACCCCTTCCCTGCCAGCGACATTTATACTGTAATCAGTTGTTATTTTTAGCTCTGATCGCTGTATAAATGTCAATGATCCCCAAAAAAGTGTCAAAAGTGTCCGATCTATCCGCTACAATGTCGCAGTCCTGCTACAAATTGCAGATCACCGCCATTACTAGTAAACAAAAAATAATAATAAAAATGGCATAAATATATCCACTATTTTGTAGGAGCTATAACTTTTGTTCAAACCAATCAATATTCACTTATTGTGATTTTTTTTTTACTAAAAGTATGTAGAAGAATACATATTGGCCTAAACTGATGAAGACATTTGTTTTCTTCCCTTTTTTGGGGATATTTATTATAGTAAATAGTAAAAAAAAAATTTGTTTTGTTTATAGTGCAAAAAATTTAAACTGGAGAGGTGATCAAATACCACCAAAAGAAAGCTCTATTTGTGGGGAAAAAAGGATGTACATTTTGTTTGGATACAGCGTTGCACAACCGCGCAATTGTCAGTTAAAGCGATGCTGTGCCCTATCGCAAAAAATGGCCTGGTCATTAAGGGGGCAAATTTTCAGGTCCTTAAATGGTTAAAATTATATTTAACTCAAAAGCAAACATTTATTCAACTAGAAATTCTGTTCTGTTCTGTTCTGTGATGTGGTGGCTGCATTTGTTTTAATTTTTAGGCTTTGTTTCCTTTATTTTCAACTGGTGATTCAGCCAGTAAATCTGTTATTTTTCAACAAAACAAGCTCTCCTGCAGATGTAGCTGTTACAGGGTTGAGACAAACCATTTATTACTGACAGGGGTGTTTACAGCTGTAACGGTATGGCCCATGGGACTCAGAGGCTCTTGAAGGATACGGGGTACTCCTGGTTCAGCTTCACCAATGACTCTTGGGTCTAGGGTCATCCTATGTCCACTAGGGGCATAGGATGACTGAGAAATGATATCTTGAATTGCATGAGATGGGACACATACTGTTAAGATGTTAATTGGTGTTAATCACCTCCAGCTACCTGGCTGTAGTGATAAAAGCTTGCTGTGATTGTATTCTATTGTCTATTGTGTTAATTAAGTCTGGCTCCTAAGATATTTCATTGTGCTATGCTAATTTACACTGTAATGTGTGAAAGTCTATTGATGATAATATGTGATGTGATTTAGCACCCTCTAAGGGGTGAAATAAGGTGGAGTCATGACGTCTGCCATGTCAGCTATAGTAATTAACTCATGTATATTTGGTGCCAGAAAGTCTGTCTAAGATGTGGATTGAGGGGGACTCGTTAGCACCCATTGTGTGATGTTGTGGGTGGAGTGTGTCATTGTCCCTTTGATTACTGCAGCATGCTTTCAACTGTATAAAAAGAGCCTAAGGTTACCATTAAAGTGTCATTCGTTTGGAACCAGAGAACAGAGCTGTGTGTGTCTCGTTCTGTTAGGGGAAATCCAATGGGTCCTGTCTGCTGGATTGTGGAGTGTCGGAAGCTGTCTTGGGTTGGTGGAATGGAATATTGTAACGGCGTTAACTCCTGACCGTTACAACAACAATCAATGTTTATTAATGTAAAACATTTATCACAAAAGAAATATGCTAGTTCATCTAACACTCCCCCCCCCCCAAAAAAAACAATACTGCAGTGCAAAGCTACCTCCTGTGCTTTTTTGCCCTTTTAGACAATGGTATTTAGCTGGCCAGATCACAAGGTGAAAACTGAGGGAAATACCCTAAACAAAAAAAATATTGCAGCTGCAATATATCACATGAATGAAATCTGTTTCTAAGTGATGTACAATATATCTATATATATAAAACTCAAGTGTGTGTATGTATGTATGTATGTTCCAGCATCACGTCCAAACGGCTAAAGATATTAACATGAAACTTGGCACACATGTTACTTATATGTCAGCAACAAACATAGGATAGGTGGTTTAACCCTTACCCACCCCCATTTGCCATGGTCGGGGTTTTTCTTTAAAGTCCCATTCAACTCTATGGGAAATACATGTTACTTCATAACTTCCAAACGGCTGTACATATTTCAAAAACACTTGGTCACATGTTACTTATATGTCCACTTAAACTATAGGATAGTTAATTTATCCCTTAACTACCCCCATTTGTGAGGGTCGGGGTTTTTGTTTAAAGTCCCATGCAAATCAATGGGAAATGTATGTTCCCACAAAACTTCTGTACGCCTGGAGATATTTCAATAATACCTGGTACACATATTACTTATATGCCAAATAAAAATATATGACAGTTAAATTAACCCTTACCTACACCCTTATATAAAAGATGGGTATATTTATATTACTATGATTTTCCTCCCCAAAAGGTTAAGATAGGAAGACCGGGCAACGCCGGGTATTCAGCTAGTATATATATATATATATATATATATATATATATATATATAGTAAGGGGTTAGCTCGGTAGCGGGGGGTGTGACCCCTTGGATGGGTTCACTACACACTGAATTTATACAGACAGGCAGTCGAAGACGGTTGAAAACAAAGATGTTGGTTTATTCTTCCATCTTGCTGGAAACAAGTGCAAGCATCCAAACAGCATAAACAAAATCAAACATAAAATAAACCCTGGCCACTTGGGGCGTCTACCTACACCACACAGGAACCTATCTATGGAGTCTGGCACAGCCTAGTGCTGGGCAGACACTGCTGGTCATACAGCAGAAAAACAATAGTCTTTTGATTTTTATCACACAGAAAAATCAATTTCCTCCTCACCTCCTCAGAAGACTTTCAGTACACTGCTCTCCCTACTCACAAAGCCTCAGGATGCAGCAAATCAGTGGTAATCCTCTGGATTACTTATAGAGGCCTTAATTGCCTCATTCTGAACAGCTGAAGTTTTCCAACGCCCTTAGACCTTTTCTGGCTACTGTTGCAGCCGACGCCTAATAACAATTGGTGTATTGTCTAAACAAGGCAGAAATGTATGTCCCGTCTGTGACAACACCCACAGATTTACCTGGCTTCCTGTCACAATATATATATACGCGTGATAAATACGGTATAAACACGCACCCTAACTTTAAGAGGCAAGTTTCAGGAAAAAAACTTTCCACAACCCCCTGCGATAGATAGATAGATAGATAGATAGATAGATAGATAGATAGATAGATAGATAGATAGATAGATAGATAGATAGATAGATAGATAGATAGATAGATAGATAGATAGATAGATAGATAGATATTACAAAATTAGCAAAAATAAATAAGTAAATAAATAAAAAATTACAAAAACATGTATAAATATTTAAGAAAATACTAATAAAAAAGGCAGAGTCAATGGACCACTTTTTTCTTTTTTTATGTCACTACTCTTCTATGCTTCTACACACCTATATCAGCCTGTCCAATGCTCTCCCAAGGAAATATAATATAATTTCTGTGCTGAGACACCTTCCATGAGTGGGCGTATTCTGTTGTCAGACAGAATTATGTTATTAAAACACTTCTCTCCCCCTGCCACAGCATCCCCAAGATACACAACATTTTGCTAGAGAACATTCAGTTAGACTTTACATCTACTATAAGTGACCAGCCAACATATACAAGGCCATCACCAACTTTACCCGAACAGGAAAAATCTACAGTCCCATTTTGAAGACTTATATGCAAGTAATTGGGCATACAATGGGTATGGGGGTTCGGGTACTGACCTAGTGGACATGTATCAATGAAAAAATATATATATATATATTTTTTAAATGAGCAGTGATTTATTGATGTTTAACCACTTCCCGCCCGGCCTATGGCCGATTTACGTCCGGGAAGTGGTAATGAAATCCTGACAGGACGTTCTAGAACGTCCTGCAGGATTTCATGCCGCGCGGGCCCGTGGGGGCGCGCATCGCGGCGATCGGTGATGCGGGGTGTCAGTCTGACACCCTGCATCTCCGATCTCGGTAAAGAGCCTCCGGCGGAGACTCTTTACCACGTGATCAGCCGTGTCCAACCACGGCTGATCACGATGTAAACAGGAAGAGCCGTCGATGGCTCTTCCTCACTCGCGTCTGACAGACGCGAGTAGAGGATAGCCGATCGGCGGCTCTCCTGACAGGGGGGGTTAGCGCTGATTGTTTATCAGCGCAGCCCCCCCTCGGATCGCCACACTGGACCACCAGGGATGCCCACCCTGGAGCACCAGGGTGGGCAAAAAAAAAAAAATGCCAGAAAAAAAAAAAATGCCAGAAAAATAAATAAAAAAAAAAGCATAAAGAAAAAAGATGCCAGTCAGTGCCCACAAATGGGCACTGACTGGCAACCTGGCAAAAATCAGTGCTGCCACCCCAGTGTCCATCAGCGCCACCCCAGTGTCCATCAGTGCCACCCCAGTGTCCATCAGTGCCACCCCACAGTGCCCATCCATGCCCAGTGCCCACCTATCAGTGCCCATCTGTGCCACCCATAAGTATCCATCAGTGCCGCCCATGAGTGCCCATCTGTGCCGCCTATGAGTGCCCAGTGCCGCCCATGAGTGCCCATCAGTGCCGCCTATGTGTGCCCATCAGTGCCGCCTATGTGTGCCCATCAGTGCCGCCTATGTGTGCCCATCAGTGCCGCCTATGTGTGCCCATCAGTGCCGCCTATGTGTGCCCATCAGTGTCGCATACCAGCGCCGCCAATCAGTGCCACCTCATCTGTGCCCGTCAGTACTACCTCATCGATGTCCATCAGTGCCATCTCATCGGTGCCCATTAGTGCCGCCATATCAGTGCCCGTAATTGAAAGAGAAAACTTATTTACAAAAAAATTAACAGAAAAAAATAAAAACTTAATTTTTTTTCCAAATTTTCAGCCTTTTTTTAGTTGTTGCGCAAAAAAAAAAAATCGCAGAGGTGATCGAATACCACCAAAAGAAAGCTCTATTTGTGGGGAAAAAAGGACGCCAATTTTGTTTGGGTACAGTGTAGCATGACCGCGCAATTGCCATTCAAAGTGCCACAGTGCTGAAAGCTGAAAATTGGCTTGGGCGGGAAGCTGCGTAAGTACCTGGTATGGAAGTGGTTAAAGTGAAAGGATAAAAAAGAAAAAATCCTTTCAATACAGTATAGTGCCTGGAGGGTCCCCTTAGTCTACGTGTAAAGTGGAAGTTCTATACTATATATAGAAGATACTGCAGAAATAATTGCATTTATAAAGCCAAACAAATGACATTTTCCCTGCAAGCTTTCTTTATTTTGTAAACAATGACTTGCAGAGTCAGTCTGTATGGCGAGACCACAATGTAGTCCACTGGGAACAAGATTAGAGATTTTTTGGGATTAATTCTGGTGTCTCTTCCACAGACTTTGCATAGAAGTAACGGGTGTGGAAAAATTGGACTTTGGGTGTCGGTAGCACCTTCACAATGTAACTTTTTATAGGTACTCTTGTTGAAAGCAAGAATTGGCCTTACTGTCAAAAAAAATTATGATATGCACCTGTCAAACAGGTGTGGAAAAAATGGTCTTTGGGTGTTGGTGGCACCTTCACACCATTACACCATGAAAGTGCTCATTTTAACATCATTTAAATTAATCTACTCTATATCTACGATACCCGGGGTGTTATATTGGACACCTAGACATACTAGGTTGGTTTTCTACTGGATGGATAACTATATTAATTTTTGCTTTACTCTCATTTTTTATTCCTTCTTCCCCCTTTATAATCCTTCTATTCCTTCTCTATTTTTGAAATCTAGAACCCAGCGTTCCCCAGTGTCTCCCATGTCCACCGCAGGGGGAATTTCCTTCAGGTGCCTCTATCATGCTGTTTTGGGTGCCTCTATCGTAGCTCTTCCAGGTAAGCAATGTATGATTTTCCCCCAAAATTTACAATAGCCTTACCTTATATATTAAAAATACAAATGTACAAATGTTTTGTTATGGCCATTTAAACATGAAATTATAAATATGATTTACGTTATAGATAACAATGTTTGGATACTCCTGAAGAAGCAGCATATGCTGTAAAACATGTAGAGAACAGTTGTCAAGATTCTTTGTATCTGAAATCCTCCACTTCTGGCCAGGGGTATGCATGGGGCAGCATCAGGCTTTCCTTTTCTAAAGAATAATCTGGATGATGATACCTACCCCAACCTAAATAATACCCTAATTGAGGCCTACCTTTAACCACTTCAATACCGCCCATTGTCATATGACGTCCACAGATGGGATCTCATCCTGGGCTGTGACACGTCAGAGGAGCCGCTGCACGTTCTGGGCGGCCGCAATGAGTACCCACGATTGCTTGTTACAGAACAGGAACATGAATCTGTGTGTGTAAACACACAGATCCATGCCCTGTCAGGGGAGAGGAGACAGAGTGTGTGTTCCTAGTATATAAGAACACTTATCGGTCTCCTCCCCTAGTCAGTCCCATCCCCAACAGTTAGAATCACTCCCTAGGTAACACATTTAACCCCTTGATCACCCCCTAGTGTTAACTCCTTCCCTATCAGTGACATTTACACAGTAATCAGTGCATATTTATAGCACTGAATAAATGTCAATGGTCCCAAAATAGTGTCAAAAAGTTTCCGATCTGTCCAAAAATAGTGTCAAAAGTGTCTGATATGTCCGCCATTGCTAGTAACAAAAATTCATAAAAATGCCATAAATCTATTTTGTAGGCGCTGTAACTTTTGCGCAAACCAATAAATATATGCTTATTGCAATTTTTTTTACCAAAACCATGTAGAAGAATACATATCGGTCTAAACTGAGTAAAAATATATATATATATTAAAATTGGGATATTTATTATAGCAAAAAGTTAAAAATATTGTGTTTTTTTTTTCAAAATGTTGCTCTTTTTTTGTTTATAGCACAAAAAATAAAAATCACAGTGGTGATCAAATACCACCAACAGAAAGCTCTATTGGGGGGGATATAAAAATGTCATTTGGGTACTGTTGGGGTGGGGTTCAGATAGACTAAGATATGACCTAGTTGTTTTTTCGATCCCAGTAGACGGTACCAGAGCCCCCTCTGAACAATAATGCATGCACAGGCTTTGTTTCAGAATGATCTGACAAGTAGTATATTTGTCATGGCTTATATAAGATTAACAAGCATTACAAGGCACAATTTTGGTCACACGCTAAGTTGTAAGTGTTAATATGTCAATAGCAGTGACCAAGGTTACATCCAGACAATCTCATGAGATGTTCTCAAAACATTGTAACAAACTGTAGACAGAAGTTTGATAAGGAGTGTTTTAGTGTTATTGCAGAGTAAACATGTCTCCTGAAGCCAGAACAACAAGATAGCTTGCAGGGTAAAAGATGAGAAAAACATCTCAGCATTTAAAGCAGCATTACACAATTCAAATGCTGATATATACTGTATATATATATATATATATATATATATATATATATATATATATATATATATATATATATATATATATATATATATATATATATATATATATATATATATATATAAAATGGATGCTGTTGCCATCCCCTACTACCATCGCTCAGGAGGCATGCCTTGAACCTGAACTGGGACCACCTTTGGGGGAAAAAAAACCCACAGGGCACAGCTCTCTACCATGTTTTTTAGTGAGGACACCTGTCATAGTCTTACAATTGTCCCTTGCATACAGACACAACGAGGAGGCCAAGTACACAGCACTTTTCAGATACCTTTACGTGGGCACCCGGATATATATTTTTATATCTCTGGAAGGGAGGTTCAGCCCTTGGTAACAGGTAAAAGAAGTGGTATATTATAAAACCAACTGTGGTGAACCCTGTCTCTATCCCATGTTCATTTACTAGGGCAGCCATAACTGCTTGTGACTGAAGACACGTTCCATTTGTCAGGCTGTAGGGCTGTGGAGGGGTCAGAATGGCTGGCAGACATAAAAGATCACATTGATTCCAAAGTTGCCCCCTGTGAACCTCTTGTTCTTCTCGTTCTGGGGTCCTTAAAGTTGGATTGTTTATCCCAGCTATAGTGGGCCAGAACTAGGTGGAATCTGTGAGTTGCACAGACCCATCAAGTGTCCGGGGCTGTAAAGCAGCATCCTTAGCCACCTGGTCTGCTTCCAAATGTGAGTCTCAAATGCTAGGATGGCTACCTCAGCAAGAACCTGGAAAGCTGAAAACAGCCAATCAATTTAACTTATTGCTTGATTGATTTACCTGCCAAAGTAAAACAAACTTCTGGCCCTTTAAATGAAACCAAAAAACCCTTTGTCTCTCTATATAAATATATCCACCGACCCCGAATAAAGGATCCAATGACTCTGAATACAGAGTGATCTTCTGGGTGCAAACTCAACCCGTCCTTTCAACCGGCCTCCAAAGAGTAACTACATACTGTAGCAGGACCAATCTATGTGTAGGTGTGGTCTCACAGGTGGGCTCGCAATGTGGTCTGGAGCATAATTGCGTAGACAACAAAGGTACATAACCCTGAGGATATCATCCACCAGGTTAGTCACCAGCCGCAAAGGATATATTTCCAAAAGATAGGCTGTGTCCACAAGGGGATGCCCTCTCCTCGTCCGCCAGGACGCTAAAACGCATTCACTAAACCAATCACTATGAAGTGGGTAGCATCGGATGGTGTGGCTGTGGCATGGCACATCAAGTAAAACTGGCGCTCTAGGTATAACCAAACTATTAATTTCCCTCAAATCCTGTACAAAGCGATAAGTTCCATCGGCTTTCTTTACAGGGTTTATAGAGGTGTTGTAGGGTGATATCCAGTATATCCCAAAACTGAATCCTTATTAGACAGTATTTAATTTAAGGTTGCTGAAGTATGGAGCAGACAAAAATATTTTCTACCATCTCACTATTTTGGAGGAGTCTGCATTCTCTACAGACACAGAGCTTTTACATTTTTCTTTTTTTCCCCTTTCCACAAAGCTTTATTCGTTTTTTTTTTAAAGTAAGTAACAAAACAAGAAATATAGACACATTTTCATGAGAGGAAACTGGGATCAAGAGTGATACAAATAAAATGGAATAGCCATCCCCTTGAGTATAATGTATCATTCAGTACCATGAATACATTAGGTACTGTAGGAAGGAGTACATCTGAACAGCCCTTGTAGGGTATATAGTGGGTTAGTGAGTCCATGCTGAACAGAGTACCTAAGAACCATCGGCCAGATTCAGGTAGAATCGCCCTACGCTTCGGCGGCGTAACGTATTACATTTACGTTACACCGCCGCAAGTTTTCAGTGTAAGTGCTTGATTCACAAAGCACTTGCCTGTAAAATTGCGGCGGCGTAGCGTAAATCCACCCGGCGCAAGCCATCCTAATTCAAATGGGGCGGGGAACATTTAAATTAGGCGCGTTCCCCCGCCGAACGTACTACGCATGCTCCGTCCCTAAAATTTCCCGATGTGCATTGCGCTAAATGACGTCGCAAGGACGTCATTGGTTTCGATGTTAATGTAAATATCGTCCAGCGCCATTCACGGACGACTTACGCAAATGACGTGAAATTTCAAATTTCGTCGCGGGAACGACGGCCATACTTAACATTGGCTAGACCACCTAGAGGGCAGGTTTAGTTTTATGCCGCGTATCTCTACGGAAACTACGTAAATTTACAGCGACGGGCAAAGCGTACGTTCGTGAATCGGCGTAACTAGTCATTTGCATATTCTACGCCTACCACAATGGAATCGCCACCTAGCGGCCGGCCTAGAATTGCAGCCTCTGGGGTCAGGAAGGAATTTTTTCCCTTGCTACAGCAATTGGCCAGCTCGGCTAGGGTTTTTTGCCTTCCTCTGGATCAACTGAGGGGGGCGGTTTAGGCCGGGCCATCATCCTTGCAGCAACATCACAGATCAACATCACCGTCACTGAGCAAATACCAACCGAACCTCCGGGAACATCTGCTCCCCTGATCACCATCTTCATCATCTTTGGATCAACAGGATCACTGCACCATCACATCACCATCAAAATATCTCCCACCATGCTCATTATCAAGTACGCAGCAGACACCCTCCGCAGCCTAAGGAATTTGGACTCAACTCTACCAACCTCCACGCAAAGAACACTACGGAAAGAACAACTACTAAGAATCAACCGCCAACCAAACCTAAAAAACGAGAAGCCACCGCCTCAATTACAACACTTAGAATGCGCCCTGATCAACACAAGATCGGCAGTCAAGCACAGACAGGAAATCCACAACTTCATCGTCCAACACAACACTGATTGCCTCTTTATCACAGAAAGTTGGCTAACACCCGACTGTAATCCCATTCTAGCGGATTTAGTGCCCGAGAACTATCACATCCTAACCGAGCACAGAACAGGACAAAGAGGAGGAGGCCTAGCAGTGATATACAAATCCCACCTCACTCTCACCAAACCAACTCTACAGAACTCACTGCCCTTTATGGAAACACTCACCCTGCAACTTCAAAAAACACCAGGAAACCGTCCACATACTACTATGCTACAGACCACCCGGACCAAAGACGCATCTCCTCACACCCTTCACCGAATTCTTCTCGACGTACACCCTGAAAACCAAAAACCTGCTGTTACTTGGGGATTTCAACCTCTGGGATAACTCAACTCAGGATCCCATCGCTACCGCCTGCATCGACCAACTCGAAGAACTTGGTCTGCAGCAACTGATAAAGACGTCAACACATGTGTCAGGTCACATTTTGGACCTCATATTCAAACAAAACATGAATATCAACACTCTGGACAACAGACCTTTACCTTGGACGGACCACCACGCCATCAAATTTATATTAACCATCGACACCATCCTTCAAAAACCCAGGCTCCCAACAACAATACACTGGACAAGATCGCAGAAGAAACTACACTCTGAGCTCTTCAAAACCACACTAGCGACCAAAATAGAAGTACCAAATCTGAACCACTCAACGGATCAAACACTCAACGCCTTAAACAAAGCATTACTGCAAACAGCCGACACAGTCGCTCCAAAACGCAGAGCTCTCAGCCGGGAAAACAACTCGGGCTGGTTGAACGACACTCTCACTCTACTTAAACAGGATCGCAGAAGAGCTGAAGGAGCCTGGAGTAGGAACCCATCAATAGAAACCCACACAAAAAAGAACACTTCGCAAACACCATCTCAAAAGCCCTAAACCGTCCACGGGAACTTTTTAAACTAGTCGCTAAGACTATGAACCCCTCCTGCTTGGAGCCCCCTCCAAGTGAGACACAATAATTCTGTAATGAATTATCTGACTTTTTTATCAACAAAATCGAAAAGATTCGGACTACAGTACAACAGAAAAAAAAACATTAACCCCACTCAGACACAGCAAGAAGAAGCAATCAACATAAATAGTCCACGATCGACGAATTTCGAGCTGGTCCCAATTACCATCGATACCACAAAAAACATCATCGGAAGCCTTTGAGACAACACATCACCAAACGACATCATCCCTACAAAACTCTTGAAAGAATGCACGGACATCCTGGCACCCATCATAACGCACATCATAAACCAATCGTTCAGGGAAGGGAATGTTCCGAGCACCCTCAAGCAAGGCATAATAAAATCCCTCCTAAAAAAAAACATCCTCGATCCCAAAGACCCAAACCATCGCAGACCGGTAACAAGCCTGAACACCATCTCCAAGATCATGGAGAAAGCAGTAGTACAACAGCTTCAGTCCCATCTGGACGACCACAAACTCCTAGATCCCCTACAATCAGGTTTTCGCCCAGGCCACGGCACAGAAACGGCTCTCCTCAAGATATGGGACGACGCTCTCGAAGCAGCAGATGACGGAGAATCCTGTCTCCTAGTGCTGCTGGACCTTAGTGCAGCCTTCAACACGGTAGACCACAACATATTGCTCACGCTACTCAAAGAAGTAGCAGGAGTCTCTGACTCGGCCCTACCGTGGTTCGCATCGTTCCTAGAAAATCGCACTCAGACCGTGAAACTTGGAGGTTTTACATCAGAAACACGGACCATTACATGCGGAGTTCCTCAAGGATCACCCCTCTCACCTGTACTCTTCAACATCTACATCCGCCCGCTCCTCAAAATCATCAGCAAACAGGACCTGCGCTACCACTCCTATGCGGATGACACGCAGCTGTACCTTCGAATCACCAACAAAAAAGACCAATTCCATGAACTAGGAAAGTGCCTTACACTGATGGACAATTGGATGACTGAAAGCTCCCTCAAACTCAACGGATCCAAAACAGAGCTACTCACCCTTCACACAAATAGGAAATCCATTTCCAGGACCACATGGACACCACCCACCATCCTCGGACAAACCATCGCGCCAAGCAATAAAGTCAAAAGTCTCGGAGTCATCTTTGACGCAGACATGACGATGGATGCACAAATAGGATCAGTCTTCAGCGGTTCTCATCATCTGCTCCGCATGCTACGTAGACTCATCCCCTTCATCCCGGAAGAGGACACAGCAGTAGTGGTTGGAACAATCATCAACTCACGACTCGACTACGCAAATTCCCTCTACTTAGGACTACCGAAATACCAGATTACACGTCTACAAGTCGTCCAGAACACGGCAGCCAGACTTGTAACTGGTAAAAAGCTGTGGGAACCAATCTCCCCGGCCTTGAGGTCCCTCCACTGGCTGCCCATACAGGACCGGGTGACATTCAAGACTCTCTGCCTCACCCACAAATGTATACAGGGTAAAGCTCCTCAATACTTAAGCGAGAAAATAAAACCCTATGTCACCCAGCGCGTGCTCCGATCAACCAACCAAAACCTTCTCCAAATCCCCAAATCTCGCTACAAATCTAAGGGAGAACGTAGATTCTCGGTCCAAGGACCACGGCTCTGGAATGCTCTACCCACGACTATCCGCTTGGAAGAAAACCATCGGGTTTTTATGAAAAAACTGAAGACCCACCTCTTCTGAAGACCTGTACAACTCTGGATGCCAGCGCCTTGAGGCGATTAAGTTCGCATTTGTTTGCGCTATATAAGTTTCTCACTCACTCACTCACTCAAGATCCGACGGTGTAAGTCACTTATACCTGTCGGATCTTAGGGATATCTATGCGTAACCTGATTCTATGAATCGTATCGTATCTCAATCGTATCTCAGAGATACGACGGCGTATCAGAAGATTCGCCGTCGTATCTTTTTTATGAAAAGTTTCTACTTTGAGGAGTCATAAAAGGAATTGGTGGGTTAAGCATGTAATCTAACATCTGTTGATGTCAGGGCCAAAAGCCTATGAAGATAATTAATACAATAGAGAGAGAAAAAGGGGGGCATACAATAAAGGGGTGGGAGAGGTGAATTAGTTGGGGATGGGTTGAGCTGTTCTGCCTCTGCGTTAATTTTTTCTAAATTCAGAACTTGGCTAAAAAAAGGGGGTCTTCTCTAGGAGGAGCTTTGGTTGGCAACATTTTCTAGGGATAGAGCTCATTCTTGACAAGTAGATGAAAGCTAAAGTGGGGAAGCATGGGACTTTGTTTTGACACAGCTTCCTGAAAATTCCATGGCTGGTGTACTTACAACTCTGTCTCTCCATTTCCTCTTTCGGTAGGGGTCCCCCAAGGCTCTGTTTTTGGACCCCTTCTCTTCTCTATCTACATCTCCTCCCTTGTTCACTCATGGCTCCAATACCACCTCTATTCTGATGACAACCAAGTCTACTCCTCACCTCACTCCTTCAGTCTCCTCTCGCATTACTAACTTACTAATTGACATATCAACAAAGATGTTGCACCACTTCCTTAAACAAAATCTCTCTAAAACCAAGCTGATAAGATTCCCTCCTGCCCATGCCCCCATCCATGACCTTTCCATCAAGGTCAATATTACAACCATCAATTCCTCCCCTCACACCAGAGTACTAGGTAGTATCCTAGACTCTGCACTGTCATTTAAGCCCCAAATACAATAGTCAAATAGTCAAAATCTTGTAGGCTTCACCTCCATAACATCTCTAAATTATGCCCCTTTTTAACTAATGAAACCACCAAGCTACTCATTCACTCCCTTGTTAATGCTTGCCTTGACTTTTGCAACTTTTTTCTAATAGGCCTACCTCTCCATAGGCTATCCCCTCTTCAGTCTATTCTGAATACTGCTGCCAGACTCATCTCCCATACCAACCACTCAGTGTCTGCCAACTCTCTCTGCCAATCCCTACACTGGCTTCAGATCACCCAGCAAATTAAATTCAAAATACTAACAACAGCATAGAAAGCCATTCACAACTCTGTCTGAGGTACATCAACAATCTTGTTTCCAAATATTGCCCAAACCGTCCTCTCCGCTCCTCTTAAGATCTCCTGCTCTCAAGCTCCCTTGTCTCCTCCTCCCATGCTCGTCTCTGGGACTACTCCAGAGCCTCTCCCATCCTCTGGAACTATCTACCTCAATCTGTCCAACTAACTCCTACTCTGGCTGCCTTCAGGTGATCCCTGAAAACTCATCTCTTCAAGGAAGCCTGACACACCTCCAACTAATCATTTATCACTTTCATCAGCTCATCCAGTACAGTTATAACCTTCTGTACCACTTGCTCCACCCCAATAGCTTGTAAGCTCTTATGATCAGGGCCCTCTTGATCCTCTTGTGTTTTATTGTATTGTAACTATATATGTGCATTCCTGTTCGTACGAATGTTATTTTCGTACGAAAATGTTCATTTTCGTACCCGCAGAATAATGTGTACATACGAAAAAATTAAAGCACCAAAATACGAAAACGACGGGATTACGAATGAGCCGCATAACGAACAACCGCAAATACGAACCAACGATCTGACGAAAATACGACAAAACGAAAACAGCAAAAGAACGAAAATTACATCTATAACAAAAGATTTGCATTCTGTATCCTGTTTGAATCCCCTTTCTGCTCGTATCCTCAGCCGCATGTCCACATGACACATACAACAAAAGATTTGCATTCTGTATTTTGTTTGAATCCCCTCTCTGTTCGTATCCTCAGCTGTATGTTCACAGGACATCCACAACAAAAGATTTGCATTCTGTATCCTGTTTGAATCCCCTCTCTGCTCGTATCCTCAGCCGTATGTTCACACGACATACACAACAAAAGATTTGCACTCTGTATCTTGTTTGAATCCCTTCTCTGTTCGCACCCTCAGTCGTATGCTCACACGACATCCACAACAAAAAACCCGCACCCTGTATTTTGAATTCCTTTTTTCTGTTCGTATTTTGGATTCAACAGAATGCAAATCTTTTGCCACAGATGTCACACGAACACACGACCGAAAACACCAAAAGAAAAAGGACCCAAAACACAGAATGCAAATCCTTTGCCACAGATGTAATTCTCGTTTTTTTGAATGGGCAGTGAGTGTAGTTAGTGAAGCAGCTTCTCTTTTGTGCTGAGTAGTGCAGTAAAGCCAAATAAACTTTTCTGTAGATTTTCATCTGAAGGGAGATCAGTTGGCCAGACTTTTGAACCCAAAAATGGTTTTCTGATGGAGTTTAAAAACGAACAAATTTTCTGAGAACGAACGGAAAACGATCGTTTTTATGTTTGTTGTTAAAAAAGTCTGACCAAGTGTATGGGGCTTAACAATCGTTAATATGGATGAGCCGTGTGTTGAAAGTGCCGGCGAATCCCGCGATATATTTACGAAAGTACAAAATGACGAAAATCCTTTTTCTGTTCGTATCTTCAGTCGCATGCCCACATGACATCCACAACAAATTGTCATAGATGTCACACGAACACAAGACCGAAAACACGAACAGAAAAAGGAATCCAAAACACAGAATGCAAATCATTGACAAAAATTCATGAAACTTATTGTCTAACAAGTAACGAACATGAATTAAACAGAATAACGAACCATCCCGCATGTACGAAAATAAAACGGTAGGGGGGCGTGGCCAGCAGCCGGAGCGGATGGCTGTGTGAGACTGGAGCTCCGAGAACTGAACTAACATCCAGCGGCATCCAGCTACTAAATCAGCCCTAAACTGTCCCTACTACATCGGAAGTGACCCAGAACGACAATCGGAGACGATGGGGAAGCGCAAACCGGACCGAAAACCAAAGAAGCTGACTGACTTCTATCATGCGGCAAGCACACCTAGGCCGCAAGATGGCGCCGAGACCGCGGACTCGCAGCGCAGCCCTCACGGAGGAGGAAGCCAGCACAGCTCGTTCCAGCGACCGAGCGGATCAGCACTCCCCCGGAACGGGAGGGGAAGCGGAGACTCCACGCCATCCCCATCTCCCATCTGCAGCCCGCAGAAATCGTCCCAGCGGCGATCGGAGGAGCACAGATATGCAGGTGAGCAAGATGAGGCCTGTAACTCCCAGAATAGTACCAGGGACTTTGTGGAACAAATCCAAGAATTCCCAACATCGGGAGTCCCGCTCAGCGATACTATTATGAGGGATATGCTGGTGACCCTGAGAGGATCCATGCATAAAGATATGATGCACTGTGTGTCTCAGCTCAAGAGAGAAGTCTCAGAAATTGGGGAGAGGATTAGCCACGTGGAGGATGAAATGGGTGACTTTACTATAGCCCACAATGACTTAGTAGATGCACACTATGAAGCTGATGATGAAATCAAAGCCATGCGTGAGAAATTAGCGGACTTAGAGGACAGGTCCAGAAGGAATAACCTTAAATTGCGGGGGGTAGAGGAATCAGTGTTACCAGTGGACCTGAGGCGATATGTTCAAGAATTCATTGCGGCCATCTTGCCTGATGTCCCTGGCACCGAGATTATCGTGGATAGAGCGCATCGCCTCCCCAAACCTAAATTCCTCCCTGAAAAGGTTCCCAGAGACATTATAGCACGGGTGCACTTTTTTCATGTAAAAGATGAATTAATGCGTTTCTCAAGAAAGAACCATCCCCTGCCTGCTCCGTACTCAGACATCTCTATCTATTCTGATTTATCACAATACACCATGATGGCACGCAAGAACCTGACATCAATAACTAAGCTGTTGCAAAATAACAAAATTACATACTCATGGGGCTTTCCTACCAAGCTGCTGATCACCAGAGATAATCGCACCTTCGCCATCAGAAGCATAGAGGAAGGTCTAGATCTAGCGAAAAAATGGAACCTTCTTCCAGAAGGAGCTCCTACTCCTCCGACTAAACCCACAGCTGCACGGTTGTCTCCCGACTGGAGCACTGCTTGATCCTGGAGGCAATTATACCCCAAATACCTTCTCCCTCTAATCCTCATCATGAGGCTGGTTTACTACCAAAGTTCACGTTGTTCTCTTTAAGACCCATAGGAGCTCTTACCCCCCCAGAGAAATACAGCGAGATATGCTCGCACTTTGTGACCGTTGTCACCTTTTTATATGTTGCTTGATATTTTTGATCTTTCTTTTTTTTTGTCTACCCTTTTTTTTCCTCCCTTCCTTACTCTTTTTCATCCAGACACCTGAGGATATCACCTTCAAGCCTACCTGCGCTTCAACAAGCCTCCAACATGTATATACAGCTCCCTTTTCAATTGATATAACCTGGTCATCCGTACCAAAAGTGTTGGTGCCATCTTCAGGTAACATTTTAGTACTTCTTGTGATGAATCCAATGGGTGATGTGAATGCAATAGCCAGTTTTCCTACTTCAATATGTCGCTATCAGTAATCTCCATGAATGTCCACGGGCTTAATAGCCCATTCAAAAGGAGTGCTATGTGGAAAGACGCTATTAAGCTTAAAGGAGAAATATTGTGCGCACAGGAAACGCATTTTATATCATCAAATCCACCGAAATGTACCCACAGGTTTTTCCCTTATGTATTCCATGCAATGGCTTCGGAAAAAAAGAGAGGAGTACTAATTGCAATAAATAAGTCTGTCACTTTCAAACTACATGAGGTGATTAGAGACCCGAATGGTCGGTTCATCATCCTAATATGTGACCTGAACAATTCACCCTTCACTTTGGTGAACGTATACGCCCCTAATCGGAGGCCCTTCTCCTTCCTTAGATCACTTCTAAACAAAGCTACTAAAATGAAAAGGGGTGCATTGCTACTTTGTGGTGACTTTAATTGCATTGTAAATAATCACTTAGACAGTTCTGGCGCAGCACCGTCCTCTAGGACAGAACTACAACCTCTATTGACAGAGCATAACCTTTACGACCCCTGGCGGTGCCTTAACTCAATGGAAAGAGACTACACCTACTACTCTTCGCCGCATCGCATTTATTCAAGAATTGATTTTTTTCTCACAGATCTTGCCCTTTTACATAGAACTGAATCAGCTAAGATACATTCTATTACGTGGTCAGACCACGCCCCAATATCATTGGTTTTGAAAAATACCTATGATACTTCCCCCACGTACCTCTGGAGAAACAATACTGACCTTTTTGCCAATCCCAAAACTGTTTTGCATCTCAAGACTCAATTGTCTGAATTTTTTGACATAAACGACACTCCTGATGTTAGTGCATCTACTTTATGGTGCTCCCACAAGGCTTTTAGCAGGGGGTTACTTATTCAAGCAGCAGCACGGGAGAAAAGGCGCAGGGGGGCGTTGCTGAACAACCTTCTCACTGATCTAAAATCCTTAGAAGACCTTCATAAGACAACCCCTACACCCCAGATAGAATCTGACCTGTTTGACTGTAGGCAAAGAGTACGTCTAACCCTCCTTTCCAAACATCAAAATAGCTTAAAGAGACTAAAGGCCCAATTTTATGTTAACAGTAATAAAGCGGGCAAACTATTGGCTAATTATATTTCTAGAAGACAACAAAAAACTAACTTGACATCCATTAAAGACCCTCATACCAACGTGTTAGAACACCACCCTGACAAAATAGCCAACTCCTTCATGAAATACTACCGGGACCTATATAACCTCAGCCTAGATGGTGACACGCCACAACCCACTCCTCAATCTATTGAGTCCTTTTTAAATTCTGTGGCATTGCCCTCACTGGGAGAAAAAGATCTGGCTACCTTAAATTCCCAGATCACTCGCAAAGAAATACTGGACACTATCAAGGCTTTACCGAAAAACAAATCCCCAGGAGCTGACGGCTTCACGTCCGAGTATTATAGGGCATTTTCCCAATCATTGGTCCCGTACATGGAAAGGTTGTTCAGTGACGCCTCGGCTTCAGCCTCCTTCCCAGAGGAAATGCTGCAAGCCATTATAGTAACGCTACCCAAACCAGGGAAGAAGCCGGATTTACCCCAAAACTTTAGACCCATCTCCCTCCTAAACACTGATCTAAAGATCTACGCGAAAATCCTAGCAAATAGGCTTGCGATAATTACCCCTTCCCTGATCAAATCAGACCAGGTGGGCTTTGTGAGGGGACGGCAGGCTCCTGATGGTACTAGGAGAGTGCTTGACCTGATACACATAGCTGAATCCAACAAACTCCCTACGGCCTTTTTGGCACTTGATGCTGAAAAGGCCTTTGATAGGGTCCACTGGGGCTACTTACGGGCCACGTTACAGAAATTCGGCCTCCAAGGACATATCCTATCAGCAATTCTAGCCCTCTATTCTACACCATCGGCGAGAGTCTTTACATCAAACGCTCTCTCCGACAAATTTTCAATAACAAATGGTACCCGCCAGGGATGTCCACTTTCCCCCATAATTTTTACCCTCATGATGGAACCCCTGGCGGAAGCTATTAGGTCCAATGACACTATATCCGGAATTAAGGTGGGAAAGATTAACCACAAAATTGGCCTTTTCGCCGACGACGTGGTTTTAACGCTCTCCAACCCGGCTTCTTCCCTGGAAGGTGTATTTAAAGTGCTAAGGAGATATAGCGATGTTTCTTATTACAAATTAAATGTGGTGAAATCATGCATATTGCCTATGAATATGTCTAAGAACCAAGTAGCTTTCCTGAAAGGCAAGTATCAATTCCAATGGATGTCCAAAGCATTTTCCTACTTGGGTATTAGAATAGCTTTCCCATCTTCACACACATATGAAGCCAACTTCCCTAGCCTTATTCATTTGGTTAAGAATGACCTTCAACACATAGCCTCATATGAGCTCTCATGGCTTGGGAAAATCGCAGCATTGAAGATGGTGGTACTTCCAAAACTAATCTACTACTTTAGAACTATCCCTATCTGTCTACCTGAATCTTTCTTTAACCTGATAGACAAACTTTTTAGGCAATTTGTGTGGAACCGAAAGATGTCCAAAATTCCCTTTGTCATACTCCAGAAACATAGAAAACACGGTGGGGCGGGGTTCCCAAATGTGAGAAACTACTACAGGGCAGCTATACTAGATCAGGTCAAGGCCTGGTTCGACCCACAGTCTCCTAAACTATGGGTTCACATAGAAAGGTCGGTAGTGTCCAATAGAGATCTGCCGTCCCTACTATTAGCTCACTTGGTCAATGCACCTTTGGTATACCCTAAGTTCCCTTCCATAGAAGCAACACTTAATGCTTGGAAAAAGCTTCACTTACTCGCCCCCCAGGACTCGTTAACGAAACATACCTTGTCTAACCTACAGGTGTACGAATTTTTGATTCCCAACATAAGTGTCACTCCCTGGCATCGAGACAACATACTCACATACGATGACCTACGTGCCAGAAACCCAGCCACCTATCATTTCTCTAAAACACAAATTTACCACTTTCATGTTAAGCACCCTGACGCAACTTATTCATTGCATGATGAGGTATGGAAGTACTTAATGTCTAATCATGACGAACCCAAAGGTCTGTCGTGGTTCTACAACACGCTACAAAACACCACTCATTTCAGCAAAACCTCAAATATGGCGAGTTGGGAGAAGGACCTGGGGTCAGTCCACACTTTAGGGGAATGGAAAATAGCTATAAGTAACTGCTACAAATTCTCTCATTGTTCCGGTCACTGGGATCTGATGTTGAGGACTTTGCACAGATCATATCTGACTCCGGTCAGAATGTCTACAATTTTCCCCTCGGAGACCAGTGATTGCTGGAGAATGTGCGGGGCAAGAGGAAACATTTTTCATATTCTATGGGATTGTAAAAGTATTCGCAGCTTCTGGCGTGAGGTATTCAAATTGATTTCCTCAGTCACAGGCTTCTTTATTAAACCGTCGCCTCACTTAGCCCTTCTATTTCTAAATATACAAACTATCCCCATTCAATTCAGAAGTATCACGACCCACGTCCTGTTAGCGGCTAGACTTACAATCACATCCAAATGGAGATCAACTATGGTCCCCAACATTAGCGAAGTCATACAGCGAGTAAAGGTACAACACTCATACGAAAAACATTTCGCTAATCAATCCCAGACGGTAACTAAATTTTGCGACTTCTGGGAACCCTGGACGTCTAGGTTTCAGGACTGACTCCGACATACGATCTTTAAAATCAAGCTTCGGCTCTATAGTATATTTGTTGACATAAATATCTTGGCAGATAGGCTAGTAGCACAACATTAAACTACCCAATCTAAGGCCGACCCTCAGGTGTCTCCCTTCAACTCCTTCCTTTACTTCCTTCCCCCCCCCTGTCTTCTTCCCTCCTCATAGTATTTCCCCTTCCTTCTCTCTTCTTTCTCTCTGTTATCTTATTATTTTCATTTTATTTTTCATTGTCCCATCATTGGACGATATAACCCCGGTTCATGTCTTGGGTGCTATGTTATTTTGCAACTGAAATTTTGGGTTATAACATTTTACTTTGCCACTTGTTTCTCAATTAAGCTCATGTATTGCTCGTAGCGGATGCACGTTACATATGCTTTTGAGGGTTCGTGTGGGCTCCCGCGGGGGGTGTCTGCGGTGGGGGGGTGACGCCCACATTTAGCGGTGGGGCGTGCTCCCCCATGCGTTGGATGGCCTGCGGTGGGGGTCTTCGTGAATCTAGGGTCCAAACCTTACATGTTCTTAGTGTACCCGCTTCTGATGATTGCAAAAAAACCAGATGGTTCTAGTTCTGTATTAACAAATGTTGACCATTGTATTTGCTTACATTGTTTGTATAATAGTGAAATGTCACTCTTTATTTGAACCAATAAAAACTAATTGAAATGAAAATAAAACGGTAACGAAAATACGAAACCATCGGAATACGAAAAAATTTCGTAGTACGAAAAACGAACGGGAACGAACAGGAAAACGGGCGTCTTACGAAAAACGAACGGAAACGAACCTACGGAACGATACGAAACAGAACAAAAAAAAACTATTTTTTTTTCTGTGCACATGTCTAATTGTAACTGTACTGTCTCCCTTTTATATTGTAAAGCGCTGCATAACCTGTTGGCACTATATAAATCTTGTATTATAATAATAATAATAATAATAATAATAATAATAATAATAATAATAATAAATGTTCTGGAAGGGAATCAGGACTGCAAACTAAAGGTTTTGCTCCAATCTCCCAAGTGATTTCTGCTTTAGAAATGCATTCTCTGTGCACCTAATTTCAAGACATGAAACCATTCTATCTATGATGCCACCAAAGCTAGCCTTGTGCTCCACATTTCTCTATAGTTTAATTGAAAGTTAATTTCTCTCCTATTCTTGTACTGCTTAAATCATGTGATCATGACTTTTGCTTACCACATAATAATACTTGATTAAATACAATCACTGATAGAATTTTTTTTTTTTTTTTTGGGGGGGTGTGTGGGGGTGATGACCCTTTTTACAAGCTTATTTTTTAATACATTCTGTATATCATACTTTTCCACCAGACATACACAGACATACAAATGAATAAATATAAATATAATATAGTGCATTTTTAATCCACTTACCATCCACATACTATTTTGAAAAAGCATTAACATTCCAGTACAATAGAATGAAAATACTTAAGCCATTTGCTAGCTATCTAGTATATGCAACATTTTTAATGACTTAACAAAACAGAAAAACTAACATAATATTTTATAACAATCAGAAACATAGTCAGCAATAAAAAGTGATTAGTGTGCATAAGTAATTACACTTTATTTTTAAGACGGATCCTAAGTTAATTTAATTAGTCAAGGCAGCATAAAACACATTATACAAAACAATTAATGACCTGCAATTTGTGAAATTATTCAGAAATTCAGCCAGTGACATATTGTAACCTATGTAAGTGACATAATCACATGGAACAGTTATATAAACTATTGTTTTAAATTTCACAACTGCAGTTTTTACAAAATCTACTTGGGTGTTTTGTCAGAGAGACAGACTAGTAGAAAAAAAGGAATTTTAACCAACATAGAAGTGATTGTTATGTGAATATTTCAACATCTGAGGCTAAATACTTGTCATTAAACTTAATTTAAATAATATATGTTCTTATTTATCTCTCTTTAAATTGTGCTAATCACATATTGAATGCACAAAAAACATAAAGGCATTATGGCCATTAAAACTAATTAGGGGCAACACTATATAATATATTCTGCTAAGTTTTTGTCATATGTAATTGCTTTCTTTGATTATCTTGAATAAGAAATATTTTTTAAATGAGCATTTATGTTTTTTTTTTTTTTTAATCAAAAAGCAAGTTTATTGTATACAGATAGGAATACAATCATATAATTGTACACAGACAGATCAACATTATTTGCAGTTTACAGGGAAGAATCAGGATATAATCCTATATCCAACATATCCATAAACAGTACAATCATGAGAAAATGTTATACTTTACAGTACTGCATGTCATATGTAGCATCACCCTGGGAAACGTAATCTGACTGTGTGCAGATGCATCTGACTGCAATCTCAGGAGGTAAAAGAAAGTGAAATAAACTAAAGTTGGAAGGAAAGGGAGGAGGGTAAATAAGAGAGAAGGAGGAAAGAAAAGAGAAGAAGAGGAAAGAAAAAGAAAGAGAAAGAAAGAAAAAGAAAGAAAGAAAGAAAGAAAGAGAAAGAAAGAAAGCTGTGGACCTCTATCATATTCCCCGTGCCTTTTTAGGTTCTCCAATAAATGATGTAGCATGTTCCTCTCTCTCTCCCCACCCGCAGCACCATCACACTCCCTTTCACTAGAGTAAGCTACTCTATCCCTGTAGCAATCTGTCTCTCACCAATTGCAAGGGACCCAGTCCCGGTACATCCAGCCATGGCTGCCACATAGAATAAAACTTTTTTAAGGCACCCCGGTGTTGATATGTTAGTTTCTCACGTATTAAAATACTGTTAGCCTGTTTCACCCATTGCGCACCCGTTGGTACCCTAGGGGTGATCCATAGTTTAGCAATCTCCTTGCGGGCAAGATAAAGCAGTCGTAGCACTGCAGTATGGCCATTTGGTGACAGGTCAGGTAGTTCCAAGGCACCAAGGAGGCAGACCATTGGGTCAGTAAGAACTGGTATCTGAAACACCTGAGCTATAGTATCCAGAACAAATTTCCAATACCGAAATAGTTTGGGGCACTTCCACATCATATGCAGCAGATCTCCATTTTGTGCGGTGCATTTAGGGCACAAGGGGGTGTCTCTAAAGCCCCACTTGTGCAGCCTAGCCGGGGTCCTGTACACCCTGTGTAGTAGATATAAGTGGGACAGTCTCTGGGAAGCAGAGACTGAGACTAAGGGGGCAGATGTCAGACACAACTCCCAGGTTTCCCCGTCTATAGGTCCCAAGTCACGCTCCCACCCACGTCTACAAGGAATTTTACTGGCATCATGTGTATGTTGAAGTAGCCTTGCATAGACCCGTGAAATCATGCCATTTCTATCCTCCGTGGAGAGCACATCTCTCATCAACGGGTGTGCTGTCACAACTAACGGGGAGAGTCTACTCTCGCACTGTACTGCGTGTCTCAACTGTAGATATTGATAGAATTGAGTGTTATGTAAGCCAAAGTCCTCTTTCATGGCAGCAAAAGTTTTAAAGACATTACCAGAGAACAACTGGGTGACGTAATGTATCCCAAGCATTTCCCATGAGCCGAAGCCCTTCAGAATAAAGAGTTCCCCCAGGTATTTATTTCTCCAGATTGGAGTGAACTGGCAGATTGATTTAAGTTTAAAAATACTTCTCACATACTTCCATAGTTTGTTCAACAGGCCTATTGTGGGAAAAGTATCAGGGAACTGGGTAAGACCAGCCTCCAGATACACCAGAGCCGGGAGAGCCGAATCCACCGGGACCATCAGTGACCTAATCGGGTCAGAGCTATCTACCACTCCCCAGTTACCAAGATGTTGGAGTTGCGAGGCTATAAAATAGAATCTAGAGTGTGGGACTGCTAAACCCCCCTGGTCTTTTGTGAGCTGCAGTGAGTGTAGACTAATACGAGGTGATTTACCCCCCCAAATTAATTCCCTAAACTGAGAGTCTATCCGAGTAAACCATCTATGAGTGATCCAGATTGGGGAATTGTGAAAGATGTATAGGAGCTGAGGCGCCCATACCATCTTAATGAGGTTGACCCTACCAGTCACAGATAGTGGCAACTTCCTCCAGGCTGAACATTTTAGGCGGAGTTTCTGTAGCAATGGGGACAGGTTTTTGTCTAGGTAGCTAAGCGGGAATGGCGTGACTTGTATGCCCAAATATCGAAATTCATCCACCACAGCGATGTCCCTTGCGCACTCAGGCAATGGACCCGGCAGGGGATCTAAGGGCATAAGAACAGATTTGTTCCAATTGATAGTGAAACCCGAGAGCTGACCGAAGCCAGCAATCAGGTTCATGACATTTTGTAGAGAGTTGTCTGTGTCTCCCAGGTATATCAGAGTGTCATCAGCGTAAAGGGAAACCACATCTTTCCTAGGCCCTCTCTGAAACCCCACTATGTCCTGCATGTGCCTGATATGTATGGCCAATGGTTCGAGAGCCAGGGCAAACAGCAGGGGCGACAAAGGGCACCCCTGCCGAGTGCCCCTGGCGAGATGAAAGGGTTCTGATACTTCCCCATTGACGCGCATTCTCGCCGTCGGGGAGCTATACAGGAGCTGAACCCATTTCAAAAATGTGGGCCCCACCCCAAACCGAGCCAGGACCTCCCAAAGATAGGGCCATTCTACGCTGTCGAACGCCTTGGCGGCGTCCAACGATAGAACCGCCCTGTTACCCACATTATCTGGGGGGATTTGTAAGTTCAGGAAGAGTCTGCGCAGATTCTGTGAGGTAGACCTCGTTGGAATAAATCCAGACTGATCCCTGTGAATCACCTTTTGTATACATTTCGCCAACCTGCTAGCCAGAACCCTGGCCAACAGCTTGACATCACATGTCAGAAGCGAAATTGGCCTATAGGAGTCCGGTGACAAGGGTTCCTTACCGGGCTTCAGCAGAACCACCACAAGGGCTTCATTCATGGATGGGGGGAGGAAACCTGTGTCAAGTGCATGGTTATAGACCTTGAGTAAAGCAGGGAGGAGTTGGGTAGCATATCTTTTGTATACCTCAGATGGTAACCCGTCCGCCCCTGGGGCTCGGCCGTTTTTCGAGTGTGCCAGTGCTTCTAGTAATTCCTCCTCAGTCAGAGGGGCATTAAGTAGAGCAACATCTGAGGCAGACAAAGACGGAATGGGGTATTTGTCTAGGAACGAGTGGATTTCGTCCTGAGTGGGATTAACTTTGGAGGAATAGACATCCTGAAAAAAAAGTTTAAAGGCCTCTATAACTTCTTTAGTTGAGTGGCAAGGGGACCCCGCGTGATTCGTGATCGACGCAATGTAAGATGATGACTGTTGTGATCTAGCAAGTAATGCTAACATATGGCCTGTGTTTTCACCTTCTTCAAAGTGACTCTGTTGTAGGAAAAAGCGTTTATTTTCAGCTAACTGCATGGACAGGTCTTTAAGTAAGGTTTGAGTCGCTAACCACGATCTTCTATTATCGTCTGTGGGGTCTGCAATATACTTGGCTTCAGAGGATCGCACCTCCTCTAACACTGACATTTCCCATTGCTTTGTAGACGTTTTAACCTTGGAGATTTCCCTAATAAATTGGCCTCTTAGGAAGGCTTTGGTCGTATCCCATACCACGTCTAATGCTGCAGTGTTCAAGTTTCGTTCAAGAAAATTTGTGAGGAGTTCCGGGATAGGGTCAGGATCTGGGATAAGTGATAGCCAAAAGGGGTTGAGCTTCCAGAGGGTGTTACCCCTGCGGGCCCCACACCTGATGTCTATTGAAAGTGGGGAGTGGTCCGATACCTGTCTGGGGTGATATTGGGAAGACTCCAACATTGGTAAAAGCAGATCATTTCCCAAACCTAGGTCAATTCTGGATAGACATCCAATAGAGGCAGACTGGCAGGAGTAAACTTTGGCCTCTGGATTATAGACCCTCCAAACATCTGTGAGACCCATTTCCGCCAGTAAACGGGCAAACGGAGTAGGCCCACTCCCTCCCTGCCCCCCCACCCCTCCCTGCGCAGACATCCTATCCCTAGCAGTATCTAGACAATTATTAAAATCCCCGATCACTAATACAGGTATACCCGTAAAGCGGGCCATGAAGTCAGTCAATATCTTCAATATGCTAGATGAAAAAGGAGGGGGAATATAAATTCCAGCCAAAATGCATTTGGTACCGTGTATACAACATAAGATAAAAATATACCTTCCATCCGGATCAATTTGCGTTTTCAGGGCAGTGAACTGTGTGCCCTGCTTGACCAGGATACTCACCCCCCTCGAGTACACTGAGAAAGTGGAATGAAATTGGTGGCTAAATTGCCTTACCGCAAATTGGGGCGTGGAGGTCGGGGGGAGGTGAGTCTCCTGCAGACAAATAATATCAGCAGCTATCCGCCTGATCGTGCGAAGCACGGCCAGGCGTTTAACCGGGTTGTTTAATCCCCTTACATTCCAGGACATAAATCTAGTCAGTGCAGCCATTGTAGTATAGGAACAGGTAAAACATGTATGGGAATGATAGTACTACAGTGCTGAGTAGCAGGACAGTAGTGCAGACCGGCAAGGAGAACATGGACCCGGACAGTGCATGCGATACATGCGACATTGGTAGCAGGAATAAGGCAGAGGACATCATATAATAGGTACTTGAGGTAGTCACAAGAGAGAGGACAAATTCAGGGTGTGATCGGAACATGACGGGTAGAAATGGTCCCACAGCAAGGGTGTCCAGTAGGTGAAAAGATAGTAAAAGGGAGAACAAGGTCATATAACCATAGGCCAACATGGCCAAACTTATGTGCCCGTAAGCGAGGTGGGGCCTAAGCCAGATCCACATGGGGGCAACAGTGGAAGTGCACCAAAGCGTTCAAACTTCTCAACAGCTAAAACGAATAGCCCAATTAGTGGAGTGTGGATTAAGCATCAGCAGCTTCTCCGCCTTGGAACAAGAGCAAACAGGTATTTATCAGTGGTAATTGAATCGGTGTATCACCCATCCTGTTGAGCGCGGCGTTGGATACGACCATCCCGGAGTGAGCGTTCCTCTCTGTCCAGCCATTGTGCGGCTGAAGACGGAAGGTCAAAAAAGTGAACGGAGCCCAGCGCTTCTACCCTTAGTTTGGAGGGATATAGCATAGCATACTTTATGTCCAGAGCCCTGAGACGGCGTTTAATGTCTATAAACTTAGCACGTTGCTTTTGTAACTCAGCAGAGAAGTCAGGGAAACAGGAGATTTTTGCATTATCTATCTTCATGGCTTCAGGTTTGAGCCTGGCATTGCGTAGTATAGCATCTCTATCCTTATAATGGAGCAGTTTGAACAGAAAGGGTCTTGGAGGGGCCCCCGGTGGCAGAGGCCGGGAAGGCACTCTATGTGCTCTCTCAACTGAGAATAATGGAGTGAAAGCCTCTTTGCCAAAAGCAGTCACCAGCCAATTTTCAATAAACTCGACAGGGTTCTTTCCTTCAGCTCTTTCAGGCAAACCCACCAGCCTCACGTTATTCCTTCTCATTCTGTTCTCTAATTCCTCTAAACGGGATGAATGCTGAGTAAGGAGATGGTTGTTGTATGAGAGATCCCTTTGCATGGGGGCCATGTCATCCTCTATGGAGCTTATCCTGCCTTCTACAGCAGAGGTTCTTTCCCTCAATTTTTGTGCATCTTGCCTCAGAAATGTTATTTCAGCCTTAACCCCTTTGATGTCAGCAGTCAGGGCAGTTAGGGATGTATTGCATGTGTTAATAGCTGCAAAAATGTCTCTGAGTGAGGGCTCACTATCAGAAGCAGGACTGGGGAGAGACTGCGGCCTAGTGGGGTTGCCATTAGGTGTACTCACGTCACTCCATGTGAATTCCGGGCCTCCGCCATCCTCCAGGGGGACAGTATCGTCCGCATCGGATGAACCCCCGGATCTCTCGTTCTGCCTCTCTGGGTAAGTGCCGGGATCTGTAGCCAGTACTCTGGAAAAGAGCCTCTCCGCTCCATCCCTGTGCTTTTCTTTGGCTGTGCGGGAGGCCTGCGCGCCATCTTGGATCGCCATGCTGTCTGCGGTCCGGGACGTAGTTTGCTTCCTATTCGCCGACATCCTCCTCGGATCTAGGAACGGAGGGCACCGGGGTGGTCAGGGCTCTGTTCTGAAGCGATCGGGCTTCAAAACCAGGCAGGATGGGTGCTGGTAAGGATGGATGTCAGGAGATTCGGCGGAGCGAGCTGAAAGTGCGTCCGGTTACATCAGCTGCCTGGCCACGCCCCCGAGCATTTATGTTTATTACTTTAAATATTGATATTTTTAAGACATATAATTATCATTTACTATTACAGTATTACTAATTTTATTAATAACACACAACAGAAGCAAGGGAGGAAAATGTGCTATCAAGGGTAGGGAGGCTGGAACCCATGGTTAGAAACCATAAAAAGGCCTCAGTAATCTAGACTCATAAATGAAATAGAGATGCAGCATGCTGCTTAGTTGATGTATAATCCATAAGTTGTTGCCATACCTGGAGCAATGTGTCATGGTTGTCATTGAGTATTGCAGTCAGTTTCTCATTGCGTTCCCTAGATTAAATTTTAGGTCTAAAAAATAATAATAATAAATCAGGGACCCTACACACAGGCAATAGTCTGGTAAGAAGCTAAAAAAATATGAACTTATAGGAATTTTCTAGGGCCTGCACATTGTAAGAACTTCTAGGACTTGTGAGCCAAATCACTGTCCCATCATTGGGAGAAAAAGCTTTTTTAATTATTGGCTCCCAACAAGTACAAAATCTAAGGGCTTGATGGGAAAGCTGTTCAGGCAAAGCATTGGTTCAGCTCCAAACAGCGCCTGTTCAGGTGTTCTCTGCAGGCCCCTAAAACCAACACCCAGGGTTGTGGGGAAGAGGCCCATATCCCCATCAACTTGGGGACAGGGTGCTTTGAGGTGGGGGGGTCAGAACCCTCTCTGCACCATAACACCCATGTTGTGTTGAAGGGATGTGGCCTGGTACGGTTCAGGAGGGGGGGGTTTGCTTGTCCTCCCCCTTTCCTGGTCTGCCAGGCTGCATGTTTGGATAAGGGTCTGGTATATATGTTGGGTGGGACCCCATGCAATGTTTTTTTTTAATTTTTTCACATTTTTCTATTGCCGTCAATATTTTATTTACTTCAAGAAAGCTTACAGCCAGGAAAATCGAATTAAATTTTTTTTTTGTTCATTTATATATGTCAGTTTTTCTGCAGCAGGTTCTATACATGGCACAGATGCACCACGTTACAGGCATACTAAGGGGACCCCCCAGGCACTATATTTTAAAAAAAATATTTATTCACTCTAAAGTGATTGTAAAGTTTTTCTTTTTTTTTTTATATAACAAACATGTTATACTTACCTGCCCTGTGCAGTGAATTTGCACAGAGCAGCCCAAATGTGTCCATTCAGACACAGAGCTGTGTCCCAGCCCACCCCCCGTCCTGATTGGCTAGCTGACTTTGATTGACATCAGCATGAGCCCATGGTGCTGCTGCTGTGTCTCAGCCAATCAGGACACTGATTGGCCAGGACACTAGTGGACATTGCTGGAAAGAGATGGACATCAGGTAAGTATTAGGGGGGCTGAGGGGGGATGCTTCACACAGATTTTTTTTTATCCTAATGCATAGAATGCATTAAGATAAAAAACATATGGCTTTACAAACCCTTTAAGCATCATTAACCGGTTCCCGATCGGCTTGCGTACTTTTACTGCTGCAGAATGTCTCACCTGGGCAAAATTCAATATGGGTACGGCTTTGCCGAGGAGAACCGCCAGAGGGAGCAAGCAAACCGCAGGAGGTGCCAGCGCGCACCCGCTGCACAGCAAGGGACCCGATGTGTGTGGTCAGCAAGAAAGATTGACACCGGCCACGCGTGATTGCGTGCACAAGAGCGAGCATTGGGATTTGTGTATGTAAACACACAAATCCCTGTATTGTCAGGAGAGAGGAACAATAATATGTCTCCCCCCTAGTCAGTCCTATCCCCATACAGTTAAAACACACACTAAACCCCTTGATGGCCCCCTAGTGTTAACCCCTTCCCTGCCAGTGACATTTACACAGTAATCGGTGCATATTTATAGCACTTATCGCTGTATAAATGTCAATGGTCCCAAAAATTTGTCAAAACTGTCCAATCTGTCCATCGCAAAATCACAGATAACCGCCATTACTAGTAACAAAAAATGCCATAAATCTTTTCCATAGTTTGTAGACGCTATAACTTTTGCGCAAACCAATCAATATATGCTTATTGTGATTGTTTTACCAAAAAAAATGTAGAAGAATACACATTGGCCTAAACTAATTAAGATTTTTTTTTAATTGGGGGATATTTATTATAGCAAAAAGTTAAAAAATATTGCTTTTTTTTCATAAATTTTCAAAAACAAATTAATAAAATATCACAAATATCACATGGCAAATAGTGGCTGTCTATTTTTGCCCTTAATTTAAAGGGTTTAGCATGTGTGTGATGATGTCATCACACCACACTTGTGTGTGTCATTACATCACGTCATTACATCATTTTCATGCAACATATATGAAGACGTCATCATGCTACTGCACACCACTGCATGACGACATCATGGTGTAAGAGGCATTTCTTGTTGATGGAAAAATCAACTCAGCAGTTCTCCATTTGTAATGCCAGGAAGGATATTGTCATGGGCAATTGGGCACCATAGCCTACATTGTAAACCACTATACATAGTTACAAGACAGGGGCAAACTATAGTGTCTGCACTGCAGAAATTAATAAACATGTAAATATGAGATAGTCATAGGTGTGTGCAGACCTTTGGCATTGGGGTGTGCACCCCAAAATTTACATACATACAAACAGATGAACACTATTAAAAAAATAATAGTTGAATCAGTAGAGCAGTAGAATGTATCAAGAGGACAGTGGGTGGTGTCAGTAGTTTTTTTATTATTTTTTACATTTTTTTATAATATTTTTAAATTCTTTTACAATTTGGAGCCCTAGTGGGGGACTTTGGCAAAATAGCAGGGGTATGAACAGACTCCTGATGTCTCACTTTTCAGACGGAGGACAGAGATTTCCAAGTCCTTTCTCTACAACTGTACTAGACAGTGAATGAATGGGAAGTCCTCTGTGCTAAGTAGCTTTCTGTTCATGTTCAAACACAGTTTACTATGCTTCGGTTATGAATGGACACCGGAATGAATGTGTCAGGGCACCATCTGGAGGTGCTTGAAGACCTGGCATCCCTGCCAGTACTTTACATGGCCGCAGGAAATCACACTGGTGTTTAACAAATGCTCAGATGCACTCAAGAATGTGCATTGGCACGTGCATGTGCACTGGCAAACAGGTGTGTGCCAGACCATGTAGGTGCATTGACGTACAATCAGAACAAAGTATTACAGCGCACACATGCGAAAAATGACATTTATCTCCTGCAAGACTATTTAAAACACCTGAACACAGAGGCGTTGCTAGGGGGGTGCGGTCCGCACCCGGGTGACACCCGCTAGAGGGGTGACACCATCCTGTTTTTTTTTTAAGCTGACATGCCTAGCAGGTGTCACCCGCCAGAGGGGGTGACACCGGGTGACAGCCTACCCTGTACCACCCAGCCTGCCTTGTGCAATGCCAGCCTACTCTGTACCACCCAGCCTGCCCTGTGCAATCCATGCCTGCCCTGTACCACTCCAGCCTACCCTGTACCACCCCAGCCTGCCCTGTGCAATCCCAGCCTGCCCTGTACCACCCCAGCCTGCTCTGTGCCACCCCAGCCTGCCCTGTACCACCCCAGCCTGCCCTTTATCCCACCCCAGCCTGCCCTGTATCACCCAGCCTGCCCTGTACCACCCCAGCCTGCCCTGTACCACCCCAAACAGCCCTATACCACCCCAGCCTGCCCTGTACCCCCCCAAACAGCCCTGTACCACCCCAGCCTGCCCTGTACCACCCAGCCTTCCCTGTGCCACCACATCCTGCCCTGTACCACCCAGCCTGCCCTGTACCACCCCAAACTTTCTCATGCCACCCCAACTTGCCCTGTGCCACCCTAACTTGCCCTGTACCACCTCAATCTGCCCTATGCCACCATAACTTGCCCTATACCACCCCAAGCTGCCCAATGCCACCCTAACTTGCCCTGTACCACCCCAACCTTTCCCATGCCATCCCAACTTGCCCTATGCCACCCTAACTTGCACTATACCAACCCAACCTGCCCTGTGCCACCCTAACTTGCCCTATACCACCCCAACCTGCCCTATGCAACCCTAACTTGCCCTATACCACCCCAAACTACCCTATATCACCCCAACATGCCCTATACCACCTTAACCTGTCCTATACCAGCCGCACCCGGGTGACACCCGCTAGAGGGGTGACACCATCCTGTTTTTTTTTTTTTTAGCTGACATGCTCAGCAGGTGACACCCGCCAGAGGGGTGACACCGGGGCCGCTGCGCCACTAAACACCGTACTGTATTGATTGGAGCGGTGCGAGCAGGGCATCTAGCCGTGCGGGGAGGCTGCCTGTAACATTCCTCAGTCAGGCTATCCCCGTGTGAGCCGAAGTTGGTGGGCGGAGCTGTGGGTGTGGCTGCCTCCTCTTCTCCTCCCACAGACTCCTTCACCATCGATGATGCTGCAGCTCAAGCAGCTAGAGGTGAGGACACAGCAACCCCGCCCACAAGCCCGGGTCTTCATCTGCATTCATGCTATGTAAGTAAGTTACTCTGCAGTGTCACTACATAGAGTTCCAAGATGCACTGTGCCACCACAGCCTACCTTGTACCACCCAGCCTGCCCTGTACCACCCCAGCCTACCCTGTACCACCCAGCCTGCCATGTGCAATGCCAGCCTACCCTGTACCACCCAGCCTTCCCTATGCAATCCCAGCCTGCCCTGTACCACCCCAGCCTGCCCTGTGCCACCCAGCCTGCCCTGTACCACCCCAGCCTACCCTGTACCACCCAGCCTGCCTTGTGCAATGCCAGCCTACTCTGTACCACCCAGCCTGCCCTGTGCAATCCATGCCTGCCCTGTACCACTCCAGCCTACCCTGTACCACCCCAGCCTGCCCTTTGCAATCCCAGCCTGCTCTGTGCCACCCCCCAGCCTGCCCTGTACCACCCCAGCCTGCCCTGTATCCCACCCCACACTTTCCCATGCCACCCCAACTTGCCCTGTGCCACCCTAACTTGCCCTGTACCACCCCAATCTGCCCTATGCCACCATAACTTGCCCTATACCACCCCAAGCTGCCCAATGCCACCCTAACTTGCCCTGTACCACCCCAACCTTTCCCATGCCATCCCAACTTGCCCTATGCCACCCTAACTTGCACTATACCACCCCAACCTGCCCTGTGTCACCCTAACTTGCCCTATAGCACCCCAACCTGCCCTATGCAACCCTAACTTGCCCTATACCACCCCAAACTACCCTATATCACCCCAACATGCCCTATACCACCTTAACCTGTCCTATACCACCCGCTAGAGGGGTGACACCATCCTGTTTTTTTTTTTTTTTAGCTGACATGCCCAGCAGGTGACACCCGCCAGAGGGGTGACACCGGGGCCGCTGCGCCGCTAAACACCGTACTGTATTGATTGAAACGGTGCGAGCAGGGCATCTAGCCATGTGGGGAGGCTGCCTGGAACATTCCTCAGTCAGGCTATCCCCGTGTGAGCCGAAGTTGGTGGGCGGAGCTGTGGGTGTGGCTGCCTCCTCTTCTCCTCCCACAGACTCCTTCACCATCGATGATGCTGCAGCTCAAGCAGCTAGAGGTGAGGACACAGCAGCCCCGCCCACAAGCCCGGGTCTTCATCTGCATTCATGCTATGTAAGTAAGTTACTCTGCAGTGTCACTACATAGAGTTCCAAGATGCACTGTGCCACCACAGCCTACCTTGTACCACCCAGCCTGCCCTGTACCACCCCAGCCTACCCTGTACCACCCAGCCTGCCCTGTGCAATGCCAGCCTACCCTGTACCACCCAGCCTGCCCTATGCAATCCCAGCCTGCCCTGTACCACCCCAGCCTGCCCTGTGCCACCCAGCCTGCCCTATGCCACCCCAGCCTACCCTGTACCACCCAGCCTGCCTTGTGCAATGCTAGCCTACTCTGTACCACCCAGCCTGCCCTGTGCAATCCCAGCCTTCCCTGTACCACTCCAGCCTACCCTGTACCACCCCAGCCTGCCCTGTGCAATCCCAGTCTGCCCTGTACCACCCCAGCCTGCTCTGTGCCACCCCAGCCTGCCCTGTACTACCCCAGACTGCCCTGTATCACCCAGCCTGCCCTATACCACCCCAGCCTGCCCTGTACCACCCAGCCTTCCCTGTGCCACCACATCCTGCTCTGTACCACCCAGCCTGCCCTGTACCACCCCAAACTTTCCCATGCCACCCCAATTTGCCCTGTGCCACCCTAACTTGCCCTGTACCACCCCAATCTGCCCTATGCCACCATAACTTGCCCTATACCACCCCAACCTACCCAATGCCACCCTAACTTACCCTGTACCACCCCATCCTTTCCCATGCCATTCCAACTTGCCCTATGCCACCCTAACGTGCACTATACCACCCCAACCTGCCCTGTGCCCCCCTAACTTGCCCTATACCACCCCAACCTGCCCTATGCAACCCTAATTTGCCCTATACCACCCCAAACTACCCTATATCACCCCAACATGCCCTATACCACCTTAACCTGTCCTATACCACCCCACTACACCAGCCTGCCACTTTACCACTCTATACTACCCCAACCTGCCACTATACTGCCCTATACTATCATTTACAGGGGCTGGTTTGGGGTGCGCCCCATGCCCGTGCACTGCCTGCTTGGTGCTGGGCAGACTAGACAGAGGGGGGTGACACCATGTTTTATCGCACCGGGTGACACCAACCCTAGTGACGCCATTGCCTGAACATTCTCAAAAAATATGGGGATTTGGTCATACCTTATGGCTATATGGTGCTTAAGCCTACTTACTATCACAGGGTATATGGAACGGGGTCTGGGACAAAAGCAGGAACAAGAGCAGGTTCAGGTAGGGACAAGGCTAGCAGAAGGAATTCTGGAGCATTTGAGCCTTGGTTAAGGGTGGCCTTATATAGTCCAGTAGACCCAGATCAGGTGTGCTTGAGAGCTGGTTGGAAGTATTGGCAGGGAGACACCCACTGGTGCCAAACACAACAGTGCAACCAGCAGGTGAACCCAGTAATGACACCATTCCTGACAATAATAAGATGCAACCCAATAGGAACCTGCTATTTGCCATGTGGCTTTTGTAATACTTATTGTTATTTTTTTATTTTGTTCAAACTAATCACACCTGACAAAGCCTCCTATTTGGTAACAAAACATGTTGGGTTTATTTTTAGATATTTGGAGGATTTTTTGAGCATTTTAAAATCATTACTCTTTTGGAAGGAGCCTTAAGTCCTTTTGAGATATTGGCCCAGATTCAGGAAGCAATTGCGCCTGTGTAACCATAGGTTACACAGCGCAATTGCTTACTTGCTCCGGCGTTATGAATGCTCCTGATTCATGAACATCGTAACGCCGACTGCAGCCTAAAATCTGCGTGGCATAAGGCTCTTATGCCACGCATATTTTAGGCTGCATTCTTGCGATGACCGATAGGGGGCGCTCCCATTGTGCTCAGTGTATAGTATGCAAATTGCATACTGTAACGGAATGACCCGTGACATCCAGAGACTTTGTGAGGATGGGGGATACTCCTGTGTCAGCGTCACTGATAACTCTTGGGTCTGAGTCCACTCTGTGCCCTTTGGGCATGGAGTGGCAAGTGAATCATAATTCATGTATAACATGAAATAGGACATCACGGATAGTTCATATTGCAGGATCTTGAGAGACTACAAGATGTTGGTTAATTGTGGCCCCAACCAGTCAATATTCTATGACTGATTTCTATGATTAGTCTAGTGACATGCTAATTGCATCAGGGCTTGGAGGACATTCCATTGTCCTTGTGTAAAGGTGTTGTAACGGACAGGTGTTAATCCCAGGTCTGCTCCCAGAACTCTAATTATGCATACTAAAGACTGCTTACGTGTGATAACCCTGTCTACAATCTATTGATGCTCAGAGGTGTCAAGTGGTATGCGGAGACGGAGTGGGTGAAGGCTTTTGTTGTTAGTAATTGAGGAATGTTTAGTAATTAGCCTTAGTGTGTGATTAGGGGGGGGGACAGTTTGATTGTTCCTGTAAATTCTGTGACCTGTTGTACTGTATATAAAAAGACTGAGAGAAATCATTAAAGTATCATTACATTTGGAACAAGTACAGAGCTGCGTGTCTCGTCTTAATTCTGGGCAAATGAAATGGGATCGGGTCCTGTCAGTTGGAGTGTCGATAAGCTGTCTTGGATGTGATGGAAGGTCGTAAATGGTGGTGACCGTTACAGTGGTGGCAGCGGTGGGATAATTCCATCCCTTAAAGGACGGCTACAAGGACACAGGACGATGGAGACGCTGTATGAACGGCTGAAGCTCTCTTCCCTCAAGGACTTACTGGAGAGCCGGGGCAGATCGGCCAGCAACCGTAAGAGAAGGGACATTATCGCACAACTTGTCGAAATGGATAGAGCTGAGAGGCCCAGCGTAACGGACAGGACACCCGATGAAGAGTTTTGGGACCGGGCTGTTAGACGTGGACTGGCACAGTATGGACCTAATCCTCCACCGGAGATCATAGACCGGGTTATAGCGGCTGTGGATGCCACTTGGCTAGAGCAAAGAGGTGCTGCAGCAGCAGAAGTCACAGCAGCACCAACTGAAGAGAGGGGAGAGGTACAGATGCCAGTCACCATGGAAGTGGAGTTCCAGGGAGCCGGGGCAATCAGCCCCTCTCCCCAGCAACAAGCTGTGGTGGTAAAGCATTTACTCCCAGCTGAATCTCTGGCGGCAGGGCAGGATGCTACTGGCTGCCGCACACGACTGCAGCTTGAGCTGACATCGGGGGATGGGACTGTGGTCTCCCCCCAAAGCGACCCAGCAGAAGAGCTGGCAACAGAGCAGAGCGCCACAAGCCTCTGCTCTCACCTAGCAGGAGAGGGAGTTCCTGTGGGAGTGGATGGGACTGTGGTCTCCACTCAAAGCGACCCAACAGAAGAGCTGGCAACAGAGCAGAGTGCCACAAGCCTCTGCTCTCTACTAACGGAAGAGGGAGTTCCTGGGGCAGTGGATGGGACTGTGGTCTCCACTGACACAACCCCAGAAAATGGTACGTCACCGAGACAGGAGGATGTTGGCTTGGCTTTGCAAGCATCGGGGGATTTTCACCTACCAGTGGATGGGACTTCAGTCTCCACTGGTATACCCCAGGAATGGTGGCCAGTTGGCCCAGATCCCCAACCACATGATGGACTGAGCCCAGTCACCCTGTCTTCTCTCCAGCGGCTGAAAGGACTTCAGGGAGAAGGGCCAGTCCAGGCCTCTCCCCAGCGGCAGGCAGGTTCTCTGAGAGAGACAGAGGTTGGCGGGGTGAGTAAGGCTCTGTTTGGAGCAATTTATTTGGGGTACGGTATGGATACCAGCATTGGAGGACTGGATCTACTGACTGACTTCGGAGTCAACCCGTTCGGGGTCTCCTCCTGTGTCAGTCTCCCACCGAAAGGGGAGAGATGTAACGGAATGACCCGGGACATCCAGAGACTTTGTGAGGATGGGGGATACTCCTGTGTCAGCGTCACTGATAACTCTTGGGTCTGAGTCCACTCTGTGCCCTTTGGGCATGGAGTGGCAAGTGAATCATAATTCATGTATAACATGAAATAGGACATCACGGATAGTTCATATTGCAGGATCTTGAGAGACTACAAGATGTTGGTTAATTGTGGCCCCAACCAGTCAATATTCTATGACTGATTTCTATGATTAGTCTAGTGACATGCTAATTGCATCAGGGCTTGGAGGACATTCCATTGTCCTTGTGTAAAGGTGTTGTAACGGACAGGTGTTAATCCCAGGTCTGCTCCCAGAACTCTAATTATGCATACTAAAGACTGCTTACGTGTGATAACCCTGTCTACAATCTATTGATGCTCAGAGGTGTCAAGCGGTATGCGGAGACGGAGTGGGTGAAGGCTTTTGTTGTTAGTAATTGAGGAATGTTTAGTAATTAGCCTTAGTGTGTGATTAGGGGGGGGGGGACAGTTTGATTGTTCCTGTAAATTCTGTGACCTGTTGTACTGTATATAAAAAGACTGAGAGAAATCATTAAAGTATCATTACATTTGGAACAAGTACAGAGCTGCGTGTCTCGTCTTAATTCTGGGCAAATGAAATGGGATCGGGTCCTGTCGGTTGGAGTGTCGATAAGCTGTCTTGGATGTGATGGAAGGTCGTAAACGGTGGTGACCGTTACACATACTAACACCGATTCACAATGTTGCGCGAGCCCTGCGTACGCAAGTTACGTCGTTTCCGTACGGCGTGTTTAGCGTAAGGCTGCCCCTTCTAATAGTAGGGGCAGCCAATGCTAAAGTATACCCGTCGTTCCCGCGTTGCGAAATTTGAATTTCACGTTGTTTGCGTAAGTGATTCGTGAATGGCGCTGGACGCCATTCACGTTCACTTGGAAGCAAATGACGTCCTTGCGACGTCATTTGCTGCAATGCACGTCGGGAAAGTTTCCCGACGGAGCATGCGCTCTACGCTCGGCGCGGGAGCGCGCCTAATTTAAATGATTCCCGCCCCCTACTGGATCATTTACATTAGGCGCCCTTACGCAGGGCAAGTTTACACAGCGCACATGCAATTTATGGAGCTACTGCTCCGTGAATCGCGGGTAGCGCAGTAAATTTGCAGGGGCGCAGGGCAAAAACGTTGCCCTGCGCCTCCGCAAGAAAGGGGCAAATCTACCTGAATCCGGGCCATTGTTTTTTGATAGTCTGAGAGAGCTGTACATAGTCTAATTTAAGAGGCAGCATTTTGGAGACTAGAGATACCTCTTTATTTTAATATAAAAATATGTCAGACTCCTTTGAATATATAACCTTATGCTCCTTCTGTTTAGTATTATATCATAGGACGACACATATATAAGAGTCTGGAACAGCTGCACACCCCAATTGAAATGTTTGAAAAAGGTGGAGATTTCCCCACGGGGCTTTTTAGCAGTAAAAAAGAATCAAAGATTTTGTAAAATATCACTAGTTTTATTAACAAAGAACAATTAGATCTGAATTATATACAAAAGTAAAAAAAATGTGGGGATTCCGGAATGGAGTCATGAGATGGGGTCCAAGTGCATATGCCGCATCACCTGGAAGGGAAAAGACAGGAGGATGTTAGTCATGCATGTGCCCCTCGTGATGTCTGCATCATGGGGGGGACAGTCATGCCTGACACCCATGTCACTCACCAACCAGCCAGCTGTCCCCTTACATGTTCTGTTCAAATTCCATTGGGATGGGGCTTTGACGGTATATGTAGCTGTCATGTCTGGATCCTGGGTGTTTGGCACGGACGTGCCATATGAGGCATTGGGCATCGGCTATCACCTGTACGTTGATGGAATGCCAGTGCTTCCGATTGCAGTATAGGTGCTCTGTCTCACGGGGGGGACGGGGGGACGGACCGTAGTGCCACATGTGTGCAATCAATGGCCCCTACAGTGCGTGGGAATCTGGCAATTCTGTAGAAATCACGCATTGCCTTCACCCGCAGGTCCTCCTGGTTGGGTCTGATGATTTGGTTGGCCATGCATCTGAGGATTGCTGGGATAACCTGGTGCACACATCTGCTAATGGAGGATTGTGCCATCCCAGCCACCACTCCACTTATACACTGAAACGAGCCACTGGCAAGGAAATGGAGTGTTGCCAGTACCTTGACCAGTGGCTCCACTGCATGTGAGCGTTTTGTCTGGCTGGTGATGTCATCTTTCAGGGTTGTGGTTAATTCCAGGATGGCAGTAGGGGTGAATCTGAAGATGCGATACACCTCCAAATCACCCATGCCAAAGACGTTTATGCGCGGTCGGTATATCCTCTCCCATGCCCTCCTCCTCCTCCGTGCCCTCCTTCTGCGCGCATCTAAAGCGAGTAGTATAGCTATGACCATGGATGCCCCTGGCATGTTGGCATACAGATTGTTGTCCTGCAAGTGTGGCTGCTCAGCTCGTCCCTAACGGTGTTGCTTTAGCTGACCTGCACACGTCTGGTGCAAAGTTAAAGCTGCTTTTATGAGGGGTAACTTCAGACCGGACATACAGCTTATGCGCACAGCGCGTAGCCTGCGCCGGTCAAACGTACTTTTGTGGATCGCCGTATCGCCCTCATTTGCATATTTGCATAGCAAAACAACGGTGCGTCTAGCGTATTTTTGCTGCCACGATGCGCCAGTGTAGAAAAATTACGTCGGTCAGAAAAATCTAGTTTTCAGGCGTATCTCGTTTTGGGGATACGGCGCATAGATATGCCGGTGCATAGTTACACTTACGCCGCGCATCTCGAGATACGCCGGCATAAGTGCTTTGTGGGTCTGCCCCACAGAGTATACATCAAGAGGTATTTCACTGTTAGGCTGCATACACACGATCGGTTAAACCGATGAGAACGGTCTGATGGACCGTTTTCATCGGTCCAAACCGATCGTGTGTGGGCCCCATGTGTTATTTATCCATAGGTTAAAAAAAAGCAATCTTGTTTTAAATTTAACTGATGGATACCTAACCGATAGAAAAAAAATGATCATTTGTAGGCACGTCCATCGGTTAAAAATCCACGCATGCTCAGAATCAAGTCATGCTTGGAAGCATTGAACTTCGTTTTTTTTAGCGCGTTGTTGTGTTTTACGTCACCACCTTCTGACACGATCGTTTTTTTTAACCAATGGTGTGTAGGCACGACTGACCATCAGTCAGCTTCATCGGTTAACCGATGAAACCGGTCCATCAGACAGTTTTCATTGGATGGACCGATCGTGTGTACAGGGCTTTAAATTTGGTGTTTACACCATCTGATGCATGGAAATGCCCCAATGCATTTCGACCTGTTAGGGTTTGGGTCTTCTTCAGGGGGTTCTTACATTTCTATAAATACATCAAGAGATGACAGGTTTAAGTATCCTCCATATCATAATCTACAATATCCACTACAGTCATATTTTATGAATGCACATTGTCATGCGTTATTTTTCATAATTGCTGTATATTTGCCCTTTTTGTCAGAGGAGGCTCGCTTAGCCAGAGACTTTCATTAAAAACCAAAAGATCCCCGCAAAAACGATCCCGGATCTCATTGATGATCATTCTACTCCCCCAGCCCCAGGAGGGCAACCTCAGTCTGTGGGGCTTACAAGTGGTCACACAATGGTGGCCCCTCTTGGAGGGAACACATGGGCAAGAGCAATTGAAATTTATAAATGTATATATTATTAACACGTTAGAATGTGAGGGCTGGGTGCAACTGATTTCCCATTATGTTAATGCTCTATTTATACTCATTCTCATTGCTGGGATCGGCAAACTCATATCCGGTCCCATGCATATGGGGACAGTCCATTTGGTGTATGATAGATTCTTATCATTTAATTTTTATATTTTTGCTATGCTCTTGCCCATGCATTCCCTCCGAGAGGGGCCCACCATTGTGTGACCACTTGTAAGCTTCACAGACTGAGGTTGTCCTCCTGCGGCTGGGGGAGTGAAATCATCATCAGTGAGATCCGGGATCGTTTTTGAGGTGATCTTTTGGTTTTGGTTTTTAATGAAAGTCTCTGGCTAAGCGAGCCTCCTCTGAGAGAACGGGTAAATATACAGCAATTATAAAAAATATATCGCATGACAATGTGCATTCATGAAATATGACTGTAGTGGATATTGTAGATTATGATATGGAGGATACTTAAACCTGTCATCTCTTGATGTGTTTATAGAAATTTAAGAACCTCCTGAAGAAGACCCAAACCCTAAGGCCTTGTACACGGACATGTCTGCTGGGAGCTTTTGGTCTGATGTGTGTACACACCATCAGACCAAAATCCTCACGGACAGAGAACGCGGTGACGTAGAAGACACCGACGTTCTCTGACATGGAAGTTCAATGCTTCCACGCATGCATCGAATCAATTAAACGCATGCGCGGGATTTCGGGCCGCTGGTTATACGTCATAACCAGCGGACATGTCCGATGAGTCGTACTAACCATCGGACATGTCCGACGGACAGGTTTCCAGCAGACAAGTTCCTTAGCATGCTAAGAAACTTTTGTCCGCTGGAAACCTGTCCACTAGGCCAGGAAACCGGTCCGCTAGGCCGTACACACGGACGGACATGTCCGCGGAAACTGGTCCGCGGACCAGTTTCAGCGGACATGTTCGCTCGTGTGTATGAGGCCTCACAGGTCGAAATACATTGGGGCATTTCCATGCATCGGATAGTGTAAACACCCAATTTAACAGTGAAATACCTCTTCATGTATACTCTTTTTTTTTTTTTTTGTCAATAACAGTCTCGCTTGTATATACCAGAGCAAATTTTTTAACTTTTGTAAAAAATTCAGATCTAATTGTTCTTTCTTAATAAAACCAGAGATATTTTACAAAATCTTTGATTCTTTTTTTGCTGCTAAAAAGCCCCGTGGGGATATCTCCACTTCTGTTTAGTATTAAGCTATATTGGTTTAAATAGGTATGAAACTAATATTCTAATTTATTTTTATTTCATTTTTTAAATAAGTTACCTATTAGATCCAAGTGGGTGAGATGTGTGGTAGATAGAGCATATCACCTCCACTTTACTATTCTATTCACACCCCCCATGTTTATCTAACATTTAGTTATATTATTTACCCTACTTTTTTCAAAATTACAAAAAAAAAATACTTTATGGACATCAGTCTTATATTGTGTTCTAATATCCTTCCACACACCTGTCCCAACAATAATAATAATAATAATAATAATAATAATAATAATAATAATAATAATACCACAAGTATATATAATAGCAATAACAGAAACCACAAGACTACTACTATTACTACTACAACTACTAATAATATTAATAAAAAAATAATAATTATGTAGCGCCCCCTTACTTTCAGTATGGGCACTACGCTAAAGTTAGTGGGGAATGGGAGAGTTATTTTGCTCCCATTCAGAATTTGCTTAATTTGGGCTGCTGTCATTCCTGAACTGTCCTGTAGGTCAGTCTGCGCTCCAGGGATGTGATCCCATCCCTGGGCGACAGTTGGCGCTAGAGGGGTTCTGGCAGAGCGATTTTTCCCCAGCAGCCAATTAGAGGAGTTTTCCCTCGCGGGGCATGCTGGGGGAGAGTATATCTGTGGCAGATACCATTTTTGTTGGCTCTTCGCGGGTTCCAGGTGCGGCACCCACCTTTAGGGTGTGCGCATCCAACAGACCCCGGCGATATGGCCTACCAGGCGGGGGTCGCATGCTACGCGGAGTTTCACGCTGCTGAAAGGGGCCCCAGTGACTCGCTGGGTCCCTGGCTCTAATGAAGAGATCCCAAGCTGTGTGCTGAACGATGGGGGATTGGCTCAAGGAGAACCCATAGGCAGGTTATCTGAGGGGCCTGAGCAAACCATCGGGGATCTGGTGACCGGGGCATTGACAGGTACACTCCAACTGTCAGCCGGTGACCCTGACTTAATTTACTGGGAGGATTCGCTCAATCCATTCAGCTCATCCAAGTACTAGGCCTGTGGCAGAGGTCCCTAGAGCCAGGTCTGTGGCAGAGGCCTGTTCCTCCCAGCAACCTTAAAGTAGCGCCTCGGCTGCCAAACTCGTGGCAGGAGTTTGTCTGGGGGCACTTCACCCACTCTGGCTAGAGTGGCGATGAACTGTGTTTGTTACTACTGAGAGCAGGATTGCTCGCTTCATATCCAGGCCTGATACTGCAAAGTTCTCTATTGCTTCATCAACCTTTCCTCTTTACCTCATGTTGATGTTGTTCATGTTGGGCCGAGAATAAAGCATTCAGAAAACCTTTATTTATTGTCTGAACATTCGCTCACTTAATCTACTCATCAACTTCACCCCTAGACAACGGTAAGAGGTAACTTAATATGCTGATCCCAACAACAACCAGCGGCTCCTGAGGGGGTAGCGCTACAATAATAATTGTTATTACTATTTTTAGATTACATTTCCTTTTAGCTATATATCTGCTCAAGTCTCCCACCAATGCAATTACATTTTTCTCATGTTAATCTGAAATCTTTTCATTCTCTGAGCAATTATATGGTTTACTTTATTTCCAAAGATTCTGGTTGCACAATTGAATTAATATTTTGTCTGTCTGTATTCTTTGTTGAAGTAAATGCTCTGTGAAATTAGATCATGTACAGAAAATGGAAAATGTGTGCATTTTCTGTAAGTGTCAAGATTTTCTGAGCAAACATGCTGTAATTTGGTTCAGTGTCTTATAACCTTACTTACATGCATTTTGCAGAGAATGGAAATATCAACAAAAGAAATAAACTGAATTGAAAAATGAAATGATTGAAGAAATTCAAACTTGTACCTTAAATTTCAGAGATGACTGCTTTACAGCTGAGCCATAAAAGATGCATCAGGCATTTTTTGTTTTGTTTTGTACTGTGTGTGTTTTTTTTTGTTTTTCTCATCTATAATACCAACAAAAAAACGATTAAGACAAACCAAATCATTTAAATGACTGTGACTGTTCCACCAATGACATATATGGATATTTTTGGCGTAATAAAGTCAGACCTACTTGGTATCAGAAATAAAGACATAGAGAAAAACAATAGAAAAATAATGTTTTTTTCTTTGACAATTTACTGAGTAAACTGCCTCAGTTAAAAGCCATTTTGCAAAAGAAGATACTAAGTTAGAATAATACTAAGGTGTTGCAGCAAGCTGTGACCCATGTCTTGGATTTCTTGTAAAGCTACAACATCTGATATATTCCACTGCATGCTGTGATTTCACCTGTTACCACATCACTACAGAATACACTAGTGGTATAGCAGTTGGGGGCACAGACAAACAATTATCCCAAAAGTGTGTTGGATGTTGAATGCTATATAGCCACCATAGATCTGCAAGAGGGCCTACCTCCTCTGGGACAGGTAAGTTTTAGGTGTTTATCTTTTCCTATAATGTTTATATTGTATACATTTTAATACTTTCTTAGTAATCCTGCAATTCTGCATTCTCATATTCAAAGTTCTAGAAAACTGAAAGCACATTTAACTTGCTAACTGATTAGCATTCTCGAAATCGTTAAACCAGATGTCTATTGTTGAAAACATCAATTAACCTAAAGAATGTGGTGATATTTCCACTCACAACAGTTTACCATCTGGCTTTTACCTACTTTTTACCTACTTTATGACAATAAGTTCATCAGTCTATACATTCTTTAAGCCTACTTAATTTTAATTCCCCACATCACATCTACAATCTTTAATTCCCCTAGCATTTTCTCCCTGCAGTATTGGTGGGTGACACATTCTTTCTGCTGCTTTTTCCCCACATACAGTATGTCAACTAATTGGGGAGCAGTTCCTAGCCTATGCTCAGGAGAAGCTTATACTCTAAGTACTGGCAACAGCCATGTTAAAATGATTGTAAACCTTTAATTTTATTAACTAACAAACATATCATACTTACCTGCTCTGTGCAATGGCAGATACAAAATACAGGCAGATAAAGATAACTGCTAACAGGACCATAATAATGAGCCTCCAGGGTATAATTGACCTATTGCAAAAAGATATCTTAAACAACCATATACAAAATTACAAACAGCCTTTATTAATTATAAAAATCAGGCAGTAAAAAATACAAAGACAAAACCACATTCCATCACCTAAAAAAAGACAACATTGTCTTTCTATAGACACCAAACTCACATTCATAAAGTCCTTTCAAACAAATCATATTGTATATACAAACAAATCTAAGTTATCTTTTGCAATAGGTCAATTATACACCGGAGGCTCATTATTATGGTCTTGTTGACAGTTCTCTTTATCTGCCTTTGTTTTGTATCTGCTCTGTGCAAAACCATTGTACAGAGCAGGTACCGTAAGTATAATATTTATATATTGCAATGCATTTTGTATATGCTTTGTATTGGTCATAGAAACCCACTCTAAAGCAGTGAGTGGGTAAGTGACAGGGTTTTTTTTCTAGGTTCCCCTTTTTATACCCTTTTCCTTTTGCACAGAGCAGCCCATATCCTCCACTTCCTAGGTTCCCTGCTGGCATTTCTGTCTCCTTCTCCCACCAAGTGCACACCATAGCAAGCCATTTGTTATGGCAGCACTTGTGTGAGCTCACTCTCGAGCTGCCTCTGCCTGTCCACAGAAACACAGAGTGACTCTGCATCACCCCCCTCTCCCCACTCACTGGCTGTGACTTACAGCCTCACTGCACGTAGAAACTTTTTTTACCTTAATGCAGAGAATGCATTAAGGTAAAAAATCTTGGGGCCAGATCCACAAAAACCTGACGTAACTTAAAAAATCCAATTTAAGTTACACTGCCTTAAAGTTTCTACCTAAGTGCCTGATCCACAAAGCACTTATCTAGAAATTTCAGGCTGTGTAACTAAAATTCCGCCGGCGCAAGGCGTTCCTATTCAAATGGGGCGAGTCCCATTTAAATGAGGCGCGCTCCCGCGCCGGCCGTACTGCGCATGCGCGCCGGCCGTACTGCGCATGCGCGAAGTTACGTTACGCCGAGTTTTGAGGATCGCGACGGCTTAAGGTTGCGTCGGGGATAAAAAAAATGACAGCGGCATGCATTCCTGAGGGAGAACTCCATGCCCATTTTCAAAGAAAAAAACGGCATGGGTTCCCCCCCCAGGAGCATACCAGGCCCTTAGGTCTGGCATGGGTTGTAAGGAGACCCCCCCACGCCGAAAAATTGACGTAGGGGGTCCCCCTACAATCCATACCAGACCCGTATCCAAAGCACGCTACCCGGCCGGCCAGGAAGGGAGTGGGGACGAGCGAGCGCCCCCCCCCCCTCCTGAGCCATGCCAGGCCGCGTGCCCTCAACATGGGGGGGTTGGGTGCTCTGGGGCAGGGGGGCGCACTGCGGGCCCCCCCACCCCAGAGCACCCTGTCCCCATGTTGATGAGGACAGGACCTCTTCCCGACAACCCTTGCCATTGGTTGTCGGGGTCTGCGGGCGGAGGCTTATCGGAATCTGGGAGTCCCCTTTAATAAGGGGGCCCCCAGATACCGGCCCCCCACCCTAAGTGAATGGATATGGGGTACATCGTACCCCTATCCATTCACCTGTAGGCAAAAAGTAAAATGTAGTAAACACACAACACAAGGCTTTTTAAAATAGTTTATTATTCTGCTCCGGAGGCCCCCCCTGTCTTCGTTATTAGCTCAATTACCAGGGGGGGCTTCTTCTTCCACTCTCCGGGGGTTTTCTCCGCTCTCCGGGGGTCTTCTCCGCTCTCCGGGGGTCTTCTCTGGACTCCGGGGGTCTTCTTCCATCTTCTCCCCTCTTCCGCTCTTGACTCGGCGAACCCCGGTTCTTCTTCAGCTCTCCGGTGCCTTCTTCTTCAGCGCTGGCTGCCTGCTATGTTTGTGTGTTAGCTCGATTTCAAACAGGCAGCCGGCGCGGTCTTCTGTGGCGTCATCTTCTCTTCTGGTCTTCTGTTCTTCCGATGTTGCCTCGTCGCCTGTTGTCGCTGTAATGATGGAAGCGCGCCTTGCATCACATTTATATAGGCATCACCGTCCCATCATGCTCCGGTAGGTACCCACGTGGTGGGTGCACGTGGGTAGGCACCCACCACGTGGGTACCTGCCGGAGCATGATGGGACGGTGATGCCTATATAAATGTGATGCAAGGCGCGCTTCCATCATTACAGCGACAACAGGCGACGAGGCAACATCGGAAGAACAGAAGACCAGAAGAGAAGATGACGCCACAGAAGACCGCGCCGGCTGCCTGTTTGAAATCGAGCTAACACACAAACATAGCAGGCAGCCAGCGCTGAAGAAGAAGGCACCGGAGAGCTGCAGAAGAACCGGGGTTCGCCGAGTCAAGAGCGGAAGAGGGGAGAAGATGGAAGAAGACCCCCGGAGTCCGGAGAAGCCCCCCCCCGGAGAGCGGAAGAAGAAACCCCCCCCGGAGAGCGGAGAAGACCCCCGGAGAGCGGAAGAAGAAGCCCCCCCTGGTAATTGAGCTAATAACGAAGACAGGGGGGGCATCCGGAGCAGAATAATAAAATATTTTAAAAAGCCTTGTGTTGTGTGTTTATTAACTTTTACTTTTTGCCTCCAGGTGAATGGATAGGGGTACGATGTACCCCATATCCATTCACTTAGGGTGGGGGGCCGGTATCTGGGGGCCCCCTTATTAAAGGGGACTCCCAGATTCCGATAAGCCTCCGCCCGCATACCCCGACAACCAATGGCAAGGGTTGTCGGGAAGAGGTCCTGTCCTCATCAACATGGGGACAGGGTGCTCTGGGGTGGGGGGGCCCGCAGTGCGCCCCCCTGCCCCAGAGCACCCAACCCCCCCATGTTGAGGGCACGCGGCCTGGCACGGCTCAGGAGGGGGGGGGGCGCTCACTCGTCCCCACTCCCTTCCTGGCCGGCCGGGTAGCGTGCTTTGGATACGGGTCTGGTATGGATTGTAGGGGGACCCCCTACGTCAATTTTTCGGCGTGGGGGGGTCTCCTTACAACCCATGCCAGACCTAAGGGCCTGGTATGCTCCTGGGGGGGAACCCATGCCGGTTTTGTTTTTTACAAATTGCCGTGGAGTTCTCCCTCGGGAAAGCATACCAAATGCCGTCGCTGGAATGGGCCTTTACAAGGTGTGACTAACTTTACACTTTGTAGAACGAGCCCTAATTTTACACTTGCAAAATAACACTTACGGCGCAAAAAGGAAGCTAGAAAGCTTTGTGGATCGCCTTAAGTGCTAATTTGCATACTAGCAACGGCATTTCGACTCGAAATGCCCCCAGCGGCGGATGCGGTACTGCATCCTAAAATTAGGCAGTGTAATTCAATTACACATGCCGGATCTTCTGTGTAACTTTGGAAAAAGCCTTTTGAGGATCGTTTCCAAAGTTACACACAGACTGAACAGCAGTTAAGTCGGAGTATCTCTTTTGAGGATAACCCCCTTGGCCTTTAGAACCACTTTAACGATTAGGGCCCAGTGCATGTCCTTGGAGGTTTTAAAATATCCCAATATCCTAGGTGTTGTAATGCATAAATGGAGTACTTAAAATTTCTGTATGAAACTGGTGAGGACGATACTAGCATTTCCAAAGTGTCCAAGCTTTTAGTTTTGCCAAAAAGTCAACTTTCAAACCTCCACTGCTATTTTGCTTAGAGACATTCAGAAAATAAAAGTATTGAATCCTGTAGGTATGCATCATTTAAAGCAATTTCTAAAATACTATACTCTGGACCAAGAGTATGAGAGTATGTGGACTAGTAAATATTGTTTTTTGCCTTCCCATGCAGATTTGTTATTAAACGTTGTTCTGTTTTTTTTTGTTTAGGGCATTTGAAGTTCTGGTTTATAAAATGCAAAAGGCATAATATAGCTAAGTCACATCTAAAGGAGCCCCGGGGAAGCACTGCTCCTAGACTATGTGACATCCAAAAGGGACCCTAGGGATGTTCTGTTTCTATGCTCTGACACATCTAAAGGAGCACATGGAATGTACTGTTTTCTAGGCTCTGTCTATAGCTAGGAGTGAGTTGAGCTTTTCTTGAGACCAGAGAAGAGGAAGGAAGCAGGGATCTGAGCACTGTGTCTAGTGAATTCTGTTGCTGTCACCATTACCTCAGGTAGAATACAGTAGCCATATTTAATGGCTAACAACAATCTCAGAGTAGGTTGTCAGTGTCACCAGCAGCCACCATTACAACAAGGTGTAGTTGGTGGTCATTTATTGAAGGGGGTTTTATATTATATTTCTGTTTATACCCCTCAGTAATTTAAGGCAAAGACAATTGGTGTGACTTATTAGTGTGTCAAGGCAAATTTTGCCAATTATCACTAGCAGTCTCTACATCTCAGTACAGAGCTGGTTGTCTCTCATCATGCAAAAAAGAAGAGATCGCGCTAAATGAGTGACAAGTGAACAGAAAGTGACATAAAGTTCAATAAATCAAATGTCCCGCCACAAAGGCAAGTAATTGAATCTCCCAGGTGATAAACTCAATCCACAAGGAAAAGTGCTGGACAGAAAGAACCTCCACCAGCGATAAAAAAGCCTCTTACCGAATCAAATTGATCTCTGGTTTAAGAGAGATCAAACTGCGCATAAGAGGCATGGATGGATATCCTAAAGGCAGCAATGAACAGCAAACAGCGGTGAAATCCTGGTCAGTAATCTTTACAGATGCATCTCTCGATGGGACATCCAAGGATATAAGGAAGCAGAAAGACTCCACATAGCGTAATAACGTCTGGATTTATTATCAAATCAGTAAAATAACACTTACATGTCAATGTAGGTATAGCGAATAAAATATGAGCCGGCCCGCTCGATACACAGCCTGTATCAGGTAAAACAATACGCGGTGACGTCAGCACGTCGCCTCCCAACGTTTCGTCGCAAACGGACGTGGTCACGGGATCTTCTTTTTTGCATATTTGACAGTGTAGTATAACACTTTTTGATCGCTGCTTCCCCTTTGTTTTTTCTTTGTCACTGTTTAACAAGCGCATATATTTTTTTCCACATATTGTCTCTCATCATATCTCACACATCAGGTCAGTCTATCTGAAGTTTAAGCTTTTAAGCAGAAAGGGATCACTCCACTATCAAGACCAGCGAACAGGGATTATTTTTAATTGTGTTTAAATTACAGAAACAAACAGTTGTTGCTCTCATGTCCTAGGGCATTCAATAGAAATATAATTCTTCCTACTTTCTCCTCCCATTGGAGAATGTTGTAAACTATCTTTATCTATTAGTGCTTCCGTTTATTTTCTAACGTTTCACATTACAAACACCTCTAAAGGATTGACGGACCTAACCAAGATTCACCACTTGTGCACTATAAAAGAAGGGCCCCAATTAAGCTAGAAAGAAAAAAAAAAACACAAAAGGAAAAGAAAAAGTACAGTTTGGGGACAATCTCCTCTTGTTTTAATTATTAGCACTTGTCTCACTATTTATTTTATCATCGTTAAGATTGTTTTATTTTTTATATCAAAGCCCTGCAGGCAAGTTCAAGTTAGCAGGGCCACTTTTGAGTCTCAGAGGTAGATTAGCTCCCTGAGTTTTTTTCCATAAGTTTTTTTTATTAAAAGAGAATAAGTCATACAACGATATACCATTTTTCAAATGTTGTCAAAATTACATCATGAATTAACAAGTAGTACATTCAAACATATGAACTTTTAAGTTTCTACAACTAGCATATAGAGCCAAAATAATGAAACGGGACAGCCATTTTGATGATAATTCATCATCTAGAAGTATTTCTTACCATATGCAGATTTAGTTTAACTGATTTTGTTTTTTATACTTTTGGGTTTTATGAATGTTATTTTTATTTGTTGCTTATTTATTTTTGGCGATATTGTAGATTGTACTTGTAGGTGTAGAATGTAGCTCAAAACATGGTATATAGGTAGGTAGGTGGGTCAGGGGGGTTTGGAGGGAAGAAAGTGAAGAAGGAAAGTAGGGGGGGAGTTCCAGACTCCCCTCTCTCTCAATCTACGCTGATATAGATAAATAAAGAATTTGTTTGGGTTAAGAGCATAGGAAGTGGGTATGTTGGTCCCGGGTTATCCTAGAGGATCATGAATGGGACCAGGATTGATAGCAGCAGGTAGAGTGCTAATACTTTTCTATTTTCTGCAAAGGTATTGAGGTGAGAAGACCTCAGCCATTGTTCGCTTGATATGCCTCTGTTGTTTTAAAGTGTTGCCAACTCCACCATGTTGATGTAAATTTGGGTATCTTTTCGTGTGAGATACTGATGAGTTCTTAAATTTTTTCTATATTGTTAATTCTACGATACCACTCCTCTTTCATTGGGGCAGTTGGAGAGCGCCAATGGCATGGGATCGTTCCCCCTTTTCCTGACCTGCATGCTCGGATAAGGGTCTGGTATTGATTTGGTGGGGGGGGGGGGCATGACGTTTTTTGAATGCCATTTTAAATGCCATTTTTTTTTTATAAATTTCAGTTTTGCTGCAGCAGATCCTATACACTGTACAGATGTGCCACTTTGCAGGCAGACTAAAGCCCTATACACACGATCGGTTCGTCTGATCAAAACAGACTGATGGACCGTTTTTATCGGACGAACTGATCATGTGTGGGCCCCATTGTTTTTTGTACCCAAAAATAGTCAGGTGCAGCTGCTGCCATTGCCGGTAAGGGAACCCGGCAGTGTAGCATTTTGGCTTCACAGCCGGTTCCCTACTGAGCATGCACAATGTGTGCTGTGCTTTCTAATTGGCATGGCAACAGAGGAAGGAGGAGGGGGGCCTAGCTTCGCCGTGGCACCATCTCTGAAAGTGGGGAAGGAGATCTGTCAAAAACAGGTCCCCCTCCCCCTATCGACCAAAAAGTTGTTCCCACAATAGTAGTGAAGAACTGAATGACCAAATGAGCAACACCGCATACAGTGTAGGGATTAAAAGGAAAAAAATATTTAGTGAATGATTAAAGTTTATATAACATCCTCCATTGGAGGTAATAGGATAAGCACAAAGGAATGATGTAAATCCAGTGGCTACTGCGCTACATAGTCAAGGCATAGGACAACACACACCTCTAGTGACACAAACAAAAAACAGTAACTCACAAAACATGTATACATACATGTCCGGATGCCAGATAATCTATGCACAAATGGTCATGGCACAATAAAAGATGAATTACCGTATATGGTTTGACCACCTGCACAGAGGTCCCTGTGGGGCTCAAGCCACTGAAGGATATATTGGTGATGGTATAGGAAGGATGGGGAGAAAAAGGCTACATGTAAAATAGCTGTCGGTGAGAATAATGATGTCCTCAAAGTAGCAATGCGGATATACAGCAATTACTGAAGGATGATGTTCATCAACAGATTGAATATGCACTACCACTAATAAGCTCTTAAACTTAAATAAGCGTAGGTCCAACTGGTGGGTAGGTCCTTATATGGACCTACCCACCAGTTGGACCTACGCTTCCTGCCAAGGATTGCTGTTTGACAATCGTCATATAAAGCCTTGACTGACCTCTTTTGGCATATGCCACCAGTGGTCAACAAGTTCCGGTAAGCCTGCACTTTTTCCGGTGATGGGATTGTCACGTTAAAGGAGTCACGCTTTTTCTATTTATTCACCTTTTCACTTGAATGACTTGTGGATGTTGATGAACTTTGCTACATACCTCGGATCATCACACTTAGGAGTTTTTGTTGGACTTTGTTTTTATGTTTGATACCACCTTAGGTGCATCAGTTCACGTGCCAGTTGGCACTGTTGTCACCCCTCGCTACAGAGGAATCTCACATGTTTCACAATTTGTGTCTAACATTTATTAATGTTATATGTGTTTTATTTTTTACTATACACATTTTTTGGTATTTTGATATTCATTTATTAATTTTAGCGCTACACATACGTATTTTTTTGGTTGTTTTGCTTTTTTGAATAAGCCGTGTCAGCAGCTACCATTTACGCACACCTGGCAGCGCAGGGTATCCACTCTCTTCCTGGCTCAGAAAGATGTCCTTTCTGGGACATGGTGGAAAGAGGCATCACATGACGCTAGTGACGTCAACGTGTTTCACAAATGGATCACGTAGCTTCGCCTGAAAGGTGCCAAATGTGGCACCGGAGGAGGGGAGGAGACAAAAAAGCAGAAGTTCCACTTTTGGGACGAATTCTGCTTTAATAGCTGTGCTGCCGATCTATATACTGTACTTTAGACACTTAAACTGAATTATATACACAGACCACCACCAAACCTTTCCCTTTGGCACTGCCAAATCAATACATTACTACAAGGTTGGCCTCTGACCAAGCAGAACACCATCATAAAACCCTGCCAAATGTTAATGTACCATGAGTAGAAAAAACATGAATTGTGCACCAAATCTTTGCACCAGTCGGTGTACTGTAGAAAAATGTGTACTTCACCCAGAGTCAACCTGTTTTATACAAGTAAACTTACTTGTAGATCAAAGAATGAATTTGGAGGAACAATTTGCAGAAGGAATGCAAGGGACAGCAGCAGAGATCAAGTACAGCAGGAATTGGCAACGTTTTACTTTGTGTCTTGTAATTATGAAGATTCGGAAATAATACATTTCACAAACTTCTGCTGGAGATGTTAAAGTCAGTTAGCCCTCAAGATAGGTGAACTAAAGGTCACAATGACTTCATATATTTTCCAACTTTCAATGGATCAACTATCCTAAAATTATACAACCAAATTAATTGCGAAGCAGAAACCAAAAGAAATTTACCTGTCTTTGTTGGGTAAATATGGAGAGACCCAACACCGCCATAAAAGCATACACAGATGCTTAACTGGATTGTTCTCACAGAGAAATCACCCATATCTTATGGAACCCATTGTTTAGACCAGTGGTCATCATCAACCCTGTCCTCAGGGGCCACTAACAGGCCAGGTTTGCAAGATAACTGAAATAAATCACAGGTGATATAATTTGCTCCTCAGTGATTGCAGTATTCTAGTCTGCATCTCCCCAAGGTAATACATAAAACCTGGCCTGTTAGTGGGCCCTGAGGACAGGGTTGATGATCACTGGTTTAGACTCTAGGAATTGTTTATACAGCTAAACTCTATCTAAATATTAATTGAGTCTGTCCAAAGTTCATTTCAAACACCTTAGGAAGACATTTGAATTCTGTCTACTCAGTGATATTTTAAAATATCTATGATTTGATTATAAATCATTCAAATTATATATTAGATCATAGATACAATTATGGTTTTAGTGCCTACTGACCTAATTCTGTCATAAGGTTAAAATATAAGATTTTGATGTAGAACAAATTAGAAGTAAGGCCGCGTACACACGATAGGATCGCCAGAGGAGAACGGTCTGAAGGAACGTTTTCATCAGTCCAAACCGATCGTGTGTAGGCCCCATAGGTTCTTTAACCTCAAAAAAATGAAAACTTGCTTTAAAATTGAACCGATGGATGCCTAACCGATAGGTCAAAACCAACCGCTAGTATGTAAAAGCATCGGTTAAAAACCCGCGCATGCTCAGAATCAAGTTGACGCATGCTTGGAAGCATTGAACTTCTTTTTTTTTCAGCACGTCGCTGTGTTTTTACGTCACCGCGTTTTTTAATCGATGGTGTGTAGGCACGACGGACTATCAGTCAGGTTTATCGGTTCACCGATGACAACAGTCTATCGATCCGTTCTCATCGGATGGACCGATCATGTGTACGCGGCCTGAGAATTGTTTTAAGATACCAATGGCTGTAGCGCTGATCCGTGTACTCTGTAGGGGGAGCCACTGCTGTCAGAATACAATAGCGCAGTGGGAGAACTGCTTTCCTCTGCTCTCCACAGACAATAGCTGAGATTTCTGTGCTTTTCTTGTGGATTTTGAAGATGTCAGTAATATATATTCTACATATTTAAGCAAACTTTTGCTATGGCTGAGCTGCTATAACCTAGGTTCTGTTTTTACTATGTAAGATTTTATTCAGATTTTAAAGCTTTTTTTCTGACAGTTTAAATATTATGCCTCTAGCAACTATATATTCAAATATTCAAACTTTATATTATTTTCTTTTTTTTTGCTTTTCGATTTGTTTATTTCATATTGTTTGTTTTGATCTGTTTCTCTTTTTTTTTTATATTATATCCCAGGGCTGTGAAAGATAATTGTATATATGGTATGTAACACAATTTCAAAAGAACACAACATTCTCTGCATGCCATTTTTCTGACAGTAAAATATTTATTTTAAAATGAACATCATTCCTCATCAAGTGTCAGTATTGTTTTGTTCTTGTTCATACTGTTGTTGGAACATTGATAGGCAATAATGGTTCCTGATACAATGAGATTTGGTGTTTTTCTGCAAAACTGTTTGCATAGCTTCTAACGGTATAGACTTCCATATAAATGTAACAGCAAAGCCACATTCTCTATTAACATTTCACTGGTGAGATATATGTCAAATGCCAAGGATTCAGATAGAGCTACCAATCACCACATTCCGACAATGTAAAACATCAACATCTGTCCCTGAAAACAGCAGAGGGGTATATGGAATTTTTAAGGTGTATCATCTCCAAAAGTATCAACATGCTTGGAATGTGATAAAATCCAAAGTTTATTGTCACAACACAACCAAACAAAAAAATAATAAAAATATAAATGATATTAAATCTTTATGAACAGAATTCCATCCAAAGCCTAACATAGATAACATTTATCCAGTCTGGAAACTTCCATAGTCTTATGCCGCGTACACACGACTGTTAGAAAAAACTAAGTTTTTTTCAACACGATCGTTAAAACGGCCTTGCCTACACACGATCATGAAAAAAAAAATGCTCTAGCAAAGCGCGGTGACGTACAACACGTACGACGACACTATAAAGGGGAAGTTCCATTCGGATGGCGCCACCCTTTGGGCTGCTTTTGCTGATTTTGTGTTAGTAAAAGACGATTCTAGCTTTTCAGTCTGTTACAGCATGATGAATGTGTTTACTCCATTACGAACGCTAGTTTTACCAGAACGAGCGCTCCCGTCTCATAACTTGTTTCTGAGCATGCATGTTTTTTTCACATCATTAAAGCCCACACACGACCATTTTTTACGACGTTAAAAACGGCGTGAAAAATTAGAGCATGTTCTAAATTTTTAATGCCCATTTTTTACATTGTGAAAAATGCTCTGGAGCCCACACACGATTGTTTCTAATGACATAAAAAAACAACCCGAAAAATGGTTGTGTGTATGCGGCATAAGCCATCCAAATGCATAATGAACACATACACTGTATATATTACATTGAGCTTGATTTACTAAATGGAAATATACTGTGCACTGCAAGTGCAGTTGTGCTAGATTTGAGGTGAAAGCTCTGAAATGAGGGGAAGCTCTGCTGATTTATATCATCCAATCATATGCAAGCAAAAATGCTGTTTTTTTTTTTTTCCTTGCATGTTCCTCTCAGATCTAAATCAACTGAAATCGCAGTACACTTGCAGTGCACAAACAATTTTTCTTTAGTAAATCAACCCCATTGTATTTAGAAAAGTAGTATTTAGATAAGTAGACTTCATTAGGAAAACTGTGTTCTGGAGCAAAAAATAAAGCATAATACAAATGTATATGATATGATGTAACCAGCCTATAAGACACAATGGGCCAGATTCTGAAAGGCCTTTACGACGATGCAGCGCCATGTACGCCGTCGTAAGTCCTAATCCGACCCGTCATATCTATGCGACTGATTCTTAGAATCAGTTACGCATAGATATCCATTAGATCCGACAGGCGTAAGTCTCTTATGCCGTCGGGTCTTAACTCCTTTTTTTTTTGACCGCTAGGTGACGATTCCGTCGAATTCCGCGTCGAGTATGAAAATTAGCTAGATACGCGAATTCCCGAACATACGCGTGGCCGACGCAGTTACGACGTTTACGTTAGGCTTTTCCCAGCGTATAGTTGCCCCTGCTATATGAGGCATAAGTGCGGTGTACCAATGTTAAGTATGGCCGTCGTTCCCGCATCGAAATTTGAAAAAGTTACGTCGTTTGCGTAAGTCATCCGTGAATGGGGCTGGACGTCATTTACGTTCACGTCGAAACCAATGACGTCCTTGTGGCGTACTTTGGAGCAATGCACACTGGGAAATTCCACGGACGGCGCATGCGCAGTTCTGCAAAAACGTCAATCACGTCGGGTCACAGTAGTTTTACATAAAACACGCCCCCCTGATCCAAATTTGAATTAGGCGGGCTTATGCTGGCCAGTTTACGCTACGCCGCCGCAACTTACGGAGCAAGTGCTTTGAGAATACAGCACTTGCCCGTGTAAGTTGCGGAGGCGTAACGTAAATCAGATACATTACGCCTGCACAATTTTTACGCGGCTGTACGTGAATCCGGCCCAATATATCCAGGAACTGTGATTTGAAATACCATTGTTCATGTACAAATTCTATTTTATCCTCAATCAAAAAATAGACATTCAAAATTTTTAAGATATTTACCAAGAGAATACCAAGGTGGTCAATCTTTAGGGACAATAACCTAAAAACAATACACCCTGTTTTTTAAAAGGCCCTAACTTTTTGCTCCCTAACAAGACAAACACCATAAGTATCCTACCCTTTATGTAGATGGTGATCATGCACGTATTACACACACATATATACAAAAAGGTGCAGTAATAATATTAATAATAATAATAATTATTATTATTATTATTATTATTATTATTGCTTTGTTTCTTTGTTGTTTTTTTGTTTTTTTTTGAAGATTGGACCTGTTGCCTACTCTGCTGCCCTACTTATCGGGTTCTGGTCATGAAGATTTAATATCATTTATATTTTTATTATTTCTTGGTTTTTAATATTACCAACCTAACATCTGGATTTTAACACTGTGTATGTTGATTATTTGAGAGATCATGCACTTTGAAAATCCCATGAATCCCTTTGATGTCTTGAGGGACAGATGCTGATATTTTACAGTGAGACATTTTTTACATTACTAAAACTGTATTATTCTTTGTTAATATGCAAATATACATCTACAACAGAAAAAGTACGGACGTACGTTTCTGAATCGGCGTATCTACCTAATTAGCATATTCATTGCGTAACTATACGGAAGCGCCACCTAGCGGCCAGCGTAAATATGCAGCCTAAGATACGACGGTGTAAGACACTTACACCGGTCGGATCTTAAGGAAAACTATGCGCAACTGATTCTCGGAATCAGTTGCATAGATATACGACGGCACGCACTCAGAGATACGACGGCGTATCTGGAGATACGCCGTCGTATCTCCTTTCTAAATCGGGGCCACTGAATATTTCTACTGGGTAAAGCTTTGTATTAAAAAAAAAAGTCTTGCTTTACAATCAAATATTGAATGCTGTCACCTCTTCTCTAGCATGCCTTATTTGTCAGAAGTTGTACACATAAGCATCTCCTTTGTTTAAGCCAGGGACAATTGGAAACCTTCTAGAATTATAAAGGATAAACATCATTATGGGGATTTATAAACACAACCTTTCTATGAAATCTCATGATTGCATGAGAAAGTTGGACTTCAGTAGAGCCGCATTAATACAGAACTGTGCCCAAGACAGATTAAAAATGTTAGGCCCCCATCCTGTGCTGCCCCTCTCAAACACACACATATACTGTATACTGTATATACTGTATATAGCTGTTTTTTAATGCATATGTTTTTAAAAGTTCTACAAACTCAGTACTTTTCTTATCATGATTTAAACATGCTTATTTTAGTTAACACGCACTAGCTGATGATTTTGCTTACACAACAGGCTGCTCCGTGAATCAGCATAACCATAATGACTTGCAGGGTGTTTTTCTATGCAAACTGTTAGTTATGTCAAAACACATAGGGCCAGATTCACAGTCAGCTTACGCCGACGTATCTGTTGATACGCCGCGTAAGTTCTGTGATGCGCCGGCGTATCTATGCGCCGTATTCAGGGAACAAGATACGCCTGAATTTTGCCAAGATACGACCGACGTAAGTCTCCTACGCCATCATATCTTGGGTGCATATTTACGCTGGCCGCTAGGGGCGCTTCCGTTGATTTACGCGTTGAATATGTAAATGAGCTAGATACGCCGATTCACGAACGTACTTGCGCCCGTTGCAGTAAGCTACGCCGTTTACGTAAGGCGTACGTCCGGCGTAAAGTTACCCCTGCTATATGAGGCGCAGCCAATGCTAAGGTAAGGACGACAGGACAGCTGGATTTTACGTCGTTTACGTAAGTCGTACGTGAATGGGGCTGGGCGTAGGCTACGTTCACATCGTTGCCATTGAGCCGTCGTATCTTAGGGCATAAATTCAACGTGATTCTGAGCATGCGCGTGCATGCGCCCTTCGTACGGCGCTTCATTTACATGGGGTCACGATTCATTTCAATACAACACGCCCACTACCAGCCTACTTTGAATTAGGCAGGCTTACGCCGGCCCATTTACGCTACGCCGCCGTAACTTAGGGAGCAAGTGCTTTGTAAATACTGTACTTGCCTCTCTATGTTACGTCGGCGTAACGCATATGAGATGCGCTACGCCTGCACAGAGATACGACGACACCCCCTAGTTCGGTTCACAGCAGAACATGCATGCTCATTTTAAAGGTTAATACGCAAGTTATTGTCATAAAAAGTGTTTAGGGTCCTGAATCGTACCAGGCCACATGCCCTCAACATGGGGAGGATGTCCCCATGTTGATGTGGACAAGGGCCTCATCCCCACAACCCTTGCCCTGTGGTTGTGGGGGTCTGCGGGTGGGGGGCTTATCGGAATCTGGAAGCCCCCTTTAACAAAGGGGACCCCCAGATGCTTGTCCCCCTATGTGAATTGGTAACAGGGTACATTGTACCCCTACCATTTCACACATAAAAGTGTAAAAAAAGGTAAAAAAACACACACACAGCTTGGGACAAGTCCTTTAATAAAAAAAAAAAATGTCAGCGCTGTAATCCTCCTACGACCCAGACCTGCCACCACAAACGATTAAGCCTCCATAGGAGGTTCCCAGCTGAATGACTGACAGGTCTTAAATAACCAAGGGCGGGGACGTCACGGGTGACTCTGCACCCTCTGATTCAATGGGGGTTTCCGGCGGTTTCCCCATGGCAGCACAGGCGACCCCGACCCCCCTCTGGCGCATCACGGGAAACCCCCATTGCGTCAGAGGGGGGCAGGGTCACCAATCCACGTCACAGGTGGCCCCGCCCTTGGTTATTTAAGAGCTTTCAGACAGGTCGCGCATCATTCAGCCAGGTGCCTTCTATGGAGGCTGTATCGTTTGTGGCAGCGGGTCTGGGTCGTAGAAGGATTACAGCGCTGGAATTTTTGGGGTACACGTTTCGTCTAAGGGGACTTCAACTGGGGCATGAGATGAAACGCGTAGGGCTTGGTTTACCTACTCCCCATATTGCTTTTATCCATTTTATTCTATTTTTTGATCACTTTTATGTCATTTATGTTTGGTTTTTATTATACTAAACCCCAGATTATTTTTGACCTGCACCATTGGGAGCCCCTGTTTTCTTTTTCCTTGCATGTTCTGCTGGATTAAGTTTTTTTTGGAGTTCCACCTTCGTTCCTTACTTTGTGGGCGTTGGTTCTTTTTATTTGTAATTGTAACACCTGCCGGAAGGAAAAGAGCTATCACGGTTCTCCTGGTCCATTCCTGTCATTTGTATTGCCATCTACCCAGTGAGAGGTTTCCAGCGATTGATTGTCGAGTTCTAGGGTGGTCAAGCTTGTGGCCCTTCAGAATCAGCAGACCAGTCAACCTTTCATGCCTATACGATCTACTGTCGTTGACAGTTAGATCTACCAGTTCCGGTAAGGGTATTCCATTCATTCCATCTACTTCTTAGAGCAGGAAGGAATTTTGGTTCCATGATGATCTATACAGCATCTATCTCCAGTATATATTGATGGACACTGTTTCACATTATTTATTCACTTCTATGGACTTTTTGTCCAATTTGTTCATTTTGTCTCAGTTGCTCAGTTGATTTTGAGTTTTTCACATTACCACTAGCACTACATTTACACTTACCACCTTTATAATGATACTGCACCAAGATCTGAAAGTTAAGAAAATCTGCAAAATTCTGCCTAATGTTGCTCTAAATTCACTGTTATATCTGGTTTATTTTTAAATTTGACTTCAAACACACAACTTTGACAGCTTTACATATACCGTATGTAACTTTCTACAATACTATCATGTGTGTTAAATAAAGTAGGAGCAATGCTTTAAGAACACTATAAGCACTATAAGGAAGGCCGAACGCCGAGGAATTTATGCTTTTAAACTATGGTGTTGGAGAAGACTCTTGAAAGTCCCTTGGACAGGGGGACGGAGCTGGCGACCAGAGTGGATGGAGGTGTGGGAGAGGAGCTCTGCCACTACGGGTGACATACCATGATCGGGCAGCCAATCCTGATGGACAGCATCGCAGCATGGGCTGCAGTGACAAGAGAGGCTTTGTCTGCCAGACCTTCTAGCTGCGGGCCGGACAAAAGACACAAGGGGGTCAGATGTGGCCGCGGGCCAGGGTTTGGAAACCCCAGGTCTATCAAATAAAGTCTCAATAAAATACATTTGCATTTTTGGTTGTAACATGACAAATGGGGAACATTTCAAGGGGTATGAATACTTTTTCAAGGCTGGTATGTGATCACCTGGTACATGACCAATTGGATTAATTGGAGGATGCACAGATACATCCACCTGCTTTGACAAAGCTTCTATCCTGACATATTTGTACATTGGCTGGATGAGAAATTGTTAAATTATTCATTCTAATAAACCTAATGTAAATGAATATACATTTTAAATTTATCAAGGGTTCTTCTAGTGGCAAAGAAAGTAAGCACTTTATCCAAGACCATTAACTCCTTATCATTAACCACCACAATCCTATACTGATTTCTTATCATTTTACTTCCTCCTCTAGCCCCCACTAGAAGGATTTATTTTAGAATAAATTAAAAAAAATATTCTGTATATGTCCCGTTTTCTACTTATTATTTATATAAGGATTTGTAGGATGTTTCCGTTTTATTAAAATGTTTTATTTTTATGAGTATGTATTTTGGATTTCATCCTTAAGGAACCTGTTCTTATTTAATCTTAGAAGATAAGTAGGGTTGGGCCTGGATAGTACTTAGATTGGAGACGGCCTCTGATTTCCAGGGGCTGTAATTTTTTTTAAATTTGAATCCACTGTTCAAGTGTTTATGAGGTGGGGATTATGCAAATATGTTAGGCTTTTTAAATAATCTAACATAATCACCCACTAGCCCCTAAAGATGGACAATTGGCTGAAGAGCTTTGGGGGAATTGATATCAGATGCTGGAGTAACGATGTGGGACTTATACCTATGCTGGGTAATTTTATTATAAGAGGTGATGTTTCACACCTGGATTGCTATTTGCTTGTTCTGCCCTTGGGGTGATTAATCACAAGCAGAGTGTTGCCTTTGCCTTGAAACTGGTAGAAAGGGAGGCTAGATCAAGGTGGGTGGATGCAGAGGAGATACCACTGAGTTAAATTGCTGATTACAAAAATAAGCACTTTATGACCTTCACATGCAAAGTCTTGCACTCTAGAAAGCTGCTTTGTGTGTTTATGTGTGGAGTGCTAATAAATCAGTTCTTGGTGGAGATATACATTAATATATCTATTGAACTTGATTTCTTAGTATTGCTTGTGTCTTGATTCAGAATATTTAACCAATTTCCCTACTGTGGTGACATTCTGTAGGACTGTGAATGTCTTTTTTACTGGAACAGAGCATGAGAGAAAAATGTCCCCAGTGAGGGTACAAAAAAAATGTAAAGTACAATATCTAAGCACTTAAAGTGTATTTGTAAAGACAATAATAGGGGAACAACTATCACTAACTCGTGCAGGTTTCAGGACTGTCTTCCAAATCCTGATTTCACTACCTAAAAACTCGTTGGCACAGAACCAGAATGGAGGACAAAAGTTCAAACATTGAAGATTTCATTGGCTGCCCTCACTTGGCCAGTGATTTACTAGCCCCCAGAACCTACATCTTTTTTTTCCAAGTCAGCAATGGCACTCATATGTATATCACCACAGACCATTTAATTTCCACCAAACATTTTCCCTAATCATTTGTACGAAAGAAGGACATCAACATGAATATAACTTATTTGACCTTGTGTTATAATATGTAATAATATTCTTGTATTATAATATTCTTGTACTACAAAAATATCTTTATACGTAAATATTGTATTTAATGTAACACAGTTAATAGAGGCCTCCTGTAGCATATCCAATTGTAGAAGGAAGAAAAATAATTAAATATTAAAACCCCCTAATAATTCATTGCACAGAAAAAAAATACAAAAGAAATATCAACATGTTTCAAACACTGATCTTAGGCCACGTACACACGATAGGATCGCCAGAGAACGGTCTGAAGGACCGTTTTCATCAGTCCAAACCGATCGTGTGTAGGCCCCATAGGTTCTTTAACCTTCGGTCAAAAAAATGAGAACTTGCTTTAAAATTGAACCGATGGACGCCTAACCGATAGGTCAAAACCGATCGTTAGTATGCAAAAGCATCGGTTAAAAACCTGCGCATGCTCAGAATCAAGTCGACGCATACTTGGAAGCATTGAACTTTTTTTTTTCAGCACGTCACTGCATTCTGACACGATCGTTTTTTTAAACAATGGTGTGTAGGCGCGACAGACCATCAGTCAGGTTCATCGGTTAATCGATGACAACGGTCCTTCCGACCGTTCTCATCGGATGGACCGATCGTGTGTACGCGGCCTTATATTGCTACTGTTACAGGCATAGCAAAATTAAACACATTCTATTCTATATTTGTCATAATGAAGACATACAACATGTAATAATTCCATAACTAAGGAAAAAAGGAATTGCAAGTAATGATCTTGCCTAAAAAAAGTGTAAGATGATGAAACTCTCTAAAGAGTGTCAACAAATTAAAACAGCGCTATCAAATAACTGTGCATATTTGACTATATAAAATACATTACTACAACCCATATGTAATGATATACAGTGATAATAAACAAAATATATCCAGTTTAAGAAATAAACACTAAACTGTGACTGTAATAATGAACACCCGTGATTGACTTAAACGTGAAGTGAACGCACTAAAAGTGCAAGAGACAGTCTTTAAAATAATTTAGAACGTGGCCAAACAAAGCAAAGTTCATGTGTATAAGGATCCTGCGATCTTCAAATATTTCCAAAAACTTCCACCACACCCGACAGTGCTCAGTGACTCCTCCCCCATCAAATGGACACTCACCGGATAGGTTTGCCTCACACTCTCGTGTTTTGGCACAAAAAACCTTATCAGATGTAGTTGTTCCCGTCAGTATAGATGTAATCCAAATATGACATCCAATCAGTTCCACATATATGTCAGAGAGAGACAAAAGAAGTGCAAATAGTGTGATACCATCAAAGGTTTAATAGCACACCAAAATAAAACTTCAAACAGTGCACTCACAAACAAAATCTTGTAAAACAGCAGAATATCACATCAAGAAACTCCTTCAAACGTCAAAATGGTGAGAAGCGGTCACGGCGGACCCCCGATCAGCGAGAAAAAGTGAAACCAATTCTCCTACTCACGGTGCCATGGACTTCTGTCAGATGCAGCTGCACATCCACTTAAATAAAAAACTTCACACACACTCTGCATCCAAAAACGCAGCATTCACTGGTAAAATTAGACTGTATGGCAATACCCCGACATGTTTCGTTATAAAAACTTATTCATGGGACTAACCACACAGTCACAAATGGTTACCTTATATCTGATGTAGTCAGATCAATCAACCTATCAGTCCTGGGCGTTTTCCCACTTCCTCCACAACTGTGGGCGGAAGTAAACAATGTTCCCAAACTACTGTGGGCTGACAGCATCATCCATCACCACTGGCTGGTGTATGAATCAATCAGCCAGTACGATAGGCGTGGCGCCAGTTCCCAGATTCCGATAGGTGAGAGAGGATGTCAGTCGTATCCCCCAACTGCAGCAGTCTGAGCCAATCACGTGCTGCACAGCGCGTCACGCTCCGCCCACAGCGATGGGCGGGCATAGAGTGCTTATGCAGCCCAAAGCTAGGAGGAAGTCAGCACCTCCTCCATTGGCTGGCTGTCTTACCCAGCAGCCACAGCGACAAGCCGACCTGATAGGTCGAGCAGACGCTGCTCATGATAGGCTCACCGCGGGGAATGACTCCTAACAAAACAACAGGGGCAAATCAGCTGTTGTGTAGGCAGACGTGGGCGGCGGAAATGAGAGGAAAATGTGCCGATTTCCGGGTGTCCCCGTGACCACGAATCACATCTACAGCACAATCATTACATTGTGTTTATATTAAATAGCCATACAACAGTTCCTAATTACATCATCAGCTGATATATATATCAATCATGCGCTGGAGTATATCAACAAATACATATAAAAACATTTGTCACTGGATGAAGGCAATGGTCAGTTAAAATAAATTAATAACACTTTGCAATAATACATATTAATATCAAAAGCTAATTGCAATTTCATATAAGTGATTAAATATATATAATTAAAATATATCTAAAATATGTAGGAAAATGCATTAAAAATAAAACTCGATAAAATCGATCTAAAACTGGAACTAAATGAAAGTGGTGAATTAGTGATCGCTCAGCCGATCGCAACTGGTCACCAATAGCACCACCACTGGAGAAGGGATTAATTAGTAGCAAAATGTCAGATAAATGAATAAAAGAGTACATATACTGAAAAAATGCCAGAAAAGGTAATAAAAGATCCACGGAGGGAAAGGTATGAGTATGATATCTAAGAATTATTGATGAAACAATTCAAATCTACCTCTATATTCAACCCCCGCGGAAAAAGACATTTTAGCAAGAATATCCAGTGAGTTTTGCGCTGTGAAAGATCACGGACTCTGTGTGACCCCCTCCAAGATGGGTAAACCACATCTATGCCACAAAATTGAGCAAGCGTGGGGTCCTGGTTATGTACCTTTTTAAAATGCATGGAAATGCTATGTTCCTCAAAGCCTTTTTTAATATTTGCTAGGTGTTCTGATATGCGGATTCTTAGAAGTCTTTTAGTCCTCCCAACATATAATAACCCGCATGGGCACCATAGCAGATATACAACATATGACGAATTGCATGTACTGAATTCTTTAATGTCAAACATTGTACCGTCGGAGCTGGTAACTTTGTTAATTCCTTTGTTGTGTTCTTTCACCGTGCGGCAGCAAATACACCTTCTGCAAGGAAAGAATCCTTTTCAGTTGGCGATCAGGTGGATCCAATATTTTGCGGACCACTCTATCGCCAAAAAGAGTGGTCCGCAAAATATTGGATCCACCTGATCGCCAACTGAAAATAGATTTGAAAGGATTCTTTCCTTGCAGAAGGTGTATTTGCTGCCGCACGGTGAAAGAACACAACAAAGGAATTAACAAAGTTACCAGCTCCGACGGTACAATGTTTGACATTAAAGAATTCAGTACATGCAATTCGTCATATGTTGTATATCTGCTATGGTGCCCATGCGGGTTATTATATGTTGGGAGGACTAAAAGACTTCTAAGAATCCGCATATCAGAACACCTAGCAAATATTAAAAAAGGCTTTGAGGAACATAGCGTTTCCATGCATTTTAAAAAGGTACATAACCAGGACCCCACGCTTGCTCAATTTTGTGGCATAGATGTGGTTTACCCATCTTGGAGGGGGTCACACAGAGTCCGTGATCTTTCACAGCGCGAAACTCACTGGATATTCTTGCTAAAATGTCTTTTTCCGCGGGGGTTGAATATAGAGGTAGATTTGAATTGTTTCATCAATAATTCTTAGATATCATACTCATACCTTTCCCTCCGTGGATCTTTTATTACCTTTTCTGGAATTTTTTCAGTATTTGTACTCTTTTATTCATTTATCTGACATTTTGCTACTAATTAATCCCTTCTCCAGTGGTGGTGCTATTGGTGACCAGTTGCGATCGGCTGAGCGATCACTAATTCACCACTTTCATTTAGTTCCAGTTTTAGATCGATTTTATCGAGTTTTATTTTTAATGCATTTTCCTACATAGTTTAGATATATTTTAATTATATATATTTAATCACTTATATGAAATTGCAATTAGCTTTTGATATTAATATGTATTATTGCAAAGTGTTATTAATTTATTTTAACTGACCATTGCCTTCATCCAGTGACAAATGTTTTTATATGTATTTGTTGATATACTCCAGCGCATGATTGATATATATCAGCTGATGATGTAATTAGGAACTGTTGTATGGCTATTTAATATAAACACAATGTAATGATTGTGCTGTAGATGTGATTCGTGGTCACGGGGACACCCGGAAATCGGCACATTTTCCTCTCATTTCCGCCGCCCACGTCTGCCTACACAACAGCTGATTTGCCCCTGTTGTTTTGTTAGGAGTCATTCCCCGCGGTGAGCCTATCATGAGCAGCGTCTGCTCGACCTATCAGGTCGGCTTGTCGCTGTGGCTGCTGGGTAAGACAGCCAGCCAATGGAGGAGGTGCTGACTTCCTCCTAGCTTTGGGCTGCATAAGCACTCTATGCCCGCCCATCGCTGTGGGCAGAGCGGGACGCGCTGTGCAGCACGTGATTGGCTCAGACTGCTGCAGTTGGGGGATACGACTGACATCCTCTCTCACCTATCGGAATCTGGGAACTGGCGCCACGCCTATCGTACTGGCTGATTGATTCATACACCAGCCAGTGGTGATGGATGATGCTGTCAGCCCACAGTAGTTTGGGAACATCGTTTACTTCCGCCCAGGAGGAAGTGGGAAAACGCCCAGGACTGATAGGTTGATTGATCTGACTACATCAGATATAAGGTAACCATTTGTGACTGTGTGGTTAGTCCCATGAATAAGTTTTTATAACGAAACATGTCGGGGTATTGCCATACAGTCTAATTTTACCAGTGAATGCTGCGTTTTTGGATGCAGAGTGTGTGTGAAGTTTTTTATTTAAGTGGATGTGCAGCTGCATCTGACAGAAGTCCATGGCACCGTGAGTAGGAGAATTGGTTTCACTTTTTCTCGCTGATCGGGGGTCCGCCGTGACCGCTTCTCACCATTTTGACGTTTGAAGGAGTTTCTTGATGTGATATTCTGCTGTTTTACAAGATTTTGTTTGTGAGTGCACTGTTTGAAGTTTTATTTTGGTGTGCTATTAAACCTTTGATGGTATCACACTATTTGCACTTCTTTTGTCTCTCTCTGACATATATGTGGAACTGATTGGATGTCATATTTGGATTACATCTATACTGACGGGAACAACTACATCTGATAAGGTTTTTTGTGCCAAAACACGAGAGTGTGAGGCAAACCTATCCGGTGAGTGTCCATTTGATGGGGGAGGAGTCACTGAGCACTGTCGGGTGTGGTGGAAGTTTTTGGAAATATTTGAAGATCGCAGGATCCTTATACACATGAACTTTGCTTTGTTTGGCCACGTTCTAAATTATTTTAAAGACTGTCTCTTGCACTTTTAGTGCGTTCACTTCACGTTTAAGTCAATCACGGGTGTTCATTATTACAGTCACAGTTTAGTGTTTATTTCTTAAACTGGATATATTTTGTTTATTATCACTGTATATCATTACATATGGGTTGTAGTAATGTATTTTATATAGTCAAATATGCACAGTTATTTGATAGCGCTGTTTTAATTTGTTGACACTCTTTAGAGAGTTTCATCATCTTACACTTTTTTTGTTCACTTATTATCTTCTAAACAGCAGCTAGGCATTATCCACTCCTCCACAGGCGCAACGGTGGGCGGCTCTGTTAGGGCGCATTCTATAGATCACCCATTGTTATAATGATCTTGCCTATTATCAGCATAGTTTGTAATAATTCAGTCTATCTTTGCTTGTTGTTTGTAGACTTAAAATGGACACAATATACTAAGTAATTTAAAAGCCACTTTATTTCTTGTTTGCACAACATTAAATACATACATCATTCTAACAAATCTTTGCCACCAGATCATGAACTATGGGAATGGGGGGAAATAATTAATGGCAGCATATTTCATATTTGTGTTCCTACATTTACCAACTCAATTATTTTTCCGTACAGAATTTATAGCTTTAAAGAAATGTTGGTCAACCTTTATCCAGGCAGTGGAGCTATAACTGGAGGAATGACCTTGAAGTGCACAAAAACAAAGACAGAACCTATTATTTCTACAAGAGGATATCTGAATGGCAACAGGCCAGGTTGCAAGATATTTTTGATTCTCTAGCCAGGGGGCTGGTTTTAGAAAAGGTTGCACAAAGTCAAGGAAGTATCTGTAAAGAGCTTATACTTCCAAACTTTTGTCACATTAACAACTGTTTACCAAAAAAAAGACATTTCTGTGTACAGTTCCTGTTTTTAAATCTTTGTGTTTGTATATTTTGTCATGTTCTACTCTATGTAACAACATGTTTTCCTGGCTTCCGGGCACTTGCACAGCTTTGTTACTGATACACAAGAGACAATGGCCCGGATTCACAAAGCACTTCCTATAGGCTTCCTATGACCAACGTAACTTGCCTATGCCGTCGTATCATGGGCACATATTTACGCTAGGCGCATTTGCCGCTCCCATTGATTTTCTATGCACATATGCAAATGAGGGAGATACGCCGATTCACGAACGTACTTGTGCCCGGCGCATTATATACGCGGTTTGCGTAAGTCGTATGTCCGGTGTAAAGTTATTCCCCATATATGAGGCGCATCCCATGCAAAGGTATGGACCAGGGAACACAAGCCGTCGTATCTTTTGTTGTTTACGTTGTACGTGAATATGACTAGGCGTAGGTTACGTTCACATCGTAGGCAGTGATCAGGCGTATCTTAGGGAGTAGTTCCAACGTGATTCTGAGCATGCGCACTGGATGCGTCCAAGGGACGGCGCATATGCCGTTCGTTATTCGTAGCTTTATGGCGCTCGGGCCATCATTTGCATGGGGTCACGCCTCATTTGCATGGCTCACGCCCGCTTCCACTTACGACGACTTACGCCTAAGAAACACAGCGCAGATTTGGTGGCAAGTGCTTTGTGAATTCGGTGCTTGCCTCTCTGCGCTGCGTCGGCGTAGCGTAAAGAAGATATGCTACGGCGGCATAAATATGCGCCAATGTATATGAATCCGGGCCAATGTCTGGTACATAATCAGTCCAGACAACGAAAGTCTCACATATGTGACTATTGCAATATTCAGGAGGAGTACCAGAATGTTCCCCAATTCTCCAAAACATGCATTAGTCACTGAAAACACAAAGAGAAAGGCGCCTCTGGCTACAGATGTATGACAAGTTTTAATACACATTTAACACAAGCAACTCACATTTGTGAAGTCATAATGAGGCATGTAAAGTCCCAGCAAGGGGGGGGGGGTGGAGATCAGGTCATCAGCTGTTACGAATAACAGCCAGAGATTAGAACCACTTTTTTAAAAATGCACAGGATGCCGCTGGATGGCTGGATCAGAATGAACAGGATCTCCGCCACCAGGGTTGCGATGATGGAGAAGGTTGATGCTGCTTTTGTCATCTTTATAAGGCATGAAGGGCGCCCAACTACCCTTGCAGCTTTCATATGGATATAAGAGGGTCTATACTTGAAACCCACTATCAGCGAGTTTAATTCCACCAACTTTCTTTCTTACCATTTTAGTTCATGTGTACAGGCAGAATGTGATTGTGCACATCACCTGTACTTTGTCTGTTGCCATGGCTGACATGGCTCAATTTTGTATGCCCTGTTGGCATGAGGAGGGCTCATGAAAATTGATCCCCACAATATTTGGGAGGCCCCAGTTTTCCCCCGTTTGCTTGGAGTGGGCTACAGGCTACAGAGTGCACATGTCAGTCTGATTGCTTTGATGCTCAGTTGCGCAAGATATATATGTATATCTGTGTGTATGACTGTGTGTCCCAAGCGTGTCACGATCCTAGGGGGTAAAATGACCGCACCAGCCAAGCAGACACTGGCTGGAAAAAACGCCCAGAGGCGATTCAGTTCGCATGAGTAGCACTATACAAGTCATTCATTCATTCATTCAAGATTTACTACCTAATTTTTCAGATGCCTTTCCAATGTGCAAGTTACTCCAGTACAACCTTTTATGTGCTACACTGCCTAATGACTGCTCCAGATTGTTCACTGACCAGCTGCTGGTGATATGTGGAACACTACCTATGCTCAAGAGACTCCCCCATAAATACAAGTGGTTATATGTATATTTGACATGTATTCTACACCTATAGTTTCATGGAATGTCCGGGGGGTGAATTATCTATTAAAAAAGGAACATGATCTCTGAGGGTATGCGGAAGTTCCATCCGGCCATAGTTGGCCTGCAGGAGACCCACCTGCAGGGGGACACGATCGGGTTTCTACAATATGCCTGGGTCAGGAAGGCCTATCACTCCACTCACTTTACCTTTTTCCATGGAGTGAGTGTACTGATACCATAAGGCACTTTGCCAGTAAATTTTGAGGGCTGGCGAGTGTGGGCTACCTGGGAGCAAGGGGGGGTGAGCAAGGAGAGGAGAGTCGCGTTGCCGCTGCTGTCGCCGCCGCTGCCTGGTTGTTTATAGCGCGGGGAACATTACAGATTTCAATTCAATGGCTGTGTTTCCCGCTGCGCACATCATATACAGCGCTTCCCCCTTTTCCGGGCCCTTTTTCATAGACAGATCACCCATCCCAGGATTGGATGGGTGATCTGTCTATCAAAGTTTCCCAGACAAGGGGGAGGGGCTGTATATGATGCACGTGGCGGCGGCTATTGATTTGAAAGCGGTAATGTTCCCCGCGGTTTGAACCATGCGGCAGCGGCTCCGGCTCCTCTCCTACTCAGGACAGGTAGGCTGTAATGTGAGGGGACTCCTGGCTGCAATGTTGGGGGACTCTTGGCTGCAATGTGTGGGGACTCCTGGCTGCAATGTGGGGGACTCCTGGCTGCAATGTGGGGGACTCCTGGCTGCAATGTGGGGGAACTCTGGCTGCAATTGTAGGGGGAACTCTGGCTGCCATTGTGGGGGAACTCTGGCTGCAATTGTGGGGGAACTCTGGCTGCAATTGTGGGGGAACTCTGGTTGCAATTGTGGGGGAACTCTGGCTGCAAAATGGGGACATTTGCTGCACTGGGGACACATGCTGCATTGGTAGACATGGGCAGGCTGCATTTTTGGGCACGGATAAAGTTGTTGTTAATATTTATTTTTATAACTTAATTCTGCATAAAACATTTAAGTGTCATTTCATGAGATTAATGAGGGCGTGTCTAGGGGCGGGATTAGGGGTGGGACATGGTATGGGTTGGGCGGGGCAACTGGTGGCGAGTATGCCTTGAGGCCTGGCTAGTAGCTCAGGACTTGAAATTTTGAGCCCTGCACTAGCCTACCAGGAGTTGGATTCTCTCATTGATATATCTGGTAGATTTGTATTTCTGTGCTGTAAACTGTATACAGTTACCATGATTTTAGCATTTTTGTATATACACCCCGTTTTCTCGGGAGGTGCTACAGTTGCTGATGTCCTACATGGCAAACAAGCCTGATACTCCGGTCTTGATTATGGGAGACTTCAACTGTTATCTAGATCCCAGATTAGATAGACACCCACCACGTCTCCCCCTAGGGGCAGCCGGGGCACTGCTCTTAGCTGCCTACTGTCGGAGGTGGGGTGGACTAACATGGCACATTCGCAACCCAGACAGTTAATAATTCTCTTGTTTCTCCAAGACCCATGGCTCACTGTCCCGTATTGACCTGTGTGTGGGTACCCCAAACATGGTCAGCTACACCTCTAGGGTGGAATACTCCCACGGGGAGTATCAGACCACTCCCCACTGGCTATATGACTGATTACCCAACAACTCAGTTCTTTACCCAGGGCCCCTTGGAAGTTAAATGCCCATTGGCTTAAATTATTTACTTCACAAGAACAGATAGCCATCGGCTGGCCTGTTTAGGTTCAGTCCGACAATGCTACGGCTGTAGCCTATATCAATCACTAAGGAGGCACCAGAAGTCTGGATGCCAAAAAAGTGGTGAATGACATCTTGGCCTAGGCAGAATGGCATATTCCTCGCCTATTTGCGGTCTTCATTCCAGGAGTAGAAAATTGGCAGGCAGATTTTTTAAGCCGCCAGCAACTGAGTCTAGGAGAATGGTCTCTACACCCCGCAGAGGGTATTGTATTTGGACGCACAAAAAGGATCGGTGGTCAGCGTATCTCACTATCTTCTCCGCTTGCTGCGCAGACTCATCCCCTTCACCCCGAAAGAAGACACAGCAGTAGTAGTGGCAACATTCATAAATTCCAGACTCGACTACGCAAACTCCCTCTACCTAGGACTAAAGAAATACCAGATGACTTGTCTACAAGTGGTCCAGAACACGGCAGCCAGACTGGTAGCGGGTAAAAAAATTTGGGAACCAATCTCCACGGCCATGAGGACCCGCCACTGGCTAGCCATAAAGGATCAGGTGACATTCAAGACCCTCTGCCTCACCCACAAATGCACGCAAGGAATCACGCCGCAATACCTACATGAGAAAATAAAACACTACACCCCAAGTCGGGTCCTCTGATCAACAAATCAGAACCTCTTCCACATCCCCAAATCTCGCTACAAAATGAAAGGAGAACGACGATTCGCTGTCCAAGGACCTCGGTTATGGAACGCTCTACCCGCAAGGGCCGATCCGAGACGGGGTGCATGGGGTGCAGTGCACCCCAGCACCTGCAGAGGTGGGGGCGCCAAAGTGCCCAGCCAGAATGCTGCCTTCCATCCTTCCTCTCCTTGTTTGTGTCACACACAAACACCCACAAATTGGGCTGTATCTGCTGTCTTCCTAGCTGTAAATTCAACATCCCTCCTTCCATTTGTTTCTGCCCAAACCCTTCCCATACTCCAGCCTTTTGCATAGAGTCATGGACGCCTGTGGAGACTAACCTGAGGGGGAAGCTTGTATGTGAGTTATCTGCACAACCCCCTCTCTCCAGTGAATCATTGTTGCTTTGCCTCTACTCTCTCCTTTCTTACCCCCCCCGTGCAGACTGGGGGGGGGGGGGTTAATTGTGCAGACTGGGGAAAGGGGGGTTAATTGTGCAGACTGGGGGGGGGGGTAATTGTGCAGACTGGGGGGGGGGGGTTAATTGTGCAGACTGGGGAAAGAGGGGGTAATTGTGCAGACTGGGGAAAGGGGGGTTAATTGTGCAGACTGGGGACTGGGGAAAGGGGGGGGGTCATTTTGCAGACTTGGGGAGGTAATGGTGCAAACTTGAGGGGTAATTGTGCAGACTGGGGGAAGGGGGGTTTGTGAAAAATGGGGGGGTAATTGTGCAGAGGGGGAGGGGGGATTGTGCAGATTGGGGGGAATGTGCAGGCTGAGGGGTAATTGTGCAGACTGGGGGAAGGGGGGTTGTGCAGACTGGGGGGGGGTAATTGTGCAGACTGGGGAAAGGGGGGTTAATTGTGCAGACTGGGGGGGTAATTGTGCAGACTGGGGGTGTTAATTGTGCAGACTGGGGGGGGGGTTATTGTGCAGACTGGGGGGGTTAATTGTGCACAAACTGGGGGGGTTAATTGTGCAGACTGGGGGGGGTAATTGTGCAGAATGGGGGGGGTTAATTGTGCAGACTGGGGGGGGTTAATTGTGCAGACTTGGGAAAGGGGGGTTAATTGTGCAGACTGGGGAAAGGGGGTGTAAGTGTGCAGACTGGGGAAAGGGGGGGTAATGGTGCAGACTTGGGGAGGTAATGGTGCAAACTTGGGGGGGGGGTAATTGTGCAGACTGGGGGAGGGGGGTTGTGCAAACTGGGGGGGGTAATTGTGCAGAGGGGAGGGGGGATTGTGCAGACTGGGGGGGTAATTGTGCAGAGGGGGAGGGGGATTGTGCAGACTGGGGGGTAATTGTGCCGACTGGGGGAGGGGGGATTGTGCAGACTGGGGGGGTAATTGTGCAGACTGGGGTGGTAAGTGTGCAGACTGGGGGGGGTAATTGTGCAGACTGGGGGGATTTTGCAGACATGGTGTGGTAGTTGTGCAGACTGGGGGGGGGGGGATTTTGCAGACTAGGGGAGGGGGGATTGTGCAGACTGGGGAGGGGTAATTGTGCAGACTGGGGAAGGGGGTAATTGTGCAGACTGGGGGAGGGGGGTAATTGTGCAGACTTGGGGAGGTAATGGTGCAAACTTGGGGGGGTAATTGTACAGACTGGGGGAAGGGGGAATTGTGCAAACTGGGGGGGGGGTAATTGTGCAGAGGGGGAGGGGGAATTGTGCAGACTGGGGGGTAACTGTGCAGAGGGGGAGGGGGGATTTTGCAGAGGGGAGGGGGGAATGTGCAGGCTGGGGGGGGGAATGTGCAGACTGGGGGAAATTTGGCAGACATGGTGGGGTAGTTGTGCAGACTGGGGGAGGGGTAGTTGTGCAGACTGGGGGAAGGGGGTAATTGTGCAGACTGGGGGAAGGGGGTAATTGTGCAGACTGGGGGGGAATGTGTAGGCTGGGGGGTAATTGTGCAGACTGGGGGAAGGGGAGGTTGTGCAGACTGGGGGGGTAATTGTGCAGACTGGGGGGGATTTTGCAGACATGTTGTGGTAGTTGTGCAGACTGGGGGGGGATTTTGCAGACTGCGGGGGAGGGGTAATTGTGCAGACTGGGGGAAGGGGGATAATTGTGCAGACTGGGGAAAGGGGGATAATTGTGCAGACTGGGGGAAGGGGGGTAATTGTGCAGACTGGGGGAAGGGGGGTAATTGTGCAGACTGGGGGAAGGGGGGTAATTGTGCAGACTGGGGGAAGGGGGTAATTGTGCAGACTGGGGGAAGGGGGTAATTGTGCAGACTGGGGGGAAGGGGGTAATTGTGCAGACTGGGGGGTAATTGTGCAGACTGGGAGGTAATTGTGCAGACTGGGGGGAGGGGTGATTCTGCAGACTGGGGGAAAGGGGGTGATTATGCAGACTGGGGGGGAATTGTGCAGACTGGGGGAGGGGGGATTCTGCAGACTGGGGGTAGAGGGGGTTGTGCAGACTGGTGGAAGAGGGGGGTTGTGCAGACTAGGGGATGGGGGTAATTGTGCAGGCTGGGGAGGGAGGTGGGCTTGTGCGGACTGGGGGTAAGAGGAATTCAACAGACTAGGGGGAGTTGTGCAGAATGGGAGGGGGTGGAGAACTGAGAGCAGCGCAGAGGAAACTCCCAGAGTCTTGGAGGCAGGCAGAGCACACCAGGGAGTCGCGATGCACGTGACTGGCTCAAGTTGTGGGGCTAGACGCTGGTTTGCAACAACTTGACCCCAGGACCAGGAGCATTAGCCCCCCCAGGAGGTCGTGCAAGGGCCTGCTGAGGTGAGAGACCCTGACACAGCTGACCCCCCACATCAGGCTGCATTGATGGGCACTGGTGAGGCTGCATTGATGGTCACTGATCCGGCAGTCTTCCACCATTTCTTGTATCATGTCTGCAGTCTCTGACCGTCTCCTGTAGTATGTTTGCAGTCTCTGACCATCTCTTGTATCATATCTGCAGCCTCTGTCCATCTTCTGTAGTATGTTTAGTCTCTGACCATTTCTTGTATCATATCTGCAGTCTCTGACCATCTCATGTATCATGTATCATGTCTGAACATCTTGTTTTGTTTATTGTTAAGATATCATGGGAGGATTCCAGGGTAACAAAGACTCCTCAGGGGAGCATCTCTGTGTTTGAGTCGTTGCCATAGAAACATTTGCAAAGGGGAGGAGTTAGTAAGATGACCACGCCCACGTGGGGGCACCCAAAATATTTCTGCACCCAGGCGTCTGTGACCCTAGGATCGACCCTGCTACCTGCAGACATTCGGTTGGAGGAAAATCATTGGTCCTTCAGAAAAAAACTTAAGACCAATCTTTTCTGAAGCTTGGTTGGACGATCGTATTGGCTACAGCGCCTTGAGGCGATTTAGTTCGCATTTGTAGTGCTATACAAGTAACTCACTCACTCACCCCGACATGTTTCAAATCATATGTCAGAAATGGGGAACCCCAGATGTTGACCTATTGGCTTCCAGGTTCAACGCAAAGCTGGACAGCTTTGTGTCAAGAATAAGAGATCCCTAGGCTCAAGGTTCAAATGCCTTGACAATCTCATGGGATCGGTATTCTCTGATTTATGCGTTCCCTCCATTACCGCTCCACCCACGATTCCTTCAGAGAGTCAAGAAGGAAGGAAAGTCAGTGATTTTGGTCGCCCCGGCCAAATCTCAGGTTTGTCTGTATTTTTTCAAAAACCGCTTACCTCTTATTCCCTAGTCAGGGCCTTTGTTCAGGGGGCACTGCGGTCGAATCTGCCTATTAAGTCTCCCGTGTGCCCATGGGATTTGAAATTGGTGTTGTCTGTTTTACAGAAGCTACCTTTTGAACCTTTACACCAGGTTTCTCTACGTCTGTTGACACGGAAACAGTTTTTTCTTGTAGCCATATCCTCGGCTAGGAGGGTATCAGACATCCATGTCACATCAGTACTCATCTGTGCCACATCCATTCCACATCAGTGCTCATCCGTGCCACATTCATACCATGTCAGTCCTTATCCGTGCAACATCAGTGCTCATCCATGCCACATCAGTTCTCATCTGTGCCAACTCCATGCTACATCAGTGCTCATCCATGCCACATCAGTTCTCATCAGTGCCACATCCATGCCACATCTGTGCCACATCAGTGCTCATCTATGCCACATCAGTGCTATTCCATGCCACATCAGTGCTCATTCATACCACATCACTGCACATCTGTGCCACATCCATGCCACATTAGTGCTCATTCATGCCCCATCAGTGCTCATTTATACCACATCCATTCTCATCACTGCCACATCCATGCCACATCAGCGCTCATCCATGCCACATCCGTTCTCATCTGTGCCACATCAATGCCACATCAGTGCTCACCCAAGCCACATCAGTGCTCATCCATGCCACATCAGTGCTAATCCATGCCACATCAGTGCTCATCCGTACCACATCAGTTCTCATCAATGCTACATCAATGCCACATCAGTGCTCATCCATGCCATTACAGTGCTCATCAGTGCCTCACAAAAATGTAATAGGTAGTCAAATTAGATTTGAAATGTCCCTAGAACACCTGACTGTGCTCTCTGTATGTTGGGCCTCTGTATGTGGCCAGGCTGTGTAAAAGTCCCACACATGTGGTATTGCCATACTCAGAAGGTGTAGCAGAATATATTTTGGGACATAATTTTTGCTATGTACATTCTATGCAGAGCCGGTACAAGGGGGGGCGGAAGGGTCGGATGCCCTGGGCGCTACAATTTATTGGGGGTGGGGGGGCACAGTGAAGTGTCCTCAGGTCCCGCGCTACCACTAGGCAAACTAGGCACTGCCGTCTAGGGTGCAGCCATTGCAGCTGGCTTCTCTATTCTCCGCCAGATGACATCTAACGAGCAGGGGCAGACTGACCATAATAAACATCTGTGCAGAGTGCATGGTGGCACCGCCCCGGCCAGGATGCAGCTCAGAGTCAGTGCAGCTAATCAGATGGCTCAATTGGAAGGGAGGCGGGATCAGTAGACCAATGGGCGGTTATGATCCTTCTGCCTTCCCCTCCTGGCTGCTCGATGTAATTTCGCTTCTCCCCAGGGGTTACTCCGGCGCCTCTGCCCCTCCCTTCCCATCTGGCTCCGATTCGTTAGCTCGCCCCCACGTATTTCTGGCTCCTCCCTTGGCTCCCTCGCAGCTCAGATCCGCCCCTCCTAGGTACTGCTCAGAGTATGGAGCTTGCTCCCAGGTATTCCTGACTCCTCCTCCGGCTCAATCCCAGTGCCTCAGCTCTGCCGCTCCCTCCCCAGCTCGGCACCTGAGTATGGAGCTCGCCCCCAGGTATTCATGGCTCCTCCTCGGAACCTCAGCTCTGCCCCTCCATCCCTGGGCCTGCTCCCGAGTGTTCCTGAGTGTGCTCTCAGCAGCACATCTTACCCGGGGTCCCATCAATCAAAGTCCTCCTCCTCTCCAGGTGAAGGATGCTGGGGATGTCAATACCAATCAGGCTCTGCCAGGATCTGCCTTCTTCTGTAGTACCCAGGATAAAGATGAACCAGGAACTGCTCCAGGCTGTCAAGACTAAGGACCTTGCCACCATGGTGCATTAAGCTGCTGCAGTGACCCAAGGCAGGTAAAGCCTACAGACATATCTACCTACTCTAATGATGAGTTTAATGGGATCAGTCATTAGACGAGATTAGAGCTGGGGGGGGGGGGTGATCAGGACAGGCTGGACTAACCATTCCGGCTCTTGAACACTGCCCGGGGTCCCCATTACCACTGGAGTCCCAGAACCCAGTGCCAAAACAAGGCACTTGGCTCTACGAATTCACCTCCTACTGCAGGGGAGAATACACTGCAAGGGATTACATTGGGGGATTTATACGGGGGGATTACACTGCAGGGAGTACACTAGGGGGATTAACACAGTGAGGGTGAAATTATACTGGGGGGATTTACTCTTAGGTATGTGTTAACCACTTCAGCTCCAGAAGGTTTTACCCCTTTAATGATCAGGCAATTTTTTGCGATACCGCGCCACGCTGCTTTAACTGACAATTGCGCGGTCGTATGACATTGTACCCAAATATAATTTATGTCCTTTTTTTCCCCCCACAAATAGAGCTTTCTTTTGGTGGTATTTTATCACCTCTGCAATTTTTATTTTTTGCCCTAGAAACCAAAAAATGTGCCTCCAATAAAAATACATATAATTAAAATGTGTGAGTGAACTCTGTTTCTATCGCATTAAACCTAATTGAACTTGTATTGTTTTAAGTATATTCTAGTGTTAAAACGGCACACTGATTATTTCTAAAAAAGGGGGGGGGCGCAGTTTGCCATCTTCGCCCTGGGCACCAACTGGCCTTGTCCCAGCACTGATTCTATGTCTTATAAATGGACAACTTTGTTTAAAACAAAAGATGTTTTCATTTTTTTCCACATTTTCCCAAAACTTGTGGAAAAAATGACATGTCCTGGGGCTCCAGGGTCTTCCAAAGTGGAAAAGGTAGTCTAGAAATTATGGGCCAGATCCACAGACATTTACACTTGTGCTGCGTATCAGAGATATGCTACGCCACCGTACCTTACCTGGCGTACTTTCAAATCCTCAAAGATTTTGCGCCGTAAGTTACGGCGGCGTAGTGTATTTCTGGCGGCAGAATTCAAATCGGCGAACTCCACCCAGCAGGCGCCAAAGTATTGCACCTACGATCCGAAGGCGTACAAAGCCGTACGCCTGTCGGATCGAACCCAGAAGCCGTTGTATCTTGGTTTGAGGATTCAAACTAAAGATACAACGTGGGTAATTTGAAAGTAAGCCGGCGTATCAGTAGATACGCCGGCGTACTACCTATGTGGATCTGGCCCTATATGTTTTATGCTAATAGAAAGTCTGATGGTGCTCCTACATATTGGGCCTCTGTATGTGGCCAGGCTGTGTAAAAGTCTCACACATGTAGTATTCCTATACTCAGGAGGAGGTATTATTTGTGGTATGCATATGCTGTGTGTGAGAAATAACTTATTATGACAATGTTGTGAAAAAAATAAGAAAAAATCTTCATTTTGCAAAGAATTGTGTGATAAAATTACACCTTCAAAAAATACTCACCATCCCTTTTACTAAATACTTTCGATTGTCTACTTTCTAAAAAGGTGTCATTTTGGGCATATTTGTACTGTCCTGGCTTTTTAGGGTCTGAAAAAATTAGGCTGTCAGTACATCAGATGTGATCAATTTTCAATGATTGGCACCATAGCTTGTAGACTATAACTTTCACAAAGACCAAATAACATGCACTTGTTTGTGATTAAATACCACCAAAATAAAGCTGTTTGTGTGAAAAAAAAGACAATGTTTAGGCCCAACTTTTGCTCAATTTGAACTCTTCACCCAACTCTTCTTGCCAGGTTTACATACAGAGTCATTGGGCTTTTCTGCTCCCCAGGGGTGCACGTTGTGGTAGAGCTGACAGTGCACCATCTTGGTGATTCGAGGTTGCTACCTCCTCCTTTCCATTATGAGTAATTGTTCAGGTAGTGAAGGTCTGCAAAGGATCTAGGAGGATCTCTAAGCAGCTAGGATCTGGGCTGGTCTGGTAGCTGAAAGTAGCTGAGGGAAGGATCAATTTTGGATCTTCAACGGGAGCTCTGTGAGAAGCAGCAGCTTACATGTTGATTGAGGCCACACCCCCACATTTACATATTTCAGTGTGTGTCCATCATTACTGGGAACCATGTTGGCCAAGCCAGAAACAAATGCATGCAGAGTAGTATGAAAAGAAGGGAGGTGGTCCTTGCTTTGCTGTCTAGTGTACTTTTGCAACATGAATGTGTATTTTTGTTGCATATGTATGACGACCAAGGAAGTTTGCAGATATATATCTGAACTGCTGCAGCTTAGTCTTTGCTAGCATGCTGTATAGAAACATATAGTGCAATATTCTGATGGCACAAAAAAAATCTAAACTAGAGAATTACATGATCCACCATGTCCTACAAGGCCCATGCCTCTTACTTGTAATCTTACTTGATATAACAGCAACAGGATTGGTACCAGAGCCACCCACTTGTGGAGTCCTCCTTATAGTATTCCCCAGTTAAATCACTACTGACAACACTATTAGAATTTATGCCTAATTAAATGCCCAACATATATTTTTGTAGTATACTGACTAAATAAATGGATAATACCAAAATATGCATCTAACATATTGTGCATGCTATCCAAACACTGCTAAAAATATTACCTTTTAAGTTCTGCAGCTGTCATAACGTAGACCTTGTCAGTCACTGTTATTAGTAAATAAACAGCGACAGATGCAACATCTTGCCTTTACATGCATCACTTGTTGTACAATACTGTATATCATTAAAAACCAAGATGCTCTAGTTATGGCTGAGAAATACTCAAGAGTATATTTAAGCAAAAATGTGCTCAATACATAAATCTTATAGAAAACATATTTCTGTAAGTTATATAGTATAGGGAATGTAAGTGTGACAGCGTTGCATATGTATACAATATATTGAAAAGTCAAATCAATTGTGCAAGAAAAAAATCAAAACAACTGTGCAGTACATGTGTACAAACAAAAGTCCAATAATATTAAATAAAGTGAAAAAATCTTCCACTGACATGCAGGGGATGTGAAATATTTCTTCACGTCAAATAGCCTCCATATCTATAGTGCTCCCACCACCACATGCAATGCACGCTCACCTCCTTGAAAGACCCCACTAGGGGTCAAACATGCTTTGCTTTGTACTCTTGAAAACTACCGGCAGATTCAAGTTTGAAGTAGCACAGTGGAAGGAACCAATATCAGATATAGATTCTTACCTGTTCTTGAGATCCCAATAGAAGTTATCAAGGATCACTGAGGATTTCCTTAAGGAAGTGCTGCACAAAGTGCAAAGCGTGTTTGACCTCTAGCAGGGTCTTTCAAGTAGATGAGCGTGCATTGCATGTGGTGGTGGTGAGAGCACTATGGATATGAAAGCTGTTTGAAGTGAAGAAATATTTCAATTCCCCCTGCATGTCAGTGGAAGAATTTTTCACTTTATTTAATATTATTGGACTTTTGTTTGTACACATGTACTGCACAGTTGTTTTGATTTTTTTTTTTGTAAAGGTTTTTATTAAGAATTTAAACAATTACAATATTGATAACAATTTCAAAAGGTTAAAGAATTACGGACGCAGCCGTATTTTGGAGCATGAGTAGATAATAAATACCAGTTACAGTATAACAATAGCTGAAGATTAATGCATATTTTAAAGTAAACATTACATGTTAAGAGTGGTATCATAAAGCAAATCCTGTTAAATATGAACAACAATAAAGGGGGCAACTAGACAAAACAGTGAGGAATTATAGCATATTAATGAAGTTTGAATGTGAAATAATTTAGAATAATGGATTTATCAAGGAAAGGATAATATTTTGGGTATACATGAGGAAGAAAAAAAAAGGGAAAGGAAGAGAAGGGGGAGCCTGCCACAGTTCTAGAGTATCAGTTATGGTAGGTAAAGAAGACGTTAAGTTCTAGAAGTAATATTTTTGTATTCATCAGCTGAAGTAAAACTCAACCAGTTTGACCATGTGTTAATAATGTGGCATTGGGTGTCTTTCGCTTGATGAATTAATTTCTCCATTTCCATGTTCCTCTGGATTCGGTTGAACCAATCAATGATTGAAGGGGGTTACTGGATTTCCATTTAGCTGGAACACACATCCTGGCCGCATTGATGAGATGCATGGTCAGGGATCGGTAATAGCTTCTAGGTAAAGAGGGGGAGTAGTGAAGTAAGAATTGAGCAGGTTCAAAATCCAAAGTAAATGAGGTAATTTGTGAGATGTATTTATGGACTTCTTTCCAATATGGTTGAATATCAGTGCCTGATCACCAAATGTTTAGAAGAGATCCTGTCTCATGTTTGCATCTCCAACAAGTTTTAGATATTGAGTTATTAATTCGATGTAAGTTGAGAGGGGTTGTATACCACCTGGAAATAATTGTATATGCATTTTCCTGTGTTTGAACATGAATTGATCCTTTGTTAATAATTTTGTAAATATTTTCCCATTCTGAGTTTGAAAGATCAAGTGAAAGGTCTTTTTCCCATAGCTGATTAGCCCAATTGATTTTAGGTGATTGAGTGGAGAATAATAAAGTATATGTAGAAGAGATCAAATGTCTAAGTGGTTCTCCACTGTCACACCACTCTTCAAATATAGTTCTATTTCTCGTCCAGTCTGGTCTGGGGTTAGGTTTTAGAAGAAAGTTTCTCAGTTGCACGTATGTCCAGAAACGGAATTATACTTTGTTCATTTTATTAGCTAAGTCAGTCTGAGATAATAATTTATTACCCAGGAAAAATTGCCCAGCTCAAATAGTTCAATGAGGCCAACCGTCAGATAAGAAATTTGAGTGCATTCCCGGTGTAAAGTCAGGGTTCAGTTTAATTGGAGTCATTGGACCGTTTGCAAAGGAGATTTTGTGCTTGTTGCAAGCACGACGAAAGGTGAGTAAAGTGGGATGAATCAAGGGATGTTGTTTACATGCTGCAGGAATATTATGAGGTTTAATCCACGGGATTTGGGCAAGCGGGAGGGGTGAAAACAAATGTTCTAGTTTAACCCAATCTTTGTGTTCATAGTGTACATTCCAGTCAATAATCCTGGTTAGACAACAAGTTTGATAGTATTTAACCACTTCCATACAGGGCACGTATACACCTTCCCGCCCAAGCCAATTTTCAGCTTTCAGCACTGTCGCACTTTGAATGGCAATTGCGCGGTCATGCTACACTATACCCAAACAAAATTGGCGTCCTTTTTTACCCACAAATAGAGCTTTCTTTTGGTGGTATTTGATCACCTCTGCGATTTTTTTTTTTGTGCAACAACTAAAAAAAGACCAAAAATTTTGAAAAAAATTACGTTTTTATTTTTTTCTGTAATTTTTTTGTAAATAAGTAAGTTTTCTCTTTCAATTACGGGCACTGATATGGTGGCACTGATGGGCACAGATGAGATGGCACTGATGGACATCGACGAGGTAGTACTGACGGGCACAGATGAGGTGGCACTGATTGGCGGCGCTGGCATGCGGCACTGATGGGCACTCATAGGCGGCACTCATGGGCACACATAGGCGGCACTGATGGGCACTCATGGGCGGCACTGATGGGCACTCATGGGCGGCACTGATGGGCACTCATGGGCAGCACTGATGGGCACTCATGGGCGGCACTGATGGGCACTCATGGGCGGCACTGGGCACTCATAGGCGGCACTGGGCACTCATAGGCAGCACAGATGGGCACTCATGGGTGGCACAGATGGGCACTGTGGGGGTGGCACAGATGGGCACTGTGGGGTGGCACTGATGGGCACTGTGGGGTGGCACTGATGGACACTGTGGGGTGGCACTGATGGACACTGGGCGGCACTGATGGACACTGTGGGGCGGCACTGATTTACTTGTTGCCAGTCAGTGCCCATTTGTGGGCACTGATTGGCATCTTTTTTTTCTTGCATTTTTTTTTTTCCCGTTTTTTTTTTTTTTAGACTTTTTTTTTTTTTTTTCCTTTTTTTTTTTTTACTTTTTTGTTTGTTTTGCCCTTCCCTGGTGGGCATCCCTGGTGGTCCATGTGGCGATCTGAGGGGGGGCTGCGCTGATAAACAATCAGCGCGAACCCCCCCTGTCAGGAGAGCCGCCGATCGGCTCTCCTCTACTCGCGTCTGTCAGACGCGAGTGAGGAAGAGCCATCGACGGCTCTTCCTGTTTACATCGTGATCAGCCGTGGTTGGACACGGCTGATCACGTGGTAAAGAGTCTCCGTGAGAGACTCTTTACCGAGATCGGTGTTGCGGGGTGTCAGACTGACACCCCGCAACAACGATCGCCGCGATGCGCGCCCCCGGGGCGCGCAGCGGCTAAGAATCCTGAGGACGTCATATGACGTCCAGTCAGGATTCTACAACCACTTTGCCGCCGTCAATCTGTCATTGGCGGGCGGCAAGTGGTTAAATATGTCAGGTAGGCCTATTCCTCCTTTTGGTTTTGGGGTTGTAAGCCTGTCATAGTTTAGCCTCGAGTGAAATTTATTCCAGACAAAATCAGTGCATATTTTTTTGTATGAAGAAAAGAATGCTTGAGGAATTACAATAGGGACAGTTTGTAGTATATACAAGATTCTTGGAAGAATATTCATTTTAATGATCGCAGCCCTGCCGAATCATGAAAATAGTCCAGAGGACCATTTCAATAAATCAGATCATATATTTTGTAGTAAAGGGGTATAATTCAAGGAATATAAGTCATTTAAACAAGTCGGAAGTTGTATACCTAGGTACTTAATTGCTCGAGCATTCCAAGAGAATGGAAAGTCAGAGCGACAAAGGTTGCTTATTGTTAAGGGTAGTGAAATGTTGAGGGCGGTAGATTTTGAGAAATTGATTTTAAAGTTTGTTAGATTCCTGAAATTATTGAAATCCTCAAGTAAGTTGGGTATGGTGGTAAGAGGATCCATCAGAAACATAAGGATATCATGCGCAAAAGCGGCAAGTTTATAGGTATGACCTTTAATGTCTACACCTTTAATGTTGGGATTGGTTCTAAGGCGTCTCAATAGTGGTTATAATGTGAGTATAAAAATCAGTGGGGAAAGGGGACATCCCTGGCGAGTGTCATTCGATATGGAGAAGGTGTCCGACAGGTGTCCATTCACTCTTACTCTTGCAGTAGGTTTGGAATAAAGTGTAGAAATAAAGTTCAGCATGGTGGATGGGAGTCCTAAGGCTTTCAGTGTCTCAGTCATATAGTCCCATGCCACTCTGTCGAACGCCTTCTCCGCATCCAACGAGAGCAAGAAGCCAGGGGTTTTGGTGGAAGTGAGCCAGTGGTGTATGTTGATGGCTTTAAGAGTGTTATCTTGGGGGGCGTGTCCGGACGCAAACGAGGAGAGACGTACCTTGGAGGAGCTCCGCCGAACCCGTTTCTATCCACTGCCATCCTGAGATTACAAACGGTGCTTGAGCCTCCAAACCCCTTTATCCTGTCACCTAGCTCTCTCCTGAGAAGATCCCTACCTGTATTGGAGCAGTGGGATGCTGGATTACTCTGCTGTCCTTTCTGCAGCTGACGCCATCCATTGCTGTACCGCCGCCATCTTGAGGCCTGTGAAGCCTGGGATTCGCAGAGCTTGGGTGCCGCGCTCGGGGCCGTGAGACGAACAGCAACCACCTCCGGACCATACCGCAACAACTCCCTTTGAGGTAGGCTACTCGGGGACGTTTTCCAGGTGCGACGATCGCGGACCCTCCAGCCATCCGAAAATTTAGGCCGCGGCTTGGGCCTACACGCGGCAACCGGATCCTGTGCCGATTTACCAACCCTGCCCTCGGCTGCGCATCCCTGTCTGGTTACCCCTCCGCAGACCTAACCCTGTGTGCCATCCGGGATCTGCTCTCTGATCTGGACTGTCCCCTGGAGACATCTGCAGGCCCTGGTAAGTTACGGCGGCCATCTTGGTACACCCCAGCGGCCTTTCTACCTGAAGAACATCTCCATCCATCCCCGGGGGCATCCTGGCTCATTGACCTAAGACCCTGGACTGGCCCATTAAGTAGTCACTCACCCGCTACAGTCTGCAGCCCTAGATCTAAAAGCCTTGACCCCAGGCAAACTCCATGCTGCATACACATGTGGAGTCTTGGTCTGGCAGTGTGTAACCCCCAACAGGGTCTCTAACAAGCTTTTATTCTCCTTATCTACACAACTCTAGCTGAGGCATCGGTGCTGTGATTCAAACTAACCATCTTGTTTTCACTCATACGCTCCTTTTATTTTTGTGACCCTGTCCCGCCTCTTGTGCAGTCGTATGAACTACCCGCAGACCCCCCTGTGCTCTCCATTCACAATACCCCACAGAGGGAAGCACGCCTAGCATGTAAGATGACAGTCGCTTAAGATGTAAGGCCCGACTTTTTTGCCCGCTTGTCCGATGCTCCCGCTCTGCATTATTAGCCTTTAATAGATCCGTGACCTGTCTCATCAGCTTTGGGAACTTTGCAGCTATTTCCCGATTGTTATATGGGTAAGATTGGAAACCAACGGCATATCTACCAGAAACACATTCCACAGACCGCACTTCAGCTTTCCCAACCTATGGATCGCTTCCTCAGGAAATCATCATCCCCGATCTCGGGGACTCCAGCGACTGACGTGGACTCGGCAGACGCCCTCCCGCTGGTTGACCCCACTCTATTTGTGGAAAACCTCCCACACAAGCAACGACCACCCGAACTTTCCACAATGTCATCACCAATTACTGTAGAGGTGTTGGACGCCAAACTGCAAACCTTACTTCATAGCCTTACTCAAAACATTACTAAAGAAGTTGGCAAACTGGCGCATGAACTTAGGGGTGAGATTGACCAGTTAGGAGAACGAACAGACACTTTGGAATCTAAATTTGACAACATGGTACAATATGTTCATGTCATAGAGGAAGAAAATGCTAATTTGAAAAACTTAGTCTCACAATTACAGATACAACAAGAAGATCTTGAAAACAGGGAGTGCCGCCAGAACCTACGCATCCGCGGGGTTCCCGAGTCTATCCCAGATAAGGAAATCCGACCTTATCTTCTCGCCCTTTTTGTCACTCTGGCACCCCACATTCCTGACATAGACTGGCGCCTTGATAGAGCTCACAGATCGCTGGCTCCTAAGCCTCCCCCGGGAGCCAACCCCAGGGACATTATTGTACGCTTCCATTTTTACGAAAGCAAAGAAGCCCTTACCATTGCTACCCGCAACAAGTCACGAGTTGATTTCAAGGGGGCAAAAATTCAAATCTTCAACGACCTATCACCCATTACATTGGCTAAACGCCGTGCTCTGCGCCCAGTCACCTCCCACTTGCAGCAGAATCAAGTTCCATATCGCTGGGGCTTTCCGTTCCGCCTGTCTGTTACCAAAGATGGATCGCAACATTCCATGAGAGATCTACAGGAATGCGAGGCTTTTATCCGGAACCTTGGTCTCCCCCCTATACCTGAGGAGGACTTACAGATGCAGATCCCTGCTCCACGACCATTCTCTACGCCTGGGAGGATCTGGACCCCGGTACGTCAGAGGTCACGAAAGGCCCCAATCACTCCCCAGAGAGTTGGACAGTCCAAGGGCCCCACTTGAGACTATATGTCTGCTTCCCTCCATGCTTCATCTTTACGGGTAGGTCATCATGCAGACCTATACCCTCCGGGACTCCGGGCTCGGAGTCTGATTCTTTACATCCAATATGCCCCACGTAAGCGTTCTTTTTGTTTCTTTTTTGCTTACAAACCCATTCAAAAATAATATGTTGACAGCTCCCTGTTTTTACATGTTTCTATGATGTTTGGACCGGGCTGGGCCTCAGTGACTATCCTTGCAGGCTACCGTGCCCCACCCTCAACATGGTCTTGAAATATGACCATGACCTCCTGAGGGGCTCTCCCCCCTCAGGCCTACCATCTAATTGGTATATACTTTTTGTCATTGTTTTCATTTTTTTTTCTTTTTTTTCTCTATGGATCCTTTTTGATCCTACTCAGGGCCTACTTACTGCTGTTTTATTTTTATTTTCTTTTACCTCAATTTTTATTATTATTTTTTGCTGGCCTTATGTTTCTCTCATTTTTTTTTTGGATCTAGGGTCCCTTTTTGACCCATGTTTGTTACCCAGGTATATATTTCAGTTATCACCTCATTGTCATTTGATTGTTCATAATATTTTAGTTCTTAAGAATTATGCACCATGGTGTATATTTTTTTTTTTTTTCCGTTTCATGAATGTAATGTGTGCTCTGCTCATACAGTTTGAATATGGCTGTCAGTATGTTTTCATGTAATGTTAAAGGTCTGGGCTCCATCCGTAAACGCTGGTTGGCGTTGAAGGAGTTCAGGTCCTCTGGGGCTGAGGTGATCATGGTTCAGGAGACACATTTCAAAGAAGAGGGTTCATTTAAGTTTGCTTCTAAACACTTCCCCACTGCTTTTGTAGCCTCCGACCCCTCTGGTAAGGCGGGGGTAGCTATCCTACTGAGACGCTCCTCTGCCATTCGTGTCAAATCCTCTTATTTAGATCCCCGAGGTAGGTTTATTCTCCTGAGCTGCAGTCACCAAAATACTTCATTCACCCTTGCCAATGTATACGTGCCCAATTCAGGTCAGATTGGGTTTTTAGAGGACTTTTTTGAGAAACTTCAACCTTTTTCCCAACCCTTTATGGTTATTGGAGGTGATTTTAACCTGTGCATGTCCCCAATCAAAGATAGATTTGCCCTCTTTGCAAAAGCCTCACCCCCCCAGGTTCAAAGGAACTCCTCCTCTTTCCGAAAATTGATACGTGCCCATAACCTTTACGACACTTGGAGAGTGAAACACCCTACTGCTAAACAATTCACATTTTACTCCCCCCCTCACAAGCTATATACAAGACTAGACCATTTTTTTGTCTCAGCGCCCTTATTGACTTATGTGGTCCACTCGGAGATTAGCCCAATCACTTGGTCTGACCACGCTCCCATAATATTGGACCTCCTGTTAGCCAAACCTACGCCCAGACAATGTCATTGGCGACTTAATGAATCTCTTCTCACCGCATCTGATGTTCACCTCCATCTACAACAGAAACTGTCTGAATTCTTTGAACTCAATGAAGGCTCGGTCTCTGAGGTGTCCACCCTGTGGGAGGCCCATAAGGCTTTCTTCAGAGGGGAGTGCATTTCCTCTGGTTCCCGTCTTAAACGTGATCGAGAACGTCAGAGGAAATCCCTTTTAGCTGAACTATCCAAAGCAGAAAAACTTTTGCTTACTCTCCCCACAGTGACACGTCTCAGGACGGTAATTTCGCTACGTAATCGCATTAAGTCTCTAGACTCGAATAAACATGCTAAATCTTTACTTTGGTCCAAGCAAAAGTTTTATGATTATGCTAACAAACCCCATAGGATGCTGGTTCATAAACTAAAACCGAGACCCACAACTTCTATCCCTGACTTTCTGTTACAACCTGATGGTAACCCCACATATTGTCCCCAAAATATGTCACGGATCTTCGGCGACTTTTACAAAAAACTATATAATTGCCTTTCCGTAGACCCTAATCCTCAGTTCACTCAAGAAAAATTTAATGCCTTTATAGAATCTCTGAAACTCCCTTCAATTTCTCCTGAAGACCGCGCGGGTCTAAATACTCCTATCACTGTTGAAGAACTCACTGCGGTCGTGAATCAACTCCCATCCCACAAATCCCCCGGTCCTGATGGGTTACCCTACTCCTACTATAAGAGCTTCCTTTCGATCCTGACACCCCATATGGTTAAACTGTTCGCCTCTCTGATGTCTGGAACGATCCCCCACTCCCAATTTTTACACGCCTTTATAACGGTCATCCCGAAACCGGACAAAGATCCGTCACTACCGGATAACTATCGCCCCATCGCCCTCCTAAATTCTGACTATAAAATATTTACAAAAATTTTGGCTAACAGACTGTCTCTACTCCTTCCCTCACTCATTCATAGGGACCAGGTGGGGTTTGTCCCCACTAGACATGCAGGAGACAACACTAGGCGTACTATTGACCTTATTGACTTATTAACTAAGACGAAGAAACCTGCCGTGATACTCAGTTTAGATGCCCAGAAGGCTTTTGACCGCCTGAATTGGTCATTTATGTTCGCTATTCTTTCCAGATACGGCTTCAATGGTCCCTTTATGCAAGCTCTAAAAGCGTTATACTCCACACCCACCTCTCAGGTCCAGTTGGCTTCTTATGTCTCCTCGCCATTTTCCCTGAGCAATGGTACTCGACAGGGGTGTCCCTTATCTCCCCTACTCTTTGTCCTCAGTCTAGAGCCCTTGGCTGCGGCCATTCGCTCTCACCCAGATATAAGGGGGGTGACGTTGAGACATAGGGAATACAAACTGTCCCTGTTTGCCGATGACATCTTATTGACACTGACCCACCCCCATATTTCACTCCCCTTGCTCCATACCACTCTAAATCAATTTGGCAGTATTTCAGGTTTCAAAATTAACTCGACCAAGACTGAGGCCCTCCCTGTGAATGTATCGGCAGAAACGCTCTCGACCCTAAAAGGAAACTTCAAATACAGATGGTGCTCTCAATCGCTCATATACCTCGGAGTTTACCTAACGCCCTCTTACCTTTCACTTTTTCAGGCTAACTTTCCTCCTTTGTTCACGGAAATTAATAGGTTGCTTAAGACCTGGACGAAGCTTCCCCTGTCCCTTCTTGGGAGGATAAATGTCCTCAAAATGTCGGTAGTCCCTAAGCTCCTCTACCTTTTTGAGACCCTACCAGTGATGGTCCCAATGTCCCAACTGAAATTACTCCAACGAAACTTTTTGAATTTCATATGGAATAACACATCCCATAGAATAGCTAGCACAGTTCTTTTTGCAGCCCGCGTTGGTGGGGGTTTGGGGGCGCCCGACATAATCAAATATTATTATGCCACACACTTGAGAGCTATAGCCTCCTGGACGTCCAGGTGTGCACCTAATAGGTGGTCAGAGATAGAGATGAGCATTACAGTCCCTGCCCACCCCTGTTGCATGCTGTGGCCGTCCTCTGACAAGTACATCTCCCAGCTGCGTAAAATCTGTTTAAACCCTATGCTGTTTACACTTTCAATCTGGAAAAGATGCTCTGTGAAATACCCTCTCTCATCCCCATGCTCTCCTTTAGTGAACATTATCTTTAACCCAGAAATTCCTGACAGCTTATCATACGACGCCATGTCACCCTGGACAAAAGCTGGTGTATTTCAGCTACGCCACCTGGTACACCCAGTGACACGTACATTTCTTACCTTTTCTGAGCTGCAATCAAAATACAAAATCCCGAAAACTCTCTTCTACTCCTTTTTACAAATCAGACATTTCATTTCCACTAGAATCCCACATCTTACTTTAGTTATGCCCACGGAATTTGAATTGTTGTGTTTCAGAGGCCCTTATGAACCCCGCCTAATACCCACCATTTATAAGTTTCTGCATGATACCCCTCAGATCACGGAGCAAACTCATTCATACATGCGGAAATGGTCCCATATTTTAAATAAACCCATTTCTTTACCCGAATGGAGGAGTATTTGGGAGGCTACTTCCAAGGTATCTAGGTGTGTAGCTCAGAAGGAAACCGCCTATAAAATATTAATGTTTTGGTATAGGACCCCGGAATTTTTATTGGCAAGGAAGCTGACACCTTCTGGACAATGTTGGAGATGTGGTTCTTATTTAGGTACTCACTATCACATATTCTGGGAGTGCCCTTTGATTACACCCTATTGGTCCAAAGTACATGCCCTTCTGGAAAAAGTTCTAGGTATTCCTATCCCCTTAAACCCCTTATATCTCCTCCTGGGATTACCCCTCCCAAGGACGCCTAAACCCTTTAGGAAATTAATGGCCTTTATCCTATTAGCGGCTAAACGGGCTATCCCACAATGCTGGCTATCTAATGTTCCCCCATCCTTTACACAATTTTTAACAGCTATCATAGATATACGTAGAATGGAACGCCTCACAGCTGTAATTGAAGATTCTTTAACTAGCTTTGACGCCATTTGGGAAAAATGGGATTCTTCTGAATATAACTCTGAGATTGCACAGGTAACTTTGAACTTGTAGGTTTGGGAATAAAATGACTAGATGAAACATGTGAACATGTGACGCTTAGCCTATTGTACACTTTTCTTTTTCTTTTCCATACCATGTTGCATTCCATTTGTTTGATGATCATCTGACACGTTATGATTATTTCTTTCTCATTGGGAATATATCCCTTTTTGTTGACAGTCCTTTTTGATTCTGTACAATGTTTCTTTTGTTTTTTTTTCTTGAAATATTCAATAAATAAACAATTAAAAAAAAAAAAAAAAGAGTGTTATCTTTCGCTTCCCTACCAGGTACAAAGCCTACCTGGTCCAGGTCTATTAGTTTGGGTAAGAGAGGAAGAAGTCTGTTTGCTAAAGTTTTTGCGAACCATTTAAGATCAACATTTAGCAACAAAATTGGTCTATAGTTAGTAACCATGGAATGGTCTTTATCTGGTTTTGGAATCATTACTACATGTGCTGACAATAGTTCACGTGGCGGTTCGGTGGAATTAGCAAATGAATTAAAGGCTGATAAAAAGAATTGAGTTAGGGACTCTGCATAGATCCTATAATATCCCACTGTCAGTCCATCAGGACCAGGGCTCTTTCCTGGCTTCATCTGCTTAAATGCCAAATCTACTTCCATCTCGTTTAGAGGTGCATTTAATTGCAATTTTGTGTCATCAGATAAGGGTTTGGGGCTATATTGTTTTAGGAAATCTTCAATTCATTCTTTTCTTCCTTCTTGAGATATAAAAGGATCAGTCGGGGGGAGATTATATAGGTTTGTATAATATTTAACAAATTGTTTGGCTATGGCAGAAGGGGTGTGTGTTTTATTTCCCTTTTCGTCAGATATGGAGTGGATTGTTGTTTTAGCTCTGTTTGTTTGTAAAGCTTTGGCAAGCATTTTACTAGCCTTGTTGCCATATTCATAAAAAGGTTTTTCTTGCCAGAACAAATTTGCGTCTAACTTGTTTACCCAATAAATCCAGCATTTTGGACCTTGCTTGAATCAGTTTGGTTAAGGTCGCCAAAGCTTGAGTAAGCTTATGTGTATTTTCTAACGTTTGAATTCTATGAATAAGCTCAGAGTATTTTTTTTCTCTCTCGGTTACGTTTTGCAGCGGCTGCAATAAGAACACCCCTAATCATACATTTGTGAGTCTCCCAGTTAGTAACAGGAGAAGTGTCTAGAGGATTATTTTCATGGAAGAATAATTTAATATTGGTTTCTACTGCCTGAGCTATAGTGGGATCTGTGAGCAAGGAAGGATCAAGTCTCCAAACTTTCATTTTAGGATGTGCGTCTGGAAATAGTAGATAGGGTTGTGGTCCAAAAAAAACATAGGGTCAATGGAAGTATTTTGGACCATAGATAAATCATTTTGGGTAATGAACAAATAGTCTATTCTAGAGAACCTGTTATGTGGTGATGAGTAAAAAGTGTAATCTCTATTGTCAGGATTTAAGGTGCGCCAAGTGTCATGGAGTAAAAGGTCCTGAAGGTGGGATTTAACTTTTCGTATTGTTGTGAATGGTATAGAGGAAGTGCCTGTGTCTTGAACAGGATTAAGAGGTATATTAAAATTACCTCCTAGTATAAGAGTACCTTCTTTGAAGGAGGCTAATTGTTCGGAAATGGATCTGAAAAAAGAGACTTGATTTTTATTGGGGGCATAGACATTTGCTATGGTAATTGTGCGATTTAGAAAGGTGCCTTTCAAAAATAAGTACCTTCCATCTTTATCAGCGATGGATGCAGAGATTATAAGGGGACAGTATTTAGCGATTAAGATTGAAACTCCTTTTGATTTAGTTAAAGGGTTAGTGGAATTGAACACTATAGGAAAATAATGGTCATATAATTTGGGTATTGAATTTGATCGGAAGTGGGTTTCTTGAAGAAATATAATGTCAGATTTATTTTGTTTCATAGTCAGTAGTAATTGGGATCGCCTTTCTGGTATATTGAGACCTTTGGCATTCAGAGAAATGATTTTAACTGGAGGAATATTACCAGATGAGGTCATGGTCGTCATAGCATATCCTGAAGCAATCAGCAAGTGAGGTGGATTAAAATGAGGTGTGTAAGGTCAGTGGCAGGTAAAGGGAATTAATATAAGGAAAAAAAAAGGGGAAGGGAGTATTGATTTTTTTCTTGCATAGTTGATCAGTGACAGCTTCAAAAATCCTAGGCCCAGATTCACAAAGGAGATACGACGGAGTATCTCAGATACTCCGTCGTATCTCAGATACTCCGTCGTATGTCAGATACTCCGTCGTATCTCAGATACTCCGTCGTATCTCAGATACTCCGTCGTATCTCTCAGAGTATCTATGCGACTGATTCATAGAACCAGTTACGCATAGATATCCCTAAGATCCGACAGGTGTAATTGTTTTACACTGTCGGATCTTAAGATGCAGTACCGCGGCCGCCGCTGGGGGGAGTTTGCGTCGTAAACCAGCGTTGGGTATGCAAATTAGGAGTAACGACGATCCACAATGGTTTTTCGCGTTCGCTACGTCGCCGCTAGTCTAGTTTCCCGTCGCAAAGTTAGTCGTCGTTTTTGGTGCCTTAACTTTACACAGCACACGTATGTGCTGTATAAAGTATGGCCGTCGTTCCCGCGTCGAAATTTAAAAATTCACGTCGTTTGCGTAAGAGGTCCGGGAATACGGATGTATGCTACGTACGTCACCGATCGAAAAAATGACGTCACTTCGCGCAAAGCACGGCGGGAAATTCAAAAGGGAGCATGCGCAGTAGGTCCGGCGCGGGAGCGCGCCTAATTTAAATGGCACACGCCCCTTTGAATTACGCGGGCTTACGCCGGAGGCCGCCGGCGTAGGTTTTCATTGCAAGTGCTTTGTGAATTAGGGAATGGCGATGAAAACTTGCGGCGGTGTAACGTATCTACGATACGTTACGCCGCCGCAGTTCTACGTGAATCTGGCCCCCTGATCTTAACATTATTTTTTTTTCTGCATAATAGCGTATAACTACCTTATTTTTAATTTATATAGTATAGGGAACATTGTAAATTATACAGTACCATTCATAGCTTAAAGTGATTGTAAAATCAATTTTTTCCCTATAACTATAACAAACATGTTATACTTACCTGCTCTGTTGCAGTGGATTTGCACAGAGCAGTCCGGACCCTCTTCTGTGATTGTGCCCCTCCCTCTTGTTCAGTACCCCTACAGCAAGCAGTACACAAGGAGTCACAGCTCCCTGTGTCCATTCAGACATGGAGCTGTGGTCGGGACCTGCCCCTCTCTCTGCTGGTTGGCTAAGTGACTTTAATTGACAGCAGTAGCAGCCAATGGTGCCACGGCTGTGTCGAAGACAATCAGGAGGGAGACTCTCGGATGGCTGAGACACTCGTGGACATCACTGGATAGAGAAGGACCTCAGGTAAGTGTTAAGGGGGCTGCTGCACACAGAAGGCTTTTTATCTTAATGCATTAGATAAAAAAACTTCTGTTTTTACAACTCCTTTAAGTGTAGTGCTTTGCTTCTATAAAGCTATATTATACTAACACTAATACTGCGTACACGTGACCATTTTTCGGGTTTTAAAAAAATTATGTTTTTTTTTATGTCATTAAAACCACTTCGTTACTGGCCCATAGTCAAATGACGTCCTGTTTTTAAAGATGGATATCTCAGTAACGGCAGCAGCTGCTGCCACAACTGAGGTATCCATCTTTAGTGCCGACGGTCCTGTACACGATAACGGCAGTCTCCGCGGCGAATTCGCCGCAAGATCGCCGTTATCGGTGGCGGGAGAGGCCCCCCCCCCCTCCCGCTGCTGTCCCGCGCCCTCCGCCGCTTACCGGAGCCGTCGGTAGCGGCGGAGGGGATCGCGACCATCCGGCAGCTGAGCGGGGACGAGACTGAAGGAAAAATCTCCTTCGCCCGTCCCCCATAGCTCTGCTGGGCGGAAGTGACGTCAAAACGTCAGTCCCGCCCAGCCTCTTAAAGAGACATTTTTTTTTTTGTCATTTGAAAAAATGACATTTCCAAATTTTTTTTTTTTTTTTTTGCATTTAAGCCCAAATATGAGATCTGAGGTCTTTTTGACCCCAGATCTCATATTTAAGAGGACCTGTCATGCTTTTTTCTATTACAAGGGATGTTTACATTCCTTGTAATAGGAATAAAAGTGATAATTTTTTTTTTTTTTATTTCAGTGTTAAAAATTGTAAAATAATTAAAAATAAATGCGAAAAGCAAAAAAAAAATTTTTTAAAGCGCCCCGTCCCGACGAGCTCGCGCGTAGAAGCGAACGTATACGCGAGTAGCGCCGACATATGAAAACGGTATTCAAACCACACAAGTGAGGTATTGCCGCGATCGTTAGAGCGAGAGCAATAATTCTAGCCCTAGGCCTACTCTGTAACTCAAAAAATGCAGCCTGTAGAATTTTTTAAACGTCGCCTATCAAGATTTTTAAGGGTAAAAGTTTGACGCCATGCCACGAGCGGGCGCAATTTTTAAGCGTGACATGTTGGGTATCATTTTACTCGGCGTAACATTATCTTTCACAATATATAAAAAAATTGGGCCAAATTTATTGTTGTGTTATTTTTTAATTTAAAAAAGTGATTTTTTTCCAAAAAAAGTGCGCTTGTAAGACCGCTGCGCAAATACGGTGTGACAAAAAGTATTGCAATGACTGCCATTTTATTCTCTAGGGTGTTAGAAAAAATATATATATAATGTTTGGGGGTTTTAAGTAATATTCTGGCAAAAAAAAACTGTTTTAGTCTCGTAAACACTGAATCTGAAGAACAGGCTCGGTAACAAAGTGGTTAAAAACGATCGTGTGTGGGCTCCAGAGCATTTTTCACAATGTAAAAAATGGGCATTAAAAATTTAAAACATGCTCTAATTTTTCACAACGTTTTTAGTGTTGTCGTTTTTAACGTCGTAAAAAATGGTCCTGTATGGGCTTTAACAATGTGAAAAAAACATGCATGCTCAGAAGTAAGTTATGAGACGGGAGCGCTCGTTCTGGTAAAACTAGCGTTCGTAATGGAGTAAGCACATTCATCACTCTGTAACAGACTGAAAAGCGCAAATCGTCTTTTACTAACACAAAATCAGCAAAAGCAGCCCCAAGGGTGGCGCCATCCGAATGGAACTTCCCCTTTTAACGTACCTGTTGTATGTCACCGCGCTTTGCTAAAGCATTTTTTTTTCACGATTGTGTGTAGGCAAGGCCGTTTTAACGATCGGGTTGAAAAAAATATGTAGTTCTTTAAGGCCCCGTACACACGACCAAACATGTCTGCTGAAACTGGTCCGCGGGCCAGTTTCAGCAGACATGTTCGGTCGTGTGTAGGACCGAGCGGACAGAATTCCAGCAAACATTTGCCCGCCGGGCCTTTTCCCAGCGGACAAATATTCCTGGACTTGTTTTAAGACAGCCCGCTGGAATCCTGTCCGCTCGGACATGTTCGGTCGTCAGTACACAAAAGCAGAGTACAAAAAACCTGCGCATGCTCAGACAAAATGAGGGGACAGGAGCGCTCGTTCAAGTAAACTTGCGTTTCTTTGGGATATGGCACATTCGTCATTTCAAAGATTTATTCTAGCAAGAGAACAATGAAGAAAACGACGCAATAAACAACAGTTTATTGCGTCGTTTTATTCATTGTTCTCTTGCTAGAATAAACCCATTCTCTTGCTGATGCAATTTCAACTGAGTTGTCCCATACTGAAATGTGACATTTGTTGCTTGTGATGTAATATATGGTAAATGTTTTCTAGCCCAGACGTGGCTTTTTTTTTGGTGGTCCTCCACATGAATTTTCCATTTTTTATTTTTTAGTTAATGTTCATTTTTTCAATTTTTTTTGGTTGTTTCTAGTTATGTCACCATTTTTTTCTTTTTGGTACTTGTTGTATTTTTTTTTTGTCAATTTTTTTTTTTTTGTTGATTAAAATTGTTTCCCATGTTGGCACACCAAATGTTCCCCCCCCCCCCCAAGGAGTTTGTGTCTTTTGTAAATGACCCATTGTATTTGTTTTTAATGTTTGATGCCTAATAATCCCCACAGTATAACAAACAATAGACAAGTTTTTTAAAATAAAGCAAAAAGCCATTTATTTTGGCAAATGCAAAATTAAAAAAAAAACAGAACGGCAGCACTTGAACAGCAGCACTTGAAGAGCTAGCAAAATACATGCAAACTTGCATTTTCAACATGATGAAGGATAAACTAGCAAACCTCAGGAGGCACCCAAAAAAAAATCTGAAGCAGCAGCACATAACCAAAGGAACCCAAACTGTGGTAGTCCAAACAAGATGTCTTTTGTGGGGAATCAAATGGAAGGCAGGGAATCAACGTTTCCTCCTCTTTCCAGCCTTCCCTCCAGGCTGCCTTCCAGCGGATCTTCCACGGACCCGTACACGGCCCCTTGCAGGTGGGGATGATGTGGCAGCAGGAGGATGGTGTTCAGCAAGCCAGGCCGGGTCACATAGCCCAGTGTCTGTGGTCAGCAGGTCCCTCTCCATCCACCAAAGGACCTGATTGATCAGGCCCTTTACCAGTCTCCTCTGCTCCCCCCCTTGATTAAGATTGTGAGCCACGGAGGCACTGTAGGCCTCTGTGGGGTTGAGGGGGGCCCTCATGATGGCACTGGCCTCCTGGATCATACGGAGGCTCGCCTCCTCAACAAGCCTCAAGTGCCTCCTTCGGCCTGGTGGCCTCATCTGGAGGGGAGGAGCCTGGCTGGTGGTGGTTGTCCTGGGCGGGGGGACCTGCTGTACACCACTGGGCCCGGCCTCCTCCTGGCTGCCACTGACCCCTTCGGCCTGGCTGACAGTGACTGGAGGATCTGCCACCTCCTGGCTGGTCTCTTCTTCCTGTGTCAAAAAAAGTGACATGTTTTAATATTTATCCCAATCAAATCACACACATTTTCATTCTTGATTTTATATTCTTTTGGTTCATTTTAACTTGAACAGACTCTCCTTCTGACCCCTGCAGTTGTCATCCCTGACACCTATTTGTCTCGCCACAATTTTTTTATATTTTTCCCAGCTTGGCTTTTATTTTACAATATCAAGTCAATAATCCAACAATAATTATTTAGCCCAGAAATATGTGGGAAACTACTATACCTCATCAGTGAAGAGTCGCAGATCTGCCTCTCTGTCAGCCAGGCCCTCTTCTTCCGAACTCTGCAGGGCTGTGGTCATCTGGGGAAGGTCCGCTGGAAGGTAGCGTGGAGGGAAGGCTGGGAGTCAGACTTGACATTGATTTCTTGCCATCCAGTTGATCCCGCAAAAAAGACATCTGTTTGTAATACCACAGCTTGGGCTCCTTTGGTTGTCTTGCTGCTGCTGCTCCAGATTTTTTCATTTGGTGAGCTTTGTACGCTCTTCTATATGTGCCCCTGAGGTTGGCAAGTTTATCCTTCACCATGTTGGCAGTGCATTCTGGCACCCATGTTCTCATGTAGTTTGCTAGCTCTTCAAGTGCTGCCGCTCGTAAATCTTTATTGCAATAATTTGGTTGCTTAGAATCCCACAGGATGGGCATCTCTCGGAAATTATCCAGCAAGTTCTGGATAACTTCCTGGGTTTGTAGTAGGTCCATTGCTTGGCCGTTTGAATTGATCTTAGTTTAGTCTAGATTAACAAAACATAAATAATAAAAAAACAAGATTTTAAAAAGGCTCAGCGTTGACATTGATAGAATATGTGTCTCCAAATTTATGACCTAGATATAAATACAAACACAGTGTCTCCTGTTGCAAAAAATCTGGACAGCTCTTCCCCATTGGTTGTCCCAAAAAATGATTTTATACATGCAGACCCTTTGGTTACATTGCAGTAAATAAGTGGAATCTAGAACCATACCCAATTATTACAAATGAGAGCATTCATCTAGGCACTCTTTCATGTGTAGATATCCTGCCCCTCAGCATTGATGACATAAAAGACACTTCCTAATGACCTCTGTCCAACCAACACAGAACAATACTTGGCCTGATCTGAATACACCATTCCAAAATTTTAATGAGGTAGAGCATTGTTCCCATCTATATTTTGTGATGTGTCCAAAAGCATTTGGATACCAAAATACCATTGTGGTACCCAAGAGACATAATAGCTTAAAAGGGTGCAACCAACAGACCAAACCCCCATCCCATGGGTCTCCATTTTCTAGGCCTCTGCTGATCCCATGTTGAAATTTCTTACCTTGGTCTCTCTAGCTCCTCGATTCTCACGCTCGACTAATTACCGCGTAACCACGTTGTTTGCCTTTTATACACTCCGCGTATGTATGAAACGCCGCCCTCGTCACCTTTGCCATGCCCCTAATCAATGTGTTACGGAAATATGGCGTTAACTGTGTATGTTCTAGAATCGCTCGAATAGTCTCCGCGTAACCTACGTAAACACGTTGTTTGCATTCTCTACACTCCGCGTATGTATGAAACGCCGCCCTCGTCTCCGCCCATGGCGGAACATTTCCTCTTTTCCACGACCATAATCTCTGTGGGAAGGAAAGATGGCGATGTCACACGAGCGGGCACGAAGCTCTCAGGCCGCAAGTGAAGGGACAGAGGCAGGGACGTCCCGATCCAGGCAAAAAAGATACAAAGCCACTAATATGGGGTTCGACGAAATGGTGGAGTTAGTTTCCATCATGCGGAGGAAGAACTATGATGGTGAATTAGGGCCATACAAGACCCCTAACTGCCGAAAGGCACACATTATGGACAAGGTGGCGAGGAGAATGCAGGAGATGTTTGGTGTCACCAGGTCCAAAGAACAGCTCAGGAAACGCTGGTCCGACTTAAAATTGCGGGAGCCACATCAGATGAAGAAGATCCTTAAAATTCTGCGGAAAAGTATGTTTTTTTTTGGGGGGGGGGGGATTGTCTGCAAGAATGTGTTGACATGTATATTTCGACATCTGCCTCCTTGGCCTGCTTGTACTTTAGAAGACATGTTGACATTTTATATGTTTAACGTAAATACCTACCTTTTGCAAATATTGTTCTTAGTAAACCGCGTAACATCACATCGTTTCTCAGAAATGCGAGGTTATTCCAGGAACAACACACCTGGACATGGCTCACTGGCCAAAAACTTTGTTTGCAAACATTGTGTAAAAGCTAGTTCTGACAAATCAAATTAAGAGAATGTGAAAGGCAAACAGGAATCATTCTCAACAGTGCTCAGAAAGCAGATGTTTTCACATCTGGAATGCAGAGCACCTGTGTCTCCCAAATAAATGTGATTTTTTTGGTAGGGTCTCCCAGAAAGAAAGTTTAGGGGGGACATCCATGTGTGTCACTTCGCTAAAAAGGGGCAGGATCCGAGCTTGGCCTAGAAGTCTGTCAAAAATGTAGGTTTGGTGAAAGAAGAAAAAACAAAATAAATGAAAGCCTCTTCTAAGCAATGTATGCGATTTCTGCTCTCCAATATCTGTGTGCTGATGAGTATACCTTTTGGTTTGTGTTATTTAGGGGAAAGAAGACGCCAGCATTTGGAGGAGGCAGAGAGGGCCAGACACGGCCAAAATCGTCCAGCTCGCCATGTGGAGGAGGAGGAGGATGTGGAAGGAGAAGAGGATGTGGAAGGAGAAGAGGATGTGGAAGGAGAAGAGGATGTGGAAGGAGAAGAGGATGTGGAAGGAGAGGAGGATGTGGAAGGAGAGGAGGATGGAAGAAAGGAGGAAGGAAGAAAGGAGGAAGGAAGAAAGGAGGAAGAAGTCATTTTGGACTTAGAATTTATCGAAGATGAAGGGGAAGTTGAGGAAGAAGAATTTGGCGAATTGGAAGAAGGTGGATTGATGGATGAAGCAGTTCTGGAAGATGAAGGAGGAGTCGATGATGAGGGGGAAGTTGTTGAAGAAGGAGGAGTCGTGGAAGATGAGGGTGAAGTGGTGGAAGAAGGAGGAGTGATTGAAGATGGCGAAGTTGTGGAGGTGGAAATGAGCAGACCATCAGGTCAGTGTCACCGCTGCTTTATATGGCAAAACATATGTAGATAGGCCTGAGAATAATTTTTAGTTTTGATTGCCCAATTTTTATTTTTTTAGGGGATGAAGATGGTGTTGCACATTTTCTGCGTGCAAGTGCTGCAATAATTATTCAGCAGGTAATGGAGTGCAGCACAGAGATGGACAATATGCGGGAAAGGATGGTTGTCATGGAACAGAATGTTACAAATGTCCTTTTGGAGTGCAGCACGGAGATGGACAATATGCGCCAAAGGATGATGGTCATCGAAGCTAATTTTAAAAATATAATTGACATGATGGGCCGTGTCAAAGACTGAAACACCCCCCGCCCCCCAACCCTTTTTACTTTTTGAATAATCAATACGCCAAAATTTGAAGATGCACACACAGTGTGCCAACATGTGCTATCTGCCATCACAGAATATCTATTGTCTGTGCTTTGTGGGTACAACCCCCTCCTCGCTCCTCAAGTAGTTGAGAGGAAGGGTTTGCTCCCACAAAACACAGACATTGATCACCCATGATGTCAGATAGCACATGTGGCCATTTGTCTGTTGAACCAATGACATTTGGCGAATTGACACTGAATGTGTGCATCTTCAAGTTTTGGCGTGTTCCAGTGTGAAAGCACACCATGACTGACTGCTGTTGTGAATTGTTTACATTTTTTACTGTTTAAGTTCTCTTGGTTGTCCATTTTGACATTTTGACCAAAAAAAAATGTGAGAAAAGCAACAACCCAAAACAAAACAAAAAAAAAGAATTTGGATATATATCTATATATATAATTATATATCTTAAAAAAATGACAAAAAAATTGGGGAAGTATATATTTTGCTCCAAAAAATGGGAACAGAAAGCTTTATTTTTCAAAAAAGAAAAAAAGAAAAAAAAAAATTTTATAGGAAATAATGAAAACTATTAAAAATCAAAAAATATTATATTTTGGGGAAAAAAAATAAAAAAAAATATGAAAATGTTTTTGCAAAAAATAGAAAAAAAACAAAAAAATAAATATTTTGCTAAAAAGCAGACAAATCTAAATTTTATGACCTAGATATATATATTTATTTTTTTTAATTTTTGAAACATTTATATTCATTATATATATATATATATATATATATATATATATATATATATATATATATATATACACTCAAAAAATAATCAAGATTTGATAACACAAAATTTGAAATTGTTTACAAATGTATATTATTAATAATCATTTTTAAAAAAAAAAAAAGGTCAAAAAAAGGTCAAAAAAATAAAAATTAATGATGACTCCTAATTGGAAAAACATGTTTTGCGAAAAAAAAGCATACTTTTTTGTGTGGTCAGGAACAAGCTGAAATTAAAAAGCTTGACCTCAAAATTCAAAAAATGAGTGGCTTCTTATTTCTAGACTCAATACCCAGTTTGTAGATGAGTGAATAATGTGCAAATGTGGTTATTTACTAAAAGTGGAGAACTAAATTTGTCACTATAAGTGCACTAGTTCGTTTGAGAACCAGGAAGACAGATAAAAAGAGAAAAAGCAATAATGACAAACAACTGTATAAAGTCCAATGGTCAAATTATTTATTAGTTCTGTGAATATTTCTTTCTTTTGGGGGCCGAATTAGAAAGAAATATGATCTGGCATAGCAATGGCCCCCCGACCCATGAAGTACTCAACATATTTGTCGGGTACATCACGAGCAGATTGGGGGGCCAAGCCAGCGCGACCAGTGTCCAGCCCAGGAAGGGTATCTAAGGGTAGTCTTGCCTCAGAACCGATGTCGGGTAGGTACGTCTGGGAGTGCCTGCGTAAAAAGTTGTGCAAAATGCAGCAGGCAAATACAATGGTGTTCAATTTATATTCCGCCAAGTGTATCGCTGTCAGGAACAGGCGGAACCGGTTGGAGAGGATCCCAAAGGCATTCTCGACTACCCTCCGAGCCCTGGCCAACCGATAATTGAACACCCTCCTCTCTGAGGTAAGGATCCTCTGGGGAAAAGGCCGCATGAGGTGAGGTCCAAGCCCGAAAGCTTCGTCCGCTAGAAACACAAACGGAAGTCCTTCCACATTGTCTTCATCCGGTGGCAGTGCCAGACCACCAGCTTGGAGACGACTGTAGAAATCAGTCCGCGCGAACACTCCCCCATCAGACATCCGGCCGTTCTTTCCCACGTCCACATATAGAAACTCATACTGTGCCGACACCACCGCCATCAACACAATACTATGATAACCTTTGTAGTTAAAATAGTAGGACCCCGAGTGGGGTGGGGGCACTATGCGGACGTGTTTCCCATCTATTGCTCCACCGCAGTTCAGAAAATCCCACCGCTGGGCAAATTGGGAAGCCACAGACTGCCATTCCTGTGGTGTGGAGGGTAGCTGTGGGGACAAACAAATAAAGAGATTTAGTACTTTGGCACATAAACATTGCAAACATAATCCTACAAGCATCCTTGTGCAACTTCACAGTATTCAAATTGCATTTCTAATTTGTGCAGGGATAATTTTGGGGCACAAATATATAGGCCCACTTAATTAAGAGACTCCACAGCCCTCTGATGGGGACAAAAACAGTTTTAAGGGGGGGGGGGGGTGTTTGAACTGAAAAACTAAAAAGTCCAGATAAAAATAGGCTAGGTGGGGTTGTCCCTAGGATAGCATGCTGGACAGGTTAATATTGGGTAAGGTACAAATATGCAGGTAGGCCAAGATAAATAACATGGAGAGCTTATATCAACATGCATAGGGAGAAAAGACTCACACACAGCATATCTGGGAAAGTAAAAAAAAAGTAATTTGCCAACATTATTAAAGACAGATTGTGAGGTTAAAATGAGGAAACTTACCTTAATATACTCCTCCTGCAGAACCTTGATGATGGCAGAACACGTGTCCGGTATGATGACCCCAAGCACCTGCGGAGAGATGCCTGTCGAGAACTTGAGGTCCTGCAGGCTCCTCCCAGTCGCCAGGTACCGCAACGTGGCAATAAGCCTCTGCTCGGCCGTGATGGCTTGGCGCATCACAGTGTCCTGCCTCGTGATATAGGGGGACAGAAGATCCAGCAGGCGGTTGAATACGGGGTCCGTCATGCGGAGAAAGTTCCTATAGTCATTAGGATTATTCTCCTGGAGTTCCCTAAGCAGAGGCATATGAGAGAACTGATCACGCTGGCGCAACCAATTCTTGGCCCAGAAACGCCTCCTCCCCCTGTTCCTGGCCAAACTACTGGAATTATGAGCATATCCAGAAGCCATCCCATAAACAGCACCAACTCGCGAAAATTGACGCTGCTGCTCCATCATGGCTTCAAACCGGCCGGCTGGTCAGTCAAGAACACACTCCTTCAGAAAGCACTCGCAAATCCAGCACAACCTGCAAAGAACGCGCGACAAACAGATACGAGCGGACAGGATGCAACTGCAAAGCAGCACGACCTGAAAGCCTGTACCCGATTGCCTACTACGATCCCGCAAGCACACGCACTGAACCCGAAAATACTACCTGGTAAAGCGCGGAGACCGAAAAGCGCGAATCGGCTCTAACCAAACCTTCACTAACATGAGCAAACCCGTAACTAGCAAAAGCGGAACAGAGGGCGGCGCCATTGACTTTGGGCTTTCCCTTTGACGTCGTACGTGGTTTACGTGCACGCGTTCTGGTCCGACGGGAATTTGGTCCGCTGGTGTGTACAAGCCAGCGGACCAAAAGACAAATCTGCTTTGTACGCCGGAAACTGCCCGTCGGACAGTTTCAAACGGACATGTTTGGTCGTGTGTACAAGGCCTAACATGAACAAATACTGTAAAAAAAACTAGAATGACAAAGGGTTCTTTCACATAAGCGTTTAGTCTGGATTTGTTTTTCAGACAGATCCAGACTAAATCACAATTTATGTTGGAAAGATGAAAATTGACCTACATCCTTTTACATCTGCTACAGCCAGTCCATTTATATCCACAGAAAAAAAGGGTCTGCATGCTTTTCCATTTTTGTGGACATAAACAGATGTAAACTTCTAAGGTCAAGTTATGTCCAATCCCTTTTTGTACATTTTCAGACAAGAAACCTTTTTTTGTACTTTTTGTCACCTAGGACGCTATTCTTCAACAACTAAAAAAAGACATGTAAAAAAAGATGGCTGCAAAAACAGATGTAAACTGAACTAAGAAAAACTGAAGACGGATGTGCAAACTGATGTAAACAAATATAAATCTAGTCAGTATTCATTCTTTTCTTATTATATAGTACTGCTAGGTGCCTCATCTAGCTGAAGCAACTGTCAACCTCTTATAGAGTTTTACAGCCTGCCAGCAACGGGGCTGTATGGTGCACATGTGCCCTCCATTAGGGATGAGCTTCGAGTTTGAGTCAAACTCATGTTCGGCGAACAACAAACAATTTGGGCAGCACTTATGGGTGGCACTGATGGGTACTTATGGGTGGCACAGATGGGCACTGATAGGTGGGCACTGGGCATTGATGAGCACTGAGGGGTGGCACTGATGGACACTGAGGGGTGGCACTGATGGACACTGAGGGGTGGCACTGATGGACACTGAGGGGTGGCACTGATGGCATTGCTGGGCATCACTTGTTTATCCCAGTGCCAAACCCATGTTGTCCCATGTTGCCAGTCAGTGCTCCATGGGCACTGATTGGCATCTATTCTCTTTTTTTTTACTGCCCTTCCCTGGTGGTCCCGTGTGGGCTTTCCTGGTGGTCCAGTGTGGGCATCTGAGGGGGGGCTGCACTGATAAACAATCAGCGCGAACCCCCCTGTCAGGAGAGCTGCCGATCGGCTCTCCTCTACTCGCGTCTGTCAGACACGAGTGAGGAAGAGCCATCAACGGCTCTTCCTGTTTACATCGGGATCAGTCGTGATTGGACACGGCTGATCACATGGTAAAGAGCCTCCCCCGGAGGCTCTTTACCGAGATCGGAGATGCAGGATGTCAGACCCACGGGCGCGCGCTGGCATGAAATCCTGCAGGGCGTCAATAGACGTCCAGTCAGGATTTCACAACCACTTCCCGGACCACGTCCATTGACCGGGCGGGAAGTGGTTATATACCATATTTATCGGCGTATAACAGGCACTTTGTTCCCCTTAAAATCAGGGGAAAATCGTGGGTGCATGTTATACGCCGATCACCACTGTCTCTGAGGGCAAGAGGAGCGCCGCCGAAATAGACCAAGCTGAGCTGAGTGTACTGTGTACTCGGCTAGGCTCGGCTCCGCTCGAACCCACGCCATGTCCCGCCTCCTAGCCTTTATGTCCCGCCATTGGACCGATGTTGTGTCCGTCATAGGAGCCGGGCCAAGGGACGGGACTGGGCAGGACTGCGAGAGGAGCTGAGAGGAGCCGAGAGGAGCCGAATACACAGGAAATCTGGCTCTGTGTATCTCGGCGGCGCTAAATTTAAAAATACATAATGCTGCAATTTTGGGCAAGGTGCAGATGGACACTTTTAGGGCTGCAGATGGACACTTATAAGGCTGCAGATGGACACTGTGCAAGGCTGCAGATGCATGCTGGACAAGGCTGCAGATGGACACTGATAAAGCTGGATGGACTCTGTGCAAGGCTGCAGATGGATGCTGGACAAGGCTGCAGATGGATGCTGGGCAAGACAGCAGATGGACACTGATAAGGCTGCATTGATGGGAATTTAAAATGTACGTTTTTTTTCCTTAAACTTCCCTCCTAAACATTTTTTTCCTTAAACTTCCCTTCTAAGCTTGGGGTGCGTGTTATACGCCGGCGCGCGTTATACGCCGCTAAATACGGTATATTGTTTTAGCAGACACCCTAGGGAATAAAATGGTGGTCTTTGCAACTTTTTATGTCACACGGTACATAACGCCCCCTGTCATACCATACACACTCCTCTCCTATACATAGTGCCCACTGTCATACCTCCACACTCCTCTCCTATACATAGTGCCCACTGTTATACCCTCCACACTCCTCTCCTGTGCATACTGCTGAATGTCATACCCTCCACACCTCCTGTACATACTTCCAACTATTTTTCTCTCCACATTTCTCTCCTGTACATACTGCCCCCATCATACCCTCCACACTCCTCTCCTGTACATAATGCCCACTGTCATACTCTCCACACTCCTCTCCTGTACATACTGTCCTCTGTCATACTGTTAAATGCAAAAGAGAAAGACTCAGTAATGGTAAAATTGTCCCCAGAAGCAACATATTTCCAAGTCCTGAAGAGGGTTCTTTGTGCACAGCAAGTACTATACTTCCCTGATTGTTCCAAGAATTGTATGGTTTAGACAGCTGCATCTGATGTTTGTATTGGGGCAGTGTTGTCACATGTACACAATGGGAAAGAATACCCTGTAGTCTACATGAGCAGAAAACGAAATGAACAGGAAAAAAAAATATGTCATAATTTAAAAGGAATGTTTAGCCAAAAAAGTGGGCCTTGGATGCTCTAAGATACTATTTGTTACGGAGTGTCAGTTTGACCTAATAACTGATTATTCTCTCCTCAAATTGATGGAATAAAAGAATAGATGGGTGAACCTGTGTTTTTTGGCCTTACAAGATTATTCCTTCACAGTAAAACACAGTCCAAGTGTTAAGATGGTAAATGTAGATGCCCTATCATGGGTTCACTCATGTTGGGCCACAGGTGTTCCAACCCTGTGGTTCAAACAAGAGGAAGGGTATATGTAGCAGAGTGCCTCAGAGGGAGCTTGAAAAAGTCCTGTTTGGGGTTTACCCATCTCCCATGCTTCTCTCATACACATTTAGAGATCTCTGATCTTCAGTCCAGGTCAGAGTTTGCTCCTCTCCTCTGGGAAACAGACAAGTTGTGTCTGGGAGAGCTCAGAAGGTTGGCTGTAAAGAAACAAAACAAGAACAAAAAACATGGGATATATAACTCGCCACAATTTTGGTGCCTAATTACTGTATCTGTTAGGTGTTTGCCAAATAATGAAAAAAGAGCATACGAGAAAAAGTAGTTACCATCTGATTTAGGGTATAGCCCCCAGGTGGGGTAATGAAGCAGCTAATGGAAGGCAAACTAGCCTTGTCATGAATGGCAAAAAGCATGGCTAAAAGACCTCCAGCAGTCTTCCGGGTTCAAAAGCTTTGGCCGCTTAAAATGGCCAAACCTCAATTACGTCACTCCCGTGCATTCACACAGGAATCATGGTCATGGCACAGCGCTCTGAATGGACAGCACTGTCTATTCAAAGCCCAGTGCACATGAGCTGGTGAGGCCACTGGTTGCTACTAAAGTAAATATTTACTGTACCTACAGGCAAGCCTTATTATAGGCTTACCTGTAGGTATAAATAAAAAAGCAGACTTTACCAGTGCTTTAACTTAGTTGAAAGCAGTTGAACACTGACTAAGCTCGATTAGCTTATTTTCTGGCAAGAGTAGCCAGAGATTGACAGCTCTGAACCCAGAAGCACTGATTATTCACAGAAAACATATCCCTCTACTCTCCATCCTGGTGCCCAAAATGGAAACCCTGGGCACCCAAGAGGGACAGGTCAGTCCAGCACACATTGCGTGGGGGGGGGGCACATTATTGTACATGTAAAAGTGATCAGGGGGATTTAGAACCACATTACATCTACTAGAAAACATGTCATGTCAGTGTAAAAAAAGGAAAATTGACAATACCAGCACCTGTTAATATATTAGTGCTGCCACTTACGTAATACTTATATTGTCTGAAGTGAAGGAGTTCATGGGCTATACTTTATGGAAAAGAAGGGTTTAAGTCTTTCTAGTGGCTAGGGATGAGCTTCATGTTCGAGTCAAACTCATGTTCGACTTGAACATCGTATGTTCGACCGTTCGTCGAAATACGATTGTTATGGGCCGTTCGTGCCAAATTCGAGTGACGTGTCACGGCCCATAATTCACTGCGGCATCGCAGTTCATTGCTGGCTGATGATTGGCCAAGCATGCACTATGACCTGCATGCTTTGGCCAATCCCAGCGTGCAAAACAGGGATAGCCATAATTGGCGAATTATGTCTCAGGGGGTTTAGTACACGCCCCACACTATATAAGGCCTCCTCCGTGGCGGCCTTGTGTAGTGTGTTGCGGTGGTTAATGACAGATAGAGAGAGAGAGAGTGTGTCATTTATTTTGAGTTAGATAGAGCAGACAGGCATGTGAGTCAGTTACAGTTACAGTGTGTAGAGGATATATTTGCATCCCAGGTGTTGTATATATATTTATACACTGTATTGAGTTTAGATAGATCCATTCCTGCATGCTCTAATCTTCCTAATATACTGACAGGCAGGCAGGTGATTGTGCTAGCTGCAGTATTCTCACTTGGTGTACTGTGTCCTCTGCACAGTGTGCACCTAAGGCCCCATACTCACGACCAAACATGTCTGCTGAAACTGGCCCGCAGGCCAGTTTCAGCAGACATGTTTGGTCGTGTGTGGGCGCGAGCGGGCCGAATTCCAGCAAACATTTGCCCGCCGGGCCTTTTCCCAGCAGACAAATATTCCTGGACTTGTTTTAAAACAGTCCGCTTGAATTCTGCCCGCTCGGACATGTACGGTCGTCAGTACAGACCTACCGTACATGTCCAGGCGCCCGCCGTCCCTCGCATGCGTCGAATGACTTCGACGCATGCGTGGAAGCATTTTAAAGGCGGGCCGCCCACGTCGCCGCGTCATTGTCGCGGCGACACCGCGTCATCGTATTGTTTACGCGCGGACTTCTGTACGATGGTGTGTACAACCATCGTACAGAAGCCCTCTGGCAGACATGTATGGTGAAAACGGTCCGACGGACCGCTTTCACCATACATGTTTGTCCGTGTGTACCCGGCCTAAAGCTATGTGAATACATTTGCTGGTGTTCTCATATTATTACCACAGGCAGTGACTGATCAGCAAGTATTTTCACTTGGTGTACTGTGTCCTCTGCACAGTGTGCACCTAAAGCTACGTGAATACATTTGCTGGTGTTTTCATATTAATACCACAGGCAGTGACTGATCAGCAAGTATTTTCACTTGGTTTTACTCAGTCCTCTGCACAGTGTGCACCTAAAGCTACGTGAATACATTTGCTGGTGTTCTCATATTAATACCACAGGCAGTGATCAGCAAGTATTGTCAGTAGTAGTGGTGCAGCTACATCTCCTTGCAGGCCATTAGTATGTCTGGAAGGACAACAAGGAGAAGCAGAGAGTCACAAGCCGATAAAAGAGGGCAAGCAGGCTCTGCGTCTAGAGGTAACAGTGCTGGTCATGGACACGATGCATCCTCATCAGCACGTGGCCGTGGGACACGCTCGTCCTTTTTTTCCGGCAGCTGGCCGTGTTGAGCCGCAACATGCCGAAGACTTGGTAGAGTGGATGACCAAGACGTCCTTATCCTCCTCATCCTTTCTCACCCAGGCTCAGGGTACTTTGTCTGGCAAAGCAGCTGCCAACGTGGCCTCTTTCCTCTGCTCAATGGCATCAGTCACTCCTTCCCTAGCCCCACCATGTCCTCCTGAGGAGTCCCCCGAACTGTTTGACCACAGTGTTAGGTACATGCTGCAGGAGGATGCGCAGCGTTTTTAAGGCTCCGATGATGGTACATAGCTAGAGGAAGGCAGTAACGTGAGCCCAGAGAGAGGGGGTGCCCAAGAAGGACAGAAATCTGGCAGTCAGGTTCCCCCAACTGCAGCATACTGCCAGGTTTTCTACAGTGATGAGGAGGGAGGGGCTGATGAGGTCACTGACTCCACATGGGTGCCTGATAGGAGAGAGGAGGAGGCACATCTCCAACGAGGCAGGATGCCCTCCAGGGGCCAGCTTAAGGGCAGCACACCGACTGCATCACAATGCAGAGCTCCGCATGTGCAGGGCGCTGCTGTCTCTCTGCATTATTCCAAAAGTTCTTTGGTGTGGGCCTTTTTTGAAACAAGTGCATCAGATCGCATCGCTGTTATTTGCAACATATGTCGCAAGCATCTCGCGTGGCCAAAACATCACCCACTTGGGCACCACATGCTTGACCAGACATATATAGACCTGCCATGCATTTCGTTGGCAAGCGTACCTAAAAGACCCACACCAAAGAACAAAGCGGACCTCTCCTTGCTCATCAGCTGGGATCTCCAACCCCACTATATCTTCAGTCCTCTCTGAAGCCTGCACTGATAGGACTGAAGGTGCAGAATTAGGTATGTCACAGCCAAGTACTTGCGGGCAATCTACTATCGGTACACCAACGTCAGATTGTACCAGGAAAATTTCCCTGCTCCAGCTGCTGCAGCGCCAAAATATGTTCTTTCCCAGCCATCCACATGCCCAGTGGTTGAATGCTAGCTTAGCTAAATTGCTAGCACTTCAACTGCTGCATTTTCAGTTGGTAGACTCTGCACCCTTCTGTGAGTTTGTGGAATATGTGGTACCTCAGTGGCAGGTTCCCAAACGCCACTTTTTATCACGGAAGGCGATTCTGGCTCTCTACCGGCATGTGGAAGGCAATGTCCATGCCTCGCTGGACAGGGCGGTCAGTGTTAAGGTGCATATTACCGCTGACTCATGGTCCAGCAGGCATGGACAGGGACGTTACCTATCTTTCACGGTGCATTGGGTGCCTCTGCTGGCAGCTGGGAAGGATGCAGAACAAGGTACAGTAGTGTTGGAGGTTGTTCTGCCACCACGTCTCCAAAATGCTACTACTGGTGATTGTGACACACCTCTCTCTGCCACCTCCTCCTCTTCTTTTTCCTCTGTGGTCTCTTCCTGTGCTGATATGTCCCCGGAAACCAGCGGTGCTCCGTAGGTGTTCAAGGGGCTACGCAGATACGCAGGCAAAAAGATGCCATGCGGTGCTTGAGCTGGTGTGCTTGGGGGACAGGAGCCACACTGGGGCAGAGGTTCTGTCAGCTCTGCAGGGGCAGGCTCAGAGGTGGTTGACACCACACCAGCTTAATCCAGGAATTGTGGTTTACGACAATGGCACCAACCTCCTCTCCGTCCTCCGACAGGGAGAACTGACCCATATGCCCTGTTTTGCTCAAGTCCTTGGTGGTGCAGCGGTTCTTGGGCAAGTACCCGGGCTTACAAGATGTCCTGAAGCAGGCCATATAATGCCAGTGCTCGGCTGACTGACCTCCAAAAGGAATACAACCTGCCCAAGAACCGCCTAATCTGTGACATGCCCACCAGGTGGAACTCTATGTTGATGATATAATATATGGATTGCGCTACCCTAGCAGGTGACCTAGGTCAGCCTGGCCTTATGCAACATACAAAACTATTTATCACCTGTGGGTGTCACCCTGTGCATCCACAAGAATATACACCTATGTGTGAAAGTATATATCATGTAAGTAATTTAATAAATGACAATACACACCGAAAAATAGATATGTATAAATAACAGGACGATTATGTATAAATAAGAGGAGGACTTCTTTATCTCTCAAAGCCCCCTTTATCCAGACAGTGTTCCTGCTTGCCCGCCTATCACACAGGAAGAGAAGGAGGAGGAGGATTGTGTCAGCATGGAGGTGGAGCCTAGCACTCAGCATCAGCAGCAGTCTCAAGGGATCAATTACAGTCCCAAGAAACCCATGGACTTGTACGTGGCTGGGACGAAGTGGCTGCAGATCATGTCATCCTCAGTGACCCAGAGGACTCCGCACCGAATGCCTCAGCAAACCTACTGTATGGCCTCCCTGATCCTGCAAAGCCTGCAGAAGGATCTTCGTATTTGTGCTATCAAGGAGAGGGATCATTACTGGCTGGCAACCCTCCTTGATCCATGTTACAAGGGTAAGGTTGTGGACCTTATCTTGCCAGCGCAGAGGGAGCAGAAGATGAAACATTTTCTGGAGGCCTTGCAGAAAGGTCTGTGCAACGCGTTCCCAGAGACTGGAAGGTTACAAAATCCTGGTCCTGGACAACGTGTTGCTGAGGCTTCGGTAAGTCAAAGAAGGAGCTGTGTAGAAGGTGGCCATCTGACCGATGCGTTCAGACAATTTTTTAGTCCGCAGCCCCAAGGTATGACCGGTTCCAGCAACCATCGCCAGCATCTGTTTTACATGGTGCGGGAATACCTAGGGGCAAGATCAGACTTGGACAGCTTTCCCACCGAAAATCCTCTGGCTTACTGGGTCTTGAGGATGGATCACTGGCCAGAGCTTGCACAGTATGCAATTGAGCTACTGGCCTGTCCTGCATCCAGAGTTCTTTTGGAACGCACATTCAGTGCTGCTGGAGGCTTTGTAAACGATCACAGAGTGCGCCTCTCCACCGACACGGTCGATCGACTGACCTTCATAAAAATGAATCAGGCTTGGATCACCACCAGCTACCAAGCACCTGATGCTGATGTAACTGAATAATTTTTTTTGCAAATGTCAGATCCCTTTAAGACTGCCTATCCTGATGCTGAGTGACTATCCTGTTATGCTGAGTGACTATCCTGTTATGCTGAGTGACTATCCTTTTCCTCCTCAATGATCATGCTGATAGCTTGTAAGAACATTTTTGGTTCTGGGCACCGCCACCAGTGGCTAAGGCCCAATTTTTGTGAGCGGTATTGATCTTAGTAGTTATACTGTGGCCCGTTATATATAGTCATGTCCCTGTCAGTCGCCGCTATTTACGGCTAATTTTCCTTCTAATGAGGTTTAGGTAGAATATAGCTCACTTCCGTCTACAATTCCTTCTAACAAGGGGAGATGAATGATGCTTGCTGCCTGGGGAGATCCTACACACAGCTACGTTTCTGACGCCATTGTGAGGCTTGGAATGCAAGCGTTATTACCACGCTGAGGTGTGGAATGCACGCGGCTCCATCGTCACGTTCCAAGCATCATAACGAGGCTTGAAACGCAAGCGGCGTCACTACGCTGAGTCGTGGAACGCACGGTACTCCACCATTTTGCGGTAAACCGGAAGTGATTGCCTGCAATGCCGGCGCAACATTGTGAGCTGAGCTCTCACTACGGGGGTCATTTTATTTATAAATTGGAGTGGGCTGCAATGGAGTCACACCCCAGACGACATGTAATAACACAAAACGCGTCGGGTCAACTCCATTGCCGCCTCATCTATATACTTATATGCGCCACATTTTTTCAACATTCATGTAAGTGCAACTATCTAATACATTTCACTATTTCATACAAGATTACGCTATGTTGCCTCCTCTCTCCTTCTCCATCTCCTTCCACCATTGATTCATACTGAGGGCAAGTTGTGTGAAACTATCGGTACTGTTCAATCTACATTGGTCGAATCTGCTATGGTTGATGATCTGGTGTATTGATCCATTGCCTATAAGGACGCTCTTGCCGTTCATATCGGTTTTCACGCTTATTTGACTCATAAGAGATTGAAAATTCTTTGAATCCACGCGCTCTGGTAAACCTGCAATCCTATAGGTGGAGGGTTAATATGTTATACACAAGAAGTAATGTTTATGCTATGAATCACTTCAAAGTTTGAGTTCCAGAACACGTGGTGGACTATCTATTAATTTATGTTTACCCATATTTTATTGGACTCACTTTTTCTCACATCTGTTCGTCACTGTGAGAGATTCTTATGTATTATATATACACTGTTGGCATACAGTGAATGATCACTATTTATGTTAATTTTTGATACAATCATTTCACTGGCCCAGATTCAAGAAGCACTTGCGCGGGAGCAAGTGTGATTTGCGCCGCGCAAGTACTGATTTGCTCCCATGCAAATTTGCGGCTGATTCTGTAAACCAGTTAAGCCTGAAATGCGGCCATTTTCCCGCGCACGCAGCCTAGCTGCTCCTGCGCAATTTTCGCGCAATTTTGCGCGGGGTGTAAGTTGCGCCTTCATGGAATTCCCTCAGCGAATATGCAAATTAGGTACTGCCGATGATTCAGAAACATGCGCGTGTGATGCGCATCTTGCGCTGGAAGCGCGCAAGCTTTTTTCCCCGGGCAAACTTGCTCCTGCTAAAAGCAGGGGCAAGTTAGCAAAAGATGGCCAAATGTCATCTGAAGGAGCGCGCAACTTCAGCAGCACCTAGACAGACGAGCTGAACAAGCAGAGCACCCACATTTTCGGGACCTCACATCTGTGCACCAACATGCCAGGGGCAGCTATGGTTCTTGATATTATATTGACTGAGCCGACTTGTAGGAGGGCACGGGAGAGGATTTACAGAGGGCGCTACAACCTTTTTCAGATGAGTGATAATGAGGTGTATCGCATGTTTCGCTTTAGCCCTGAAGTCATCCTTGAGTTGGTAACAATCCTGCAGGATGACATCAGAAGCCCGACCCATCGGGGACAGGCAGTGCAGCCACTGGTGAAGGTAGTGGCAACCCTTCATTTTTTGGCAAGTGGCTCATTTCAGCGCACAGGTGGAGTGGTGGCGGGGATGTCCCAATCCAGCATGAGCAGGTGTGTGCACCAAGTGATCCCTGCAATACTCAGACGAATGGGCACACAATTTATCAAACCAACCACGGCTGACCTGCGGCAGAAGGCAATCAGTGATTTTTATTTATTAGCCAGATTTCCACGCACTGTGGGTGCAATAGATTGTACCCATGTGGCACTACGCCCCCCCCCCCCGGCTCCTCGAGCATATCTACTGCAACAGGAAACATTGGCATTCAATAAATGTGCAGATGATTGTGGATGCACATGGCCTCATATGGCATGTCCGTGCCAAACACCCAGGGTCAAGCCATGACAGTTTTATTTACCGACACAGCCCCATCCCAACCGAGTTTGACCAGAACATGTATGGAGACAGCTGGCTGATTGGTGAGTGACATGGGTGTCAAGTATGACTGCCCCCCCCCATGATGCACACATCACAAGGGGCACATGCACGACTAACATCCTCCTGTCTTTTCCCTTCCAGGTGACTCTGCATATGCCCTGGGACCTCACATGATGACCCCATTTCGTAACCCTCAAACATCAGGAGAGGAAAGATATAACGAAGCCCATGCACGTACCCGTGCGGTGGTGGAGCGCACATTTGGCATCCTTAAATCTCGATTCAGATGTCTGGATAAATCAGGGGGGACCCTATTGTATTCACCCAACTTTGTGTGCCAAATCGTCGGGGCATGTAGTATTCTCCACAATTTTGCTGAGAGAAGGGGCATGCACATTGAGCTACGCAATGACCTTACCCCCGAACCACGCAACCCCCCCCCAAGAAACACTACCGGATCTTCTGAGGGAAGAGCAATCCGGAATGGTCTTGTGGAACGTCTCTTTGCACATTAAACACACCCTGATCTTGTCACAAGTATAATGCATGTATGCACACCACTGTAGTCCCTAGCACACACCCAACACATGCACCCCAAATTGGATTAGACCCAACAATACCCCATGGTTTAGGGAGCAGCAACGCCGCGTCAAGGCTCCAATTATGTTGCTGTCCATTCATACACCTTTCACATGGCAGAGGGTGACACCCCTTTTTCAGCAGGAGTGCCACCCCCCCCATTCACACACCAGTCACACTGTAGTATACACTCCTCACCGTGTGTAGGGACTACAAATAAATATAAAAGCTCATATCCTGAGCATATAAAAAAAATAGAAACTCATATCCTGAGCATATAAAATAAAAAATACAAAATCATATTCTGTGCATAAAATAAATTTTGAAATTAGATTATTTTTTGTTTTTTTTCTTTGGGCCAAGGGTGCCCCGGCTCTGGCTCCTCAATCTCCGTGGTGCGGAGGAGGCATGGGGTGGGGATTGAGGGGGGGAGGAGCATCAACCCCTACTTCCACACTCCTTGCAGGTGGTGGCTGCATGCCCTCCATGGCGTTGGCCAGGCGGGCGAGGATGGTGTTGGTCTGGGCCAACATCCTCATTTGGCGGGTGGTGGTATCCCGCTGATGCCGGCGGGTAACTCTCGCCTCCTCCCGCACTGCAGCGGTGTTGGCCTGCACAGCAGCGGTATTGGCCTCCACCGCAGCTGTCATTCTGCTTAATAAAGCTGGTGTGGTCTCCAGAGCCACCAAGCAGGTGACTATGGCCTTCGAGTTGCCACTAATTTCCCCCAGGATCTGTGAGACATGTTTGTCCCGGTCCGCATGCAGGGTGAGGGCATGCTGCACAGAGGTGGAGGTGGATGCCATGCTGTCCACCAGACGACGCACCTCTCCCACCATGGCCCCTATATGGCGGGTCTGCAGGGCCTGCTCCTCCAGCAGACCGTCACGGAGGCTGGAGGGTATATGCCTCGTTTTGGACAGAGCCTTCCTGGGAGGAGAGGCTCGGGCACGGACAGAGGGAGAAGGGGAGGGGTCCACAATGGAGGGGCTTGCCCTGGAGGGGGATGACGTGCTGGGCGGGGGGGTGGTGGGTTGCCCAGGGATGGTGGTATCCTCCTGGAGGGAGCCAGAGTCCTCCTGGATGAGGAAAAAGGAATCCTCCTCCAAAACCACTTCCTCCTCCATACTTGTCCCCGGTATGATCTCCTCCTGGACCAGCATAGACAGAATGTCCATGGGGCCTGACTGGACCCCTGGCTCTGGTATGGATGGGCTGGGTCGACCCGCAGCCGAAGACGGCCCAGCTTCATCTTCCTCATCACCACCTGTGGATGACACCAAAACAAAATATTTTGCTGGTGCAACACACTTCTCACATGTTCACTTGTACCCCCTCCCATGATGCACAGCAGATATGAAAGAAAAATAATAGTTCCATCTTCACTTCTACCCACAAATATGTTCACTTCTACCCCCTCCCATGATGCACAGCAGATATGAAAGAAAAATAATAGTTCCATCTTCACTTCTACCCACAAATATGTTCACTTCTACCCCCTCCCATGATGCACAGCAGATATGAAAGAAAAATAACTTACCAGTCCCCAAGTTCCCAACAGTGGAGTCGTACCCTTCAAGTCCCTCCACCTGCTCCTGCACGAACGTTTGGGCTATAAGCTGCTCCTCCTGATTGAGCCGGATCATACATCGCGGCCCACCTCCCGTGCCACCGGTATGTTTCCTGATAAGAGCCAGTTTATCCCGGACCCTGCGCCTCATATCGTTTAGTTTCTTCTGGATGTCATCCCAGGTACGCTCTTCATTACCCAGGGCATTGATGTCCAAGGCTATGGCTTCATATATAGCCCTCCTTTGGGCAATGGTGGTGTTTGCCCGCTGGGCACCATATAGGACTTCTTTATGCTGCTGGAGTGCAGCAATTAGGATGTCCATCTCCGCAGCCACAAAGTTGGCCTTCCTTTTTTTGGTCCCTTTGGGAGGTGCCATGTCTTGAAAATGGGCTGAATTTCCTTGCTCAGGGGGGGTAGGAAAAATCAGGATGAAATTCAGCAAAGAACCTGCGCAAGTCTGCTCCTATTTATTTGCTCAGTGCAAGCAGCTGAGCATGATTTGCCCTGAAAGTATGCTAGGCGCAGTTTGACGCATGCGCAGACGGCAGCGCTCTAACTGCGCATGCGCGCGCCCGGCGCAAACCTCTGCTGAGCCGAAAAATCCTCATTTACATAGGGGCACACCCACTTTGACTTGCGCGGGCTTGCGCCCTCAGCTTTGCCTTAAACAGGAGCAAATTAAATGAACGAACGATTCCTGAATCAGGTGGCAATTTGGCAAAATTGCTCCAGCGCAGAAAAATTCAGCTGAGCAGCTCATGTGTAAGTAATGGGCAAATCTACCTGAATCTGGGCCACTATTTATTGTATTGTTTTGAGCGCTACACTTACACATCACATATCTTCTTTGCTTTTTTTCAATTAGCCGTGTGAGCAGCTACACCATTTACTGGAAGCGCATGGTTACTTACAGCTATTTTCTCATGTTTTCTTTGAACAAACACTGCTGCAGCCTAACAGTCCATCTAAAATATATCCTAATGGATGTATTTGATTATAGAGCATCTAGGACTGTAAATATAGACAGTGGGGCAGATCCACGTACATCAGCGCATGTATAGACCGGCGTAGCGCATCGCATTTACGTTACGCCGGCTCAACTTAGAGAGGCAAGTACCGTATCCACAGAGTATTTGCGCCCAAGTATGCGCTGGTGTAACGTAAATTATGAGGCGTAAGCCGGTGTAATTGAAAGTGGGAAGGAAGTGGGCGTGTTCCATTGAAATGAGCCGTGACCCCATGCAAATGAAGGGCCGGCCGGACTGCTCATGCGCATGACGCTGACAATGATCAGCGCCTCTCTGCGCATGCTCAGAACTCGGCCCGACGTAATCAGTGAGATATGAACTAGGTCCGGCGTAATTAGTGAGATACGCCCAGGGCATAAATACGCCCAAACAACGGCCAGGAGGAGGGAGATCCTGCAAATTATTGCAGATGATATCAATGCGTTGGGGGGTGAGACCAGGACCCCCAATGAGATCTTGAAAAAGATCAATGATCTCCGCTGCGTGGTTAGAGGTAAGCTGGCAAAGATGGCCGCTCATGCCAGGGGCACTGGAGGGGGACCACCAACCACTATCAGGCTCGCTGCTGAGGAGAGGGTGGTTGCCCAGTGCCTCCACAGGCATCAAGTGGAGGGAGTGCCTGGAGTTGACTCCATTGAGGAGGTCTTGAGGACAGGTAAGTGTTTTTTTTTATATCTGGTGTGTAGCATGTGTGAGGGGGAAGGAATATGTGACACGTGTGTGGATCCTCCAACATGTTTTGTGTCATCCACAGATGTGCAGGAGGGTGCTGGGCCATCTGGCCAGTCCACACCATCCCCCGGACATGAGTCTGATGCAGACCCCCAGGCAAGCCAGGAGTCCTCTGAGGAGGGGAGTGGCCCCAGCTCTCCTCATGAGGAGGTTGAGGAGAAGGAGGTGATGTCTGGGAATGAGGTCACGCTCCATTTGGAGGAGTCTAGCCCTGATGCTGGCACCAGTCAGAACTCCATCAGGGCTAGCCCCTCCCACTCCTCCCCCAACAGGGCTCCCCCCCAAGGGTCTCCCCTTCTCGTCGGCCCCAAGCCTCATCAGGAGGCAGGAAGGCGACCCGGAAGACAAGGGGGTGTCAGAGGTTCTGCCTGAGAATCTACGGAGGGACCAGGCCCGTCAGATCCGCCACCTGGGTCAGGTTACCCAGACTTTGGACCGCATGGAGGACAGCATGGCCTCCATGAAGGAGTCTTTGCAGGACATTTGCATTTTGCAACTCCCTGGCTGTCATCACATGCCTAAACGACCTGCAGACCACCACAACAGGCGTAGGTCAGGAGGTGCGCGCCCTGACCGAGGCTGTCCAGGCCAACACGGCAACCCTCAATGTGGGCCTCACCCACATCGCCCTGGCGTTGGAGGGCAGGCCGCCAGGTGGGCAGAGACCAGGGGATGCTCCTCCTTCCCCTGATTCCCCCCCATGAGTCTCCCCTGAGGAACCGGGGCCGTGGGAAGGTATTTTTTTTGTTTTGTTTTTTTACTCAGGTGATGAGTGTTTTATGTTTCTTTGTTATTTTACTGTGATTATGATTTGTTTTATTTTTTTGTAGCCCAGACAGGCTACAGTGTGAATGATGTATGATTGTGGGGGTGACATTCCTGCCGTAAAAGGGGTGTCACCCTCGGTTGTGGTGGAGAAGGGATCCCCAGGACCAGGGAGAAGTGATCCCCAGGTCCGTGTGAATGGTGTATGAACGTACAGTGACATAATTGGAGCCGTGGCGTTGCTGCTCCCAAGTCCTGCATGGTGGACTTGTGCTAATCCAATTTGATGAGGATGTGGGGTGTGTGTGCTAGGGACCACAGTGGTGTGCATGCGTGCATTGTGCTTGTGCCATGATTAATGTGTGTGTTTAACGTGCAAAGATGCGTTCCATGAGGCATCTCCTGACTGCTGCTCCCTCAGAAGACGGGGTATCCTCGGTTATGGGGGGAATGTCTGGTTGGGGGGTCAGGTCATCACATATGTTAATCTCCAGGCCCTTTCTCATGGCGAAGTTGTGCAGCATGCAACATGCAGCGATGATCTGGCACACAAAGTTTGGGGAATACAACAGGGTACCCCCAGACTTATCCAGGCATCTGAAATGGGACTTCAGGAGGCCAAAGGTGTGTTCCACCACTCCACGGGTTCGTGCGTGTGCTTTATTGTATCTTTCCTCTCCTGGGGTTTGGGGATTCCGGAATGGAGTCATGAGATGGGGTCCAAGTGCATATGCAGAGTCACCTGGAAGGGAAAAGACAGGAGGATGTTAGCCGTGCTTGTGCCCCTCGTGATATCTGCATCATGGGGGGGGACAGTCATGCCTGACACCCATGTTACTCACCAACCAGCCAGCTGTCCCCATACATGTTCTGTTCGAATTCTGTTGGGATGGGGCTTTGACGGTATATGTAGCTGTCATGGCTGGACCCTGGGTGTTTGGCACGGACGTGCCATATGAGGCATTGGGCATCGGCTATCACCTGTACGTTGATGGAATGCCAGTGCTTCCGCTTGCGGTATATGAACTCTCTCTCACGGGGGGGGGGGGGCGTAGTGCCACATGTGTGCAATCAATGGCCCCCATGGTGCGTGGGAATTCTGCAATTCTGTAGAAATCACGCATTGCCTTCACCCGCATAACCTGGTGCACACATCTGCTAATGGAGGATTGTGCCATCCCAGCCACCACTCCACTTGTACGCTGAAAAGAGCCACTGGCAAGGAAATGGAGTGTTGCCAGTACCTTGACCAGTGGCTCCACTGCATGTGAGCGTTTTGTCTGGCTGGTGATGTCATCTTTCAGGGTTGTGGTTAATTCCAGGATGGCAGTAGGGGTGAATCTGAAGATGCGATACAGCTCCGAATCACACATGCCAAAGACGTTTATGCGCGGTCGGTATATCCTCTCCCGTGCCCTCCTCCTCCTCCGTGCCCTCCTCCTTCTACGCGCATCTAAAGCCAGTAGTATAGCTATGACCATGGATGCCCCTGGCATGTTGGCATACAGATTGTTGTCCTGCAAGTGTGGTTGCTCAGCTCGTCCCTAACGGTGTTGCTTTAGCTGACCTGCACACGTCTGGTGCAAAGTTAAAGCTGCTTTTATGAGGGGTAACTTTAGACCGGACATACAGCTTACGCGCACAGCGCGTAGCCTGCACCGGTCAAACATACTTTCGTGGATCGCCGTATCTCCCTCATTTGCATATTTTCATAGAAAAACAATGGTGCGTCCAGCGTATTTTTGCGCCCACGATGCGCCGGTGTAGAAAAATTACGTTGGTCGGAAAAACTTAGTTTTCAGGCGTATCTCGTTTTGGGGATATGGCGCATAGATACGCCGGCGCATAATTACACTTACGCCGCACATCTCGAGATACGCCGGCGTAAGTGCTTTGTGGATCTGCCCCAGTGTTTTTACCGTTACTGGAAATTATACTGAATTAGGAGGCCTTTTTTTAAGACTTAAAAATGTCATGACCTCTGAGCTACATATATTGTGGGACCTGGCGTTCCTCGAGCAGTATATTTCGGAAAACATGGTCCCACGTAGCCTTCGGTGGGAGGTCCACCCTCAACAAGGGGATCCAGATCTTGATTGTGGTTTAAATACTTTAACGAAGCAGGCACTACGTTTTTGGGTTTCCTTATCTGAAAGAAAAGGAATAGGCTACTTATCCTAGATAAAGAGATTAAAGAGTTAAAAGAGAAACTTTTATCACATAAAAACTCTTTGGAATATAATTCTATATCCTCCAACCTCCAGAGTCATCTGGAGAAGGAGGATCGTGATCAGAGAATTAAGAAACACAAGAAATATTCCAGAGATGTGGGTGACTACAAAACTAATGCGGTCTTTGGTTGGCAGTAATCACTTATGTCTGCCCTTCCAATGGACACTGCCCCTACTGTAGTGACAGGCTTGTCATCATTGCCTGTTCCATCCATAGTTTGGCTGCTCAATTTGGAGTGAGGCCTATGCCATTGGCAGGCACTGACGCTCCCAATGATGCACCATCTCTACAATCGAGACCATCATACCGCAGTCCTCATACCCCTAGTAACCATACCAGAGGCAGAGGTAATTATCTTGGCAAACAAGGTGGGAGAGGTCAGCCTAGGGGTAATTCCCATAACACTGGGTTCCACCCATATTATGATCGGGGAAGTCATGTTCATAATGCTTCTCCGGTTCCATACAAAGAGCATTATGACCCCCACCATTCATATTATAATGCACCCCCTGTACCCACCCTCAATAGATTTTCCCCCTTGAGAGACTATCGCAGCCACGACTCCCAATCATATAGGAGAAATGGCTACGAGCAGTCACCACACCAGTATAGTGACTCTAACACACATGGAGGTCAGGGTTTTCACGAGGACCACCCTTCAAGGATAAAAGATTAAAAAAAAAGTGATGGAGTGCAGAGACTGTGAAAGGCTGCATGATAGGGACAGGACAGTTACAAGAGCTAAAAGAGCTAAAAGCAAACTGGGATGGAAAGGGTGTAAGATCGTTGTGTGGAATGCTGAGCTGAGATCAGAGGCTGAATGGGTGTTGTGAAGATTTATGGAGGGACAGCAGATAAGAGAAGTAGAAGGGAATACATTAACAGGGCAGAGGAGTGAGGGGGATCAATGCCGACTTACTGTAATGCTTGTGCAGGAAAGGTAGAGAGAGCCGGGTGTAGACGGGGAGGAGATGAGCTGACCACAGTGAGAAAGGGGAAGAAGGTAAAGTGTCCCGGAAGGAGAGCAAGTTGAGGGCAGGAGTGTAGCTTGCTGGAGGAGAGAGTGATTATAAACTGCAGAGTTGGATGAGCGGAGGAGTCGGCTGTAAATAAACAGTCACTCCAGGCTGTCAGTGATACAAGAGCAGGGACTGAAGCTCTCAGCGCGCCCCCCTCCCCACAGATTGAGAAATCGCCCAGGGCACGATACATTCTGGGTTATCTAATCCATCACTTTTTAACCTTCCAGTACCGGTTGCCCCCGCTGTCAAGATCTTTAAAGATTTAGTTCTTAGAGATCTATCCTCATTGTCTGAAAAACGTCCCTATCAACAATCTTTGTCCAGTGTGGGTCTCAAGTCCTTGTGTGAGCAGAAGGACTGGGTTATCCGCTCTGCTGACAAAGGGGGCGGTATTGTAATTTTAGATAAATCCCAATACGAAACAGAGTATTCTCAACAAACCTGATACATATATGGAGATTCCTAGTAATCCCACTTCTACTTACAAGAAACAACTTCAGGGCCTTATTAATAAAGGTTTTGATCTTAAAATTCTAAATAAGAAGGAAAAGGCATTTTTAGTACCCAAAGCTCCCAAAATCCACACCATTTATTATTTGCCCAAAATTCACAAACACTCCACACATCCCCCTGGGCGGCCTATTGTGAGTGGCATAGACTCTGTCACGTCACGTATAGGCCGCTATATAGATCACTATTTACAACCACTTGTTAGACAAACTCCATCGTATCTTAAGGATACAGGAGACACCATTAGTTTACTTGAGTGCATTGAAGTAAAGGGAGATTACATTATGGCAACGGCCGATGTGGCCTTCCTGTACACCTGCATACCCCACCATTTGGGAATCGCTGCTGTCCAACATTTTTTGGGTCGCGAGCAGTCTCTCGCCCCCTTTCAGTGTGAGTTCCTTATAGAACTTCTATAATTTGCGACCAAACACAATTATTTTTGGTTTAATCAAGGCTACTACCTCCAACAACAAGGTTTAGCGATGGGGGCTAAGTTCGCACCTAGTTTTGTGAACCTTTTCATGGCCAAGTGGGAGGAGGATGTTGTCTATGCACAGGACACCTCATCTTTGGTCCTGTGGGTCAGATACATAGACGACATCCTCCTCCTATGGAATGGCAGCCCTGACTCTGAGCCCTGACTCTTTGAAGGCATTTTTTGACAATTTGAATTTGAATTTGAACGATAGGGGCATTTCTTTGTCATACGAATTCAGTTCAAGTAAGATACACTTTCTTGACCTTGAAATAGAGATTGTCAATCGAAAATTTGATTTCCAGACTTATTTCAAGCCTACGGACCGCAACGGTTTTATTGCGATAGACAGCTGCCATCCCCACTCTTAGCTCCGCTCCTCGCAGCCAATTCCTCAGACTGCATAGGAATTGCACGGATGCAAAAACTTATCTTGCGCAGGCCGAGACCCTTAATCAGAGATTTATTGTCAAAGGCTATGTAGCTGTAGATGTAGATTTGGGACTTCAAAAAACATTGTTGTAAGAGAGACGATCTTTGATTTTGGTCAAACCGAAACGTCCCGTCGATGACAGTTTCAAGTTTGCCATGATGACCTCACATTCTATTCAGCATAGACAGATTAAGAACATTATCAATAGGCACTGGGGCATTTTTAAAAATGACAGTGTCCTCAACCCTATACTACCGGAAAGGGCTAAAGTAGTTTTCAGAGGTGCACCCTCGCTACAGAGCAGGATTGCTCCTAACATTATTAATCCACCCATTCGTAGATAATTTTTTCATGATCTAGTCAGCTTTTTTCCGTGCAAGAAATGTAAGGCGTGCCAGCACAATACACTTGGGAAATGCAAAACGACCCAATTTGCATCTACTATGACCAATAAGCAATATAAGATTAAACAATTCTGTACATGCGAAACAAAACATGTTGTTTATCTGATCACTTGTCCCTGCGGGTAGGAGAGCATATAGGAGAGCATATTACTTTAATTAAGGGTGGGGACACAAAACACACCGTCCCTAGGCACTATAGACAACATTAAAATAGAGACATATAGAAATTGTTTCTGAGGTCCCCAAACCAAAGAAAGGGGGGGTTGGGCCATTGTTGGACTCCTTCCCTCCCCCCTCCCCCTCCGCCATCTTCATCCACTACCCCTTATTAATTCTTGTGTCCTCCATTCAGGTGCCACTGGTAGGCATCACCATCCTGACGCCACCCTGGGACCCAATGTGGCCCCCCTCCTTCCTTGGTCCATTACCATGGACACTCCCTGCGGAGGTCATATGTGGCTCTACACAGAGGTCTCAACCTGGGCTCCCTTTCCCAGGGCCCCCTACATGTAACACATTCCCTTGTACTCAAGGTAAACTTTTTTCACCCTCCCCTCCCCCTTCCTTTTTTCCTTTCCTCAATGTATACCCCCCACGCCTTACCCCTACTCCTTCCCTCTTTATCCTCCTTCCCCCCAACTCTCCCTTCCTCCCCCCCCCTTCCTTATCTTCACCTGTTTTCTCTCTCCTCTCTTTTTATCACCACCCTTCCTCACCTTGCACACCTTCACATCACCTTTATTAGATTTTTCATTACTGTTTGACATCACAAAATTGCACATACCTCCCCTATCCATGACCTGGTCTTATTATATTATATTAATTACCATTCTTATCTCATATACCCGAGAAGTAGGTCCATCCATTCATATGCATGCCCCCTGGTTGCCATGCGGGACTTTGTGTGGTGGCACCCGCCCCGCCCGCCTGCAGTTTTTTTTTTAGGTGAGCAGCTGAGCCCTTTGTTCCCCAACGTATCTTTTATAATTGTTGTTCAATACATAATTGTTTGACTGTTTGTCATTTTAAGTGTTTCTTTTATTTTTACCTTCAGAGGTTACATTTCAAATCATAATAGAGACCCCAAAGGCACAAAGTTTGTTATTATAGACAGATACATTCCCCCATGGAGGGGTGGAGCCATGACAAGGGGGTGTCTTGCCTAGAGACTTCTGGATATATGAACTTCAATCCCATTCCCTGTTAGGAATGAACGTTGAATGGGATATCAATTCCTTTATTAATGCGTCTTGATATTTTACACCATTGGGATTTGTGTTAGTTTACATACATACACTGATTTAAAAAAAATAAAATAATACATTTTTTTTTTCACACAGTGCACACAGTTCGTGCATTTTGTGCATCTTTATTTGTATTGTATTCAATATTTTAATTGTATTATATTTGTATATATATATATATATATATATATATATATATATATATATACTTTTTTGATATAATCTTTATATTTATATCTGGTGTATCTAACTACTAAATATGTTTGCATCATTACCGTGTGGGAGTTCAGCTCATGCTCACATATGTATATAAATATAATTTTGGAGTTTTCACACTTTCTCCTTTTACAGATATTTTTACTATTTTTGTGGTATTTTGTGTCTCCCTCTTCAGGAGATTATATATATATATATATATATATATATATATATATATATATATATATATATATATATATATATACAGTATATATACACAACAATTTTTAATAGCCCTCCAATTAAATGAAGGCTTAACCTATATGGCTTTTTATATCATAGGTAAATGCAATTTTGTTTGCATCAATATAATCATGACTAACATGATTTACCCACAATTTTATTGTTAATATATATTCCAGCCCAGCACCGTTACTTCTGTGAGCGGTATTGATCTTAGTAGTTATACTGTGGCCCGTTATATATACCGTATTTATCGACGTATAACGTGCGCCGGCGTATAACGCGCACCCCAATTTTAAGAGGGATTTTTTTTTTAAATAAACAGCTTTGAAGCAATCTAAGGGTCTCACACACATACCTCGGAGGGGAAGGAGGGGGACGAGTGCCCACCGGAATCACGCCGTCATTGCCTTTCTCCTCGGCTCTCACACACATACCTCACATATCCTTTGTATTTCAGGTCATTGAAAATATGATTGCCGAACCGATTTTTGGCTGTGGAACAATTAAATGTGCTCTCTTGCACAGCCTGGTCTGGTGGGTGGTCAGTGCTGGTGCCGGCTCTCACACACATACCTCACATACCTCAGAGGGGAAGGAGGGGGACGAGCGCCTGCCAGAAAAATTACCGAGCCGTCATCTCCTCTCCACTCGGCTCTCACTCGGCTGTCACGTCACACATGCACAGTCCCGCCTCCGCCATCGGCATTGGACCATCTCCTGTGATAGACAGAACACTGGTCCAATGCTGGTGGTGGAGGCGGGACTGTGCGTGTGTGACGTGACAGCCGAGTGAGAACCGAGAGGAGATGACAGCTCGGTGATTTCCAGCGGGCGCTCGTCCCCCTCCTTCCCCTCCGAGGTATGCTATCGGCGTATAACGCGCACCCACGATTTCCCCCTGATTTTATGGGGAATAAAGTGCGCGGTATACGCCGATAAATACGGTAGTCATGTCCCCGTCAGTCGCCGCTATTTCCAGCTAATTTTCCTTTTAATGAGGTTTAGGGGAGTCAAATGATGCTTGCGGCGTGGCGAGATCCTACACACAGCTACGTTTCTGATGCCATTGTGAGGCTTGGAATGCAAGCGGCATTAGCACGCTGAGGTGTGGAACGCACGCGGCTCCATCGTCACATTCCTAGCATCATAACGAGGCTTGGAACGCAAGTGGCATCACCACGCTGAGGCCCCAGACGACGTGTAATAACACGAAACACGAAACGCGTCGGGTCGACTCCATTGCCGCCTCATCTATATACTTATATGCGCTGCATTTTTTCAACACATTCATGTAAGTGCAACTATCTATTAAATATCACTATTTCATACAAGATTACGCTATGTTGCCTCCTCTCTCCTTCTCTATCTCCTTCCACCATTGATTCATACTGAGGGCAAGTTGTGTGCAACTATTGGTACTGTTCAATCTACATTGGTCGAATCTGCTATGGTTGATGATCAGGTGTATTGATCCATTGCCTATAAGGACGCTCCTGCCGTTCATGTCAGTTTTCACGCTTGTTTGACTCATAAGAGATTGAAATTTTTTTGAGTCCACGCACTCTGGTAAGCCTGCAATCCTATTGGTGGAGGGTTAATATGTTATACACAAGAAGTCATGTTTATGTTATGAATCACTTCAAAGTTTGAGTTCCAGAACACGTGGTGGACTATCTATTCATTTATGTTTACGTATAATTTATCTATGGACTCACTTTTTCTCATATCTGTTTGTCACTGTGAGAGATTCTTATGTATTATATATACACTGTTTGCATACAGTGAGTGATCACTATCCATGTTAATTTTTGATACAATCATTTCACTATTTATTGTATTATTTTGAGCGCTACACTTACACATCACATATCATCTTTGCTTTTTTTCAATTAGCCGTGTGAGCAGCTAAACCATTTACTGGCAGCGCAGGGTTACTTACAGCTATTTTCAGAGCCCCAAGGTATGACTGGTTCCAGCAACCATCGCCAGCGTCTGTTTTACATGGTGCGGGAATACCTAGGGGCAATATTAGACTTGGACACCTTTCCCATCGAAAATCCTCTGGCTTACTGGGTCTTGAGGATGGATCACTGGCCAGAGCTTGCACAGTATGCAATTGAGCTACTGGCCTGTCCTTCATCCAGAGTTCTTTTGGAATGCACATTCAGTGCTGCTGGAGGCGTTGTAACTGATCACAGGGTACGCCTCTCCACCGACTCAGTCGATCGATTGACCTTCATATAAATGAATCAGGCTTGGATCACCACCAGCTACCAAGCACCTGATGCTGATGTAACTGAATAATTTTTTTGGAAATGTCAGATCCCTTTCAAGACTGCCTATGCTGATGCTGAGTGGCTATCCTGTTATGCTGAGTGACTATCCTGTTATGCTGAGTGACTATCCTTTTCCTCCTCAATGATCATGCTGATAGCTTGTAAGTAGAGTTGAGCGGACACCTGGATGTTCGGGTTCGGACCCGAACCTGAACCCCATTGAAGTCAATGGGGACCCAGACTTTTGTCTACAAATATGTCTCTAAAAAACTAAGGGAAAGGGCTGGAGGGCTGCAAATGGCAGCAAAATGTCGGGAAGAGCATGGCAAGTACTCTGGAAATAAATGTCGATAGCGAAATAACTTAAAATAACATAAAAAAATAAAATAAAAAATATAATGATTTTTGACCTTTGAGGACGAGGTCCATACAGTTTTGTTCAAAATTATTGAACCCCCCAATGCTGTAAAGGGTTTTAGGGAATTTAGTGTACATTTGTAATTGTATTCAGAATGAAATCCTACAAGGACTTCATAAAGAACCATATGCAACTAATATGACATCAATTGGTTTTGTAATACAGTAGTAAATGCAAAATTCAAGGCAATGGGCACTGTTGAAACGCTACCTGGTCGTGGCAGAAAGAAGATGCTGACTTTGACTGCTGTGCGCTACCTGAAGCGTAGAGTGGAGAAAAGTCCCTGTGTGACTGCTGAGGAACTGAGAAAATATTTGTCAGATGTGGGTACTGAAGTTTCTGCTCAGACAATACGGCGCACACTGCTTAATGAAGGCCTCCATGCCAGAACTCCCAGGGGCACCCCCTTGCTGTCTCCAAAGAATAAGAGTCGACTGCAGTATGCCGAAAGTCATGTGGGCAAACCACACACGTTTTGGGATTGTGTTCTGTGGACTGATGAAACAAAATTACAACTGTTTGGGCCCATGGATCAACGCTATGTTTGGAGGAGGAAGAACAAGGCCTATGATGAAAAGAACACCTTGCCTACTGTGAAGCATGGCGGGGGGTCAATCATGCTTTGGGGCTGTCTTGCTTCTGCAGGTACAGGGAAGCTTCAGCGTGTGCAAGGTACCATGAATTCTCTTCAGTGCCAGGAGATATTGGATGACAATGTGATGCAGACAATGTGATGCAGAAAGGTGTTTCACTTGTGCTTGTAGCTGGCACAGATCGACCACGTCCTCTCCCTGTAACAGGAGCTCCACCAGCAGCACCACGACCGCGGCCACGTCCCTTATTTGACGTTTTCCTCATATTTCTAAAATTTGGGGTCTTGCCCTAATTTTGAGAAATTTTAAATACAAAAATAGTGTAAGCTGGTGAAATAGGCAGAGATTCACCTATATATTTCTCTACCTATAGCAATAAGCAGGAAGCCAGCACTAAAGAATGTACTGCACAGACAGTATATCACAGGGGACAGGTGGAGTGCTGGTGAAATGGGCAGAGATTCACCTATATATTTCTCAAATTTAGGGTATTGCCCTAATTTTGAGAAATTTTAAATACAAAAAAGTGTAAGCTGGTGAAATAGGCACAGATTCACCTATATATTTCTCCACCTATAGCAAGAAGCAGGAACCCAACCCTAAGCAATGTACTGCACAGACAGTATATCACAGGGGACAGGTGCAGTGCTGTTGAAATATACAGAGTCACCTATAGATTGCTGACTGCCCCTATAGGAAACATATTTCAGGAACCTCTCCCTGACTATGTACTTGACAGAAACACAGTATATCACAGGTGCACAGGTGGTGTGGCAGGTGTAGTGCTGTTGAAATACTCAGTCACCTATAGAGTGATGACTGCTCCTATAGGAAAAATATTTCAGGAACCTCTCCCTGACTATGTACTTGACAGAAACACAGTATATCACAGGTGCACAGGTGGTGTGGCAGGTGTACTGCTGTTGAAATACTCAGTCACCTATAGAGTGCTGACTGCCCCTATAGGAAAAATATTTCAGGAACCTGTCCCTGACTATGTACTTGACAGAAACACAGTATATCACAGGTGCACAGGTGGTGTGGCAGGTGCAGTGCTGTTGAAATATTCAGAGTCACCTATAGATTGCAAACTGCCCCCATAGCTGAACAAAATTCCTAAACTATATGAAGCACAGCAGATGTCACAGGAATAGAGTGCTTGTTGATATTTCTGGAGCATCATACACCTAAAACTGTCCCTAAGCAGATTCAGCAGCCTTTCCCTCACATAAGTGAAGCAGTGACAACGAGCCAGATGCCATAAGATGATGCAGATATCAAAGAAATAAAGTGTGCTTCTTGATATTTCTGGAGCAGCATAGCAGCATAGACCTAACACTGTCCCTGAGCAGATTCAGCAGCCTTTCCCTCACATAAGTGAAGCACAGTGACAACGAGCCAGATACACCTAAGACTTTCCCTAAGCAGCAGATTCCAGCAGCCTTTCCCTATCATGAGTGAAGCAGAGTGACGATCTGTGCTGTGTGCCTCTATCTAATATAGAGACTGGTCACATGATGGGTCACATGCTGCACTGGCCAATCACAGCCATGCCATAAGTACTTATGGCATGGCTGTGATCAGTTCCCAGTCACAGTAGTAACACGAATGGCGATTGGCTGCCCTGCAGCGTGCCAAAACCTACCCGAACTCCGAACCCAAACTTTTTCCAATTATTCGGGTTCGGGTCCGGGTTCGGGAAATACCCAAAGTACGTACGGAACCCGAACTTTACAGTTTGGGTTCGCTCAACCCTACTTGTAAGAACATTTTTGGTTCTGGGCACCGCCACCAGTGGCTAAGGCCCAATTTTTCTGCCCCTGTTTAACAGGGGCGTGTAATTACATTTTTTGATGCAATACTTTGCAGCAGGGCTCATTCCTGCGCTCCAACTATAGTATCTGTGAGGGGTCGCAGTTTTGTGGCACCACCACCACCAACAAAGGCCCAATTTTTCTGACCCTGTTCAACAGGGGCATGTAATTACAATTCTTGATCTAATATTTAACAGCAGGGCCCATTCCTGTGCCCACCAAGAGTAACTGTGAGGACTTATGCCCTGTACACACGATCAGTTCATCTGACGAACCAATCGTGTGTGGGCCCCATCGTTTTTTTTCCCATTGGTGAAAAAAAATAGAACCTGTTTTAAATTTTTCTTATGGTTAAAAAAACAATAGAAAAAAACGATTGTCTGTGGGGAAATCCATCGGTAAAAAATCCATGCATGCTCAGAATTAAGTCGACACATGCTCGGAACACATTGAACTTCATTTTTCTCAGCACGTCGTTGTGTTTTACGTCACCGCGTTGGACACGATCGGATTTTTAACCGATGGTGTGTAGGGAAGACTGATGAAAGTCAGCGTCATTGAATATTTGATGAAAAAAATCCATCGGTCCGTTTTCATCAGACGAACCGATCGTGTGTACAGGGCATAAAAGTGTTGTGGCACCAGCGCCAGCACCAAAGGCCCAATTTTTATACCACTGTTCAACAATGGCATGTAAGTACAATGCTTGATATGATAGTTCACAGCAAGGCATTCCAGCGCCCACCAAAACAAACTTTGAGGGCTTACAGTGTTGTGGCAACACCAACACCTAGGGCATCATTTCTGCAGAGTATATACAACAGGCCCCTACTTTCAAACATCCAACTTACAAACGACTCCTACTTGCAAACAGAAGGAGACAACAGGAATTGAGAGAATCTACCCGTAGGAAGGGAAATTCTCTTCTGTAAGAGGTATCTCCTGTCCACTGATGCTTTATCACCAATCCTTGTTTCACTAAAAAAAACGTATTTAAAAAAAAAAAACATTTGTTATTGGGACAGAAAGTGAGGTGAAATCTTCTGAACAGATGCGCACAGACAGCAAAACAAATGTTACAGGGGTAATAACCCTTTTCTATGTTTTCCAAAAAGCTAAAAAATAGATTTTTGGTCTGGAGCTACACTTTAAAAAAGTACCAGTTCAAAATTACAAACAGATTCTACTTAACAACAAACCTACAGTCCCTGTCTTGTTTGCACCGCCTGTATACTGCTGTTCAAAGTATATAGGGCCAAAGGGGCTGGTAATGACCTGGGGGAAGGGGAGGCAGGCTATTTTTCTCAATGATTTTCATCCATATTGCAGGGACCAGACATTACATTAAAGCCACAAGCAGTTTTAAATGACTTTTTTCCTATAGAAATTAAATTTTGTGCAGGGACAGTTCTAAACACGTGCCACTTCACAGGTGATGATTGGCCAGCAGGTACAATATTTAAAGTAATATTTAAAAAAATATATTCAATTTAAACATCATTAAAATCACTGCTCCCGAAAAAACGTCTGTTTTTAAAACTTTTTTTTTGCATTAATACATGTTCCCTGGGGAAAGACCCGGGTCCCCAAACCAGTTTTAAGACAATAACTTGCATATTAGCCTTTAAAATTAGCACTTTTGATTTTGAACGTTCGAGTCCTATAGACTTCAATAGGGTTCTAAAGTTCGCGCAAACATTCGGTCCGTTTGAAGGTTCTGATGCGAACCAAAACGGGGGGTGTTTGGCTCATCCCTACTAGTGGCATACAAAAATACAAATAATGTTATATAAGCTTATACCGCCCTTCTACATTATACATTCCTTGGGACTATCTTAGAAGTCGTGATTAGGAGTAGTGATCAAATCAACTTCAATTGACTAAATAAAGGTAACTGTAATTATGCATATTGGTTTGGATTATCTGTGTTTGTAGTGCATCACAAGGTTTATTTGGTTTAATGGTCTATTCATTTTTATCTTGATATTTTTGATTGGAGTTCTGATTTTAATGTGTTGCAATGTAATAGTATAACTAGTAACAATTACAGATACTCATGCACATAAACAGTCTTGGTTGATGCATAATAATTATAGGTAACATTTGTAGTGAATAATTGTGTACATTCAAATCGGTCAAACTATTTTATCTACAGGTTTGTGCTTTGTAACAAATGCAACTAGTTTCAATTAATGTATAAAGCTATACATTTTAAACATAAAGGTATTTGAGAGAAATAACAAATAGTGCTTTTAGAGAGAGTTTCTTTAATGTATAATTACAAGTGCTCTTCTAGATCTTACAAATGCACAAGTTAACCAAATATAGCTTATCTCTATTAGTGTCCTACCATCTAGTGACTGATCAGAGAAATTACATTTTACAAATAAGGAAAATCATGCAAGGTTAAGTGTTCTGTCTCATTATCAACACATGTCTAAAATACCAATTAAGCATAAAGTAAATCCGGGAGTAATTTTGTATATAATTTGATAAATATTTAACTACTAAAGTTCACTGAGTGTGTGGCTTGTTTGTTGGGTCAATTGAAGGCAACTTGCCAATTTGTATGCACTTTACAGGCATACATCAACTCCAAAATTGCACAACTTGTCATTTGTCATTTTATTTTGTTAGCTAAAATTAGAATTACATTGTCAACTGGGATATGTGGTAACATGCTTTAGTAGTTTCACACCTGTCAATTATAATTGCCATGAATAGCCTTATTAATGTGTGGGTAGACGTAATGAAGAAATGTTAGCTAATATAATATAAAACAATTTCTAGAGTTAGTAGCATTTCTCACTCCCAACATGCAGTAACCATCATTTTTGGATTACAACTAGGGATGAGCTTTGTGTTCGAGTCAAACATCGTCGAATTACGAACGTTATGGGCTGTTCATGCCAAATTCGAGTGGTGTTTCATGGCCCATAATTCACTGCGGCATCGCAGTGCATTGCTGGCTGATGATTGGCCAAGCATGCACTATGACCTGCATGCTTGGCCAATCACAGCACGCAAAAAATGGAGAGCCATAATTGGCCAAAGCCAGGGTGGCTTTGGCCAATTATGGTTTAGGGGGTTTAGTACACGCCCCACACTATATAAGACCACCTCCCTGGCAGCCTTGTGTAGTGTATTGCTGTGGTTAAGAGAGAGACGGAGAGAGAAAGAGTGTAATTTTTTTTAGTTAGAGTGTGTAGAGAATATATATGCATCCCAGGTGGTGTATATATATTTATACACTGTATTGAGTTTAGCTACATCCTCTCTTCCTAATATACTGACAGGCAGGCAGGTGATTGTGCTAGCTGCAGTATTTTCACTTGATGTAGTGTCTGTGTCCTCTGCACAGTGTGCACCTAAAGCTACGTGAATATAATTGCTGTTGTTCTCATATTAATACCACAGGCAGTGGCTGATCAGCAAGTATTTTCTCGTGGTGTAATGTGTCCTCTGCACAGTGTGCACCTAAAGCTACGTCAATAGATTTGCTGGTGTTCTCATATTAATACCACAGGCAGAAATCTGCTCATATTAATCCTACAGGCAGCGGATCTGCAAGTATTTTCACGTGGTGTACTGTATCCTCTTCACAGTGTGCACCTAAAGCTACGTTAATAGATTTGCTGGTGTTCTCATATTAATACCACAAGCAGGGATCTGCTCACATTAATACCACAGGCAGGGGATCTGCAAGTATTTTCACGTGGTGTACTGTGTCCTCTGCACAGTGTGCACCTAAAGCTACGTAAATACAATTGCTGGTGTTCTCAGAATAATACCACAGGCAGTGATCAGCAAATATTGTCAGTATTTGTGCAGCTACATCTCCCTTCAGGCCATTAGTATGTCTGGAAGGACAACAAGGAGAGGCAGAGAGTCATGAGCCAATAAAAGAGGGCAAGCATGCTCTGCGTCTAGAGGCAACATTGCTGGTCGTGGACATGGTGCATCCCCATGAGCACGTCGCCGTGGGACACGCTCGTCCTTTTTTTCGGCAGCTGGCCACGTTAAGCCGCAACATGCCGAAGACTTGGTAAAGTGGATGACCAAGCCGTCCTCATCCTCCTCATCCTCTCTCACCCAGGCTCAGGGTACTTTGTCTGGCAAAGCAGCTGCCAACGCAGGCCTTTTCCCTCTGCTCAATGGCATCAGTCACTCCTTCCCTAGCCCCACCATGTCCTCCTGAGGAGTCCCCCGAACTGTTTGACCACGGTGTTGGGTACATGCTGCAGGAGGATGCTCAGCATTTTTAAGGCTCCGATAATGGTACACAGCTAGAGGAAGGCAGTAACGTGAGCCCAGAGAGAGGGGGTGCCCAAGAAGGACAGCAATCTGGCAGTCATGTTCCCCCAGCTGCAGCATACGGCCAGGTTTTCTACAGTGATGAGGAGGGAGGGGCTGATGAGGTCACTGACTCCACATGGGTGCCTGATAGGAGAGAGGAGGAGGCACATCTCCAACGAGGCAGGATGCCCTCCAGGGGCCAGCTTAAGGGCAGCACACCGACTGCATCACAACGCAGAGCTCCGCATGTGCAAGGCGCTGCGGTCTCTCCGTGTTTTTTCAAAAGTTCTTTGGTGTGGGCCTTTTTTGAGACGAGTGCACCGCTGCTATTTGCAACATATGTCGCAAGCATATCTCGCATGGCCAAAACATCACCCGCTTGGGCACCACATGCTTGACCAGAGATATGTGGACCTGCCATGCAGTTCATTGGCAAACGTACCTCAAAGACCCACGCCAAAGAACAAAGTGGGCCTCTCCTTGCTCCTCATCAGCTGGGATCTCCAACCCCACTATACCCTCAGTCCTCTCTGAAGCATGCACTGATAGTATTGAAGGTGTAGAATTAGGTGTGTCACAGCCAAGTACTTGCAGGAAATCTACTATCGGTACATCGACGTCAGATTGTACCAGGCAAATTTCCCTGCCCCAGCTGCTGCAGTGCCGAAAAAAAGTTCTCTTACAGCCATCCACATGCCCAGCGGTTAAATACTAGCTTAGCTAAATTGCTAGCACTTCAACTGCTGCCTTTTCAGTTGGTAGATTCTGCCCCCTTCCGTGAGTTTTCACTTTTTTCATGGAAGGCGATTCCAGCTCTCTACCGGCATGTGGAAGGCAATGTCCATGCCTCGCTGGACAGGGCGGTCAGTGGTAAGGGGCATATTATCGCTGACTCATGGTCCAGCAGGCATGGACAGGGACATTACCTATCTTTCACGGTGAATTGGGTGACTCTGCTGGCAGCTGGGAAGGATGCAGAACAAGGTACAGTAGTGTTGGAGGTTGTTCCGCCACCACACATCCAAAAGGCTACTGCTGGTTGTGACACACCTCTCTCCTCCACCCCTCCTGCTCCATAGGCATTCAAGGGTCTACGCAGGTACACAGACAAAGAGATGCCATGCAGTGCTTGAGCTGGTGTGCTTGGGGGACAGGAGGCACACTTGGGCAGAGGTTCTGTCAGCTCTGCAGAGGCAGGCTCAGAGGTGGTTGACGCCATGCCAGCTTAAGCCAGGAATGGTGGTTTGCGAAAATGGCACCAACCTCCTCTCAGCCCTGTGACAGGGACAACTGACCCATGTGCCCTGTTTTGCTCATGTCCTTAACTTGGTGGTGCAGTGTTTTTTGGGCAGGTACCCGGGCTTACAGGATGTCCTGAAGCAGGCCAGGAAACTCTGTGTGCATTTCCGATGGTTATATAATGCCAGTGCTCGGCTGGCTGACCTCCAAAAGGAATACAACCTGCCCAAGAACCGCCTAATCTGTGAGGGCCATCAATGAGTATCTGTGCCAATATGGCAGAAGGACAGGGTCAGAGGAGCTTTTTTTTGTTCCCACGCCAGTGGGCCATGATCAGGGATGCATGCACTGTCCTGTTACCATTTGAGGAGGCCACGAGGATGGTGAGCAGTTACAGTGCATGCATCCATCAGTGACATTGTCCCTCGTATCCACCTGTTGGAGCACACGCTGCGTGGAATAATGGACAGGGCCCTTGAGGAAGAACAGAGGGAGGAAGAGGAGGACTTCCTTACCTCTCAAGGCCCCCTTTATCCAGACAGTGTTTCTGCTTGCCTGCCTATCACACAGGAAGAGGACGAGGAGGAGGAGAAGGATTTTGTCAGCATGGAGGTGGAGCCTAGCACTCAGCATCAGCAGCAGTCTTCAAGGAATCAATTACAGTCCCAAGAAACCCATGGACTTGTACATGGCTGGGACGAGGTGGCTGTGGATTCTGTCATCCTCAGTGACCCAGAGGACTCCCGAAGATGTTTCATCTTCTGCTCCCTCTGCGAAGGCAAGATAAGGTTCGCAACCTTACCCTTGTAATGTGGATCAAGGAGGGTTGCCAGCCAAAAATGGCATGGGTTCCCCCCAGGAGCATTCCAGGCCCTTAGGTCTGGTATGGATTGTAAGGAGAACCCCCCTACACCGAAAAAACAGCGTGGGGGTTCCCCCACAATCCATACCAGACCCGTATCCGAGCACGCTGCCCGGTCAGTCAGGAAAGGAGTGGGGACGAGCGAGCGCCCCGCCTCCTGAGCCATACCAGGCCGCATGCCCTCAACATGGGGGGTTGGGTGCTTTGGGGCAGGAGGTGACCTGTGGCCCCCCTACCCCAATGTGCCCTGTCCCCATGTTGATAAGGACAGGGCCTCTTCCCGACAACCCTGGCCGTTGGTTGATGGGGTCTGCGGGCGGGGGGCTTATCGGATCTTTAATAATCTTTAATAAGGGGGGCCCCAGATACCGGCCCCCCACCCTAGGTGAATGAGTATGGGGTACATCGTACCCCTACCTATTCACCTGGAAGGAAAGTGTCAAAAAATAAACACACAACACAGGTTTTTTAAATAATTTATTAGTCAGCTCCGGGGTCTTCTCCGCTCTCCGGGGGTCGTCTTCTCCGCTCTCTTCTTCTGGTCTCCGGTGCCTTCTTCGGGGCTGGCCGCCACTTTGAAGCTCTTTTACTAGCGGCGGCCAGCCTGTCGCTTCTATGTCTCGCTCGCTGGAATGTGCTTTTCCTATTGCAGCGAGTGCGAGATGTCGGCACCCTGTCGCTGAGAACCAGCACGATGCAATCGTGCTGGAAACACATTCTCGCGGACAGGTACTCTACAAACGACTCCTACTTGCAAACAGAAGGAGGCAACAGGAAGTGAGAGGAAATCTACCATAGGAAGGGAAATTCTCTTCTGTAAGCGGTGTCTCCTGTCCACTGATGCTTTATCGCCAATTCTTGTTTCATAAAAAAAAAAACATTTGTCATTGCGAAAGAAAGTGAGGTGCAATCTTCTGAACAGATTTGCATAGACATCAAAACAAATGTTACAGGGGTGATAACCCTTCTCTATGTTTTCCAAAAGCTTAAAAATAGATTTTTTTGGCTGGAGCTACACTTTAAAAAAGTACCAGTTCAAAATTACAAACAGATTCTACTTAACAACAGACCTACAGTCCCTGTCTTGTTTGCACCGCCTGTATACTGCTGTTCAAAGTATATAGGGAAAAAAGGGGCTGGTAATGACCTGAGGGAAGGGGGGGAACCCATGCTATTTTTCTCAATGATTTTCATCCATATTGCAGGGACCAGACATTACATTAAAGCCGCAAGCATTTTTAAATGACTTTTTTCCTATAGTAATGTCATTTTGTGCAGGGACAGTTCTAAACACGTGCCACTTCACAGGCATACTATAGACACCCAGAAGGTACGATATTTAAAGGAATTTTTCCCATTTTTTTTTCACTTTAAGCATCATTAAAATCACTGCTCCCAAAAAAACAATAGTTTTTAAAACTTTTATTTCCATTGATACATGTTCCCTGGGGCAAGACCCGGGTCTTCAAACCCGTTTTACGACAATAACTTGCATATTAAAATTTAAAATTAGCACTTTTGATTTTGAACGTTCGAGTCCCATAGACTTCAATGGGGTTCTAAAGTTTGTGCCAACGATCTGTTTGTTTGAAGGTTCTGGTGCAAACCGAACGAAGGTGGGGGGGGGGGTGTTAGGCTCATCCCTAATTACAACTGAAAAAAATCCCCTCATTACATAAAATACATAGGAGAGCGTAGGGATTTTTGGATTGTATGCCTAGAGCCCCTAGCTGCTGTGATAAGACTACAGATTGATATCCAAGGGGTTATGGTAAGACAGAACGAGTTAAACTTATCGCTATTCGCTGATGATATCTTGCTAACTATTACTGAACCCCATACTTATCTGTTAGTGTTGTATCAGTCACTTTTTTTTACCTTCAGTGCCCTTTTGGGTTATAAAATCAACACCTCTAAGACAGAAGCTCTCCCACTTAATATCCCCCTGCTCAGCTCACTCAACTTCAACACATTGTGCCGGATTCAGATACCTGAGCGTATCTATCCGGCCGGCGTAACATATCTTAGATACGTTACGCCGCTGTAACTTTGGGCGCAAGTTCTGTATTCAGAAAGAACTTGCGCCCGTATTTACGGCGGTGTAACGTATGTGTTGCGGCGTAAGGCCGCGTAATTCAAATGGGGATGTTGGGGGCGTGTGTTATTTAAATTTTCCTTGACCCCGCATTTTTTACGTTTTTTTTTAACGGCGCATGCGCCGTTCGTGAAAAAATCCCATTGCACATGCTCGAAAATCCGCCACAAAACGTCATTGCTTTCGACGTGAATGTAAATTACGTCCAGCCGTATTCGCGAACGACTTACGCAAACTACGTAAAAAATTCAAAACTTGGGAACGTCGGCTATACTTAACATAGAATACGCCGCACATACCCCTCATATAGCAGGGGTAACTTTACGCCGGAAAAAGCCGAAAGCAAACAACGTAAAAAAAAGCGCCGGGCAGTCGTTCGTTTCTGAATCGATATAAATAGTAATTTGCATATTCCTCGCGTAAACAAACGGAAGCGCCACCTAGCGGCCAGCCTGAAATTGCAGCCTAAGATACGACGGTGTAAGACACTTACACCTGTCGGATCTTAGGGATATCTATGCGTAACTGATTCTATGAGTCAGGCACATAGATACGACGGCTGGACTCAGAGATACGACGGCGTATCAGGAGATACGCCGTCGTATCTCCTTTCTGAATCTGGCCCACTTACTATATCACTATCACTGGTGCTCCCTATCCATTAAGTACTTGGGTACCAAAATTACACCTTTTAATTCCTACCTATACAAGGCCATTTTCCTCCTTTATTCAGTGCTATTTATACTTTATTGAAACAATGGGGGTTATTTACTAAAGGCAAATCTACTTTGCACTACAAATGCAAACTACAAGTGCAAAGTGCACTTGAAATTGCTATGCAAGTGCACTTGGAAGTGCAGTCACTGTAGATCCGAGGGGGACATGCAAGGTAAATAAAAAACATCATTTTAGTTTGCACATGATTGGATGATAAAATCAGCAGGGCTTCCCCTCATTTCAGATCTACCCCTCAGATTTACAGTGACTGCACTTCCAAGTGCACTTTCAGTGCAATTTCAAGTGCACTTTGCACTTGTAGTCCAAAGTGGATTTGCCTTTAGTAAATAACCCACAATGGGACTTCTAAAGCAGGATTAATGTCTTGAAAATATCCATTATGCCAAAAATTGTATATTTATTCGAGACGCTGCCTGTCCTGGTACCTATGTATCAACTTTCATCCCTACTAAGATCTTTCCTTAATTTTATTTGGCATAACAAGACGATTCTGTTCTGTTCTTCTTTAACCCAGCTCAAGAGAAGGCCTTTGAGTACCTGACCCGAATAAGTATTACTTTTCTTCTCACCTATGGAAAATGTTCTCTGGGTCAGTAAGAATGCCCAGTAATAGATGGTCGGGAGTTGAAATGTGTCAGCTATACCCCACCCAATCCTCTTCGCAGATTTGGTCATCCTCAGAAGTGACTAAATTCCTTTCCTGCATTCAACTATCAAGCTAAATTATATTTACGGTCAAGATTTGGTGAGCATGTAATAACAAATACAACCTCGCTACACCCTGTTTGTGATGGGGATAAGGTGGCCCTATTTCCAAAATTTGTTTCCACTGCTCATCTGATATCTCCCCCAGGTCTTTTACCCATCCTCTTGTACAGGGAAACTCTTTGTTCCCTCTTAAAACTTTATCACATATGCTATCATATATAAATGTTATCAGGACATATGAGTATTAGTTACTTTCCGAAGGATGGTTGCCTCACTCCACTACACTGATCTTTGTTTGAATTGTGTTCCCAGAGCATTCCTGACTTGCAGATATTTGAAAAAGTACTGAATTGAGATGCCATATTCCTCTTTATGTTCCTGAAATGATTTAAGTACATCCCCCCTATAAAACTGAGCAACATATTCCAAAACGCAGTTCTCCCAGTCTCTACTTCTCTCTATATTAAGTAACTCCTGCAGATACTTATTATCCCACAGTGGACAGGAAGTCCCACTCCTCCTGAAGACCCCACCCCCCCAAAAAAAATTACATGCCAAATGTGGCATGTAAGGGGGTGATGAGTGGATTAAGCGGAAGTTCCACTTTTGGGAGGAACTCTGCTTTAATTACTCTCCATATTACCTTAACCAACACAATCGCAGGGAGCCTAGATGGGAATGAATCAGCCTCCAAGGTCTCCATCAATGTATTATGACTTGTACCTAGCAGCATGATTCCACCATCTGTGCCCACCTTAGATGGAACATTACAGACTCCTAAATGTTGCAGTTGCACTGCCAGAAAGTAACACCATGGGTGTGGCACTGTCACCCCCCCTTATCTTTAGGCAATTGTACGTAACTGTATCCTAGACTGTGTTTTCTTCTATATTAATTCTCTAAATATAGTACTGTATCTATTTTCTGGAATTACTGCTTATTTATCCACACTGGGGAGTTCTGTAATACGTACAACAGTTGAGGCATCCAGATAATTTTAAATTGCACCTTCCTGCCATTGGCAAGGACAACCTACGCCATACGCCATACGCTTCCTGAAGATGTGCAATACGAAACAGCTGTCGAGGCGGAAGTAGGTCACGTTCCAACGTCACCTGAGGTTCTTTTGACTCACCGCCATCATGGTTGGAACGCACGCCAGGACATCTCCACTTGGGATTCTTTATACCCTTGATATCACCATACAGCCTCAGTGCCGGGTCTATGGCACCCCAGAATGTAGCAGCCATTTGGCTTTCCTTTTGTATATTGATTTTATTGATTAAAAACGGGATTACACTATTGCCGTTTACTTTCATTTTCATATCCGATCTGAGCCTGCTAGAGAGGCTGGGGGTCTGATCCGCCGGACCGTTTTCATCGGACATGTCCGCCCGGAGATTTCTGTCTGATGGTTGTACACACCATCAAACAGAAATCCGCGCGGAAACGATACGCGGTGACGTGCGCGGCCCTGGAAGTTCATTGCTTCCACGCATGCGTCAAATCACTTCGACTCATGCAAGGGCTTTCGGCCGATCGGACATGTCCGGTGAGTCTGTACAGACGACCGAACATGTCCGACGGACAGGCTTCCAGCGGACATGTTTCTTAGCATGCTAAGAAACATTTGTCCGCTGGAAACCTGTCCGATCCGCCGGAAAATTGTCCGGTCGGACGTACAGACGACCGAACCTGTCCGCTGAAACTGATCAGCGGACCAGTTTCAGCAGACATGTTTGGTCATGTGTACGAGGCCTAACTCTACCTTATTGACCCTCTGGGCGTATGCTCATCTGGGTTCAATATATTCGGTAAGCCTCTGTTGTATTGGTGGCGGGTTATTCACCTGTGTGCATCACACTCAAAAGTGAATCACTGTTGATTTGGGACTTATCTCTCAGTTTTGACAGCAATCAAGTTTTCACATTTAACACATGGACTTTTTTTGTATATTTTCCATTCACATATCAGTCACTTGATCATATTTGGTACCAGGGTACCATTTCCGTATTCAGTGCTACTTATTGTATGTTTTAGACTACTATCATAAAATTTGGAATACTTGGGTTATATTCAGATATTCAGATAACTATAAGCTCATAATGGGCACATAAAAAACAACTGTCACTTTTGAGGTCACACCCTCTGTCCTCAACCACCATTATTATTAAGCCTTAATAGAACGTCTGGACTGAACGGTTGAGCCCGTCCATAAAGTTATATTATGATAGAACTTGATAATACAATACTCCACAAACTTCCTTATGTTACTGTTATTACTATACCTAATATAACATGCCAATATCATTATTTCCCAACCCCCCTTTTTCAAAGAATTTGGGTTATTTTATGTGTTATTATAACCCCCCCATTCATTTACCCTTCTCTTATGACTTTTACAGCATCATTCTGGATATAGTAAATTCAACATTTTGCTATAATGATTCACATTTACTACTATAGGTTTTTATAGGAAACCTATCTTGTTCCTGTTTTATATACCGTACAAATATTGTCTATACTTTGTACTTCTTAATACGATTTATATTGTAAAAACAAATATTGTAAATAAGGTGAAGCTCAGATTACTTCCATCATCCAATCACATGTAAGCAAAAAAAATCTATTTTTGTTTATTTTCCGTGTGAATAATTTGATATTCTTTGCAAAGAGGAATTTCAACACATTCACTAAGTTAAGTGAAAATCCCCATGTGAAGTGAACAGCCTTTTTGTCTTTAGTAACAAACCGCTTATAACATTTTTTAATAAATAACCTATTACACTCAGCATATACCCTGGCCCTTCAAAAACAAAGCAACTCCAAGAATCTTGCAAACATAAATGTTATGACTTGGCTGCATTGGTACAATTAAAATGTCTCTGCTTCCGAAAATTTGGTATTTTGCTACTAATTAGTATCCTATCTATATATAGTTTCCAATTCAATTTATTAGTTAATTTTGTCTAGGTGGTCTCCAAACTTTGCATCTCAAAATATCTCCTTTTCCAACCAAATCTCTTCACAGGACTATCACTCTGTCATATATCTAACTATTACTAATCAAGTCAGATAGCTTCCTTGCTTTCTTATCACTCTATTCCAGGTACCCCTCTTCTATGGGTCAGCTTGGAGGCAGCATAATTTGTCCCAGTTGCCATTCATACTTTATTATAGATCCTGCCACCCCAGAAAACATATACATGTAGATATCCTGTTTAAAAGTACTTTTTGGAACGCAGTTAATGTATCAGCAATTTATATTCTCCACACCTCCCATTTGCGATCATAGCTATATAATCCAGATTTTCCACCAGGGTTTGTCAAAACCTATACAATTCCAATGCTTGCTCATGTGTCTGACAAAACTACGACTCTTCCTCCCCAAATTAGGTTTCATCTTTGGGCACCCTACAAAAAATGAGGTCACCTAGAACTCATTGCCCTTTCAAACGCTCACTATTATGTAGAAAAAGACGGTAGGCAGTTTTTGACAAGTTCTTTTTTTTGGGTGAATGAGTAGGGGTACTATCTACCCCATACTCATTCACATAGGGGCAAGATCTGAGGGGCCCCCATGTTAAGGAGGACTTCCAGATTCCTATAAGGCCCTCACCCACAGAACCCCACAACCACAGGCCAGGGATGTGGGGCAGAGCCCCAAAGCACCCCCAAAGGGCCTGATATAGGTTAAGGGGACCCCACATTTTTTTTTACTTAATTTTACAATGCCAGCATTTTTTTACATTCAGCTGTCAGTGGGGAAACTGAAAGCTAAATGACAGCTAAATGCCACCCACTCCTGAGCAAGAAGCTGGCTGCTTCTTCATAGCCAGCTATTTACAGCCTGTGTTAAGTATGCCGGCTACCTCCGGTAGTAAATTACGAGAGGATTTCACTACTAAAATACTGCATAACTTCATTAAAAAAACACATGCAATATTTTTGTAACATTTTTAGTAAATGATAAAAAAATGTTTTTAAAACTAATTACCGTAATTAAATAAAGAAAACGCTGCAGTAAGCTACCACTTTTTGAATGGAGCCCATATGTCTGTATTCTATATAGACATCTTTGTAGCATGTTATGCTCATTCTGGAAAGACATGTGACCTCTGAACTGAAGTGCCTTGTTTAATTTTGTAAAACTCAAAACAAACCTTTTGCAACAAAAATAATTCATATAAATATGTGAAATTGAACAGCGTTAAACAGAACAAAAGATGGGTAATCATATTTATCAAAATTAGTCTTCTTTTCTAAAGAACCATCCATGTTTGCTTAGCTTATTCACATTATTATTGCTCAACAACATCAAAGAGATGAGAAGCTTTTTCCTGGTATATAAGTGGCATTAGTGTTGTTTTAGAGACTGTTAACTTTGCTAAGTGTATGTTCAATACTTTTCTTCTAACACGCAATTGGTTGATTGAAGTGAGCACAGTTTCACCTTATTCACTAACTGTCACTTTACAATATGAACAGTACTTGCTAAATGGACAGTACCTATTAATTATGTAAATCCACCAAAATGTGTCAGCTAAATGGCATATTTATTAAGTGATCTTTAAAAAAAAAAATTCTCATATTAAAATCTCTTAGTTTTTCTAAAGATTTTAAAACCACCCTTTTATTGAAGTTTAAATACAGTGTAGTTTGTTTGGATCAAGATGGTCCAAATTAACTATTCCCTTCACTACTAGATGTGCCCGCTTTGTGCACTATATAAACTGTATGTACATATAGTATACATACAGTATGCAGTGGGATCGGAGCTTGTTGTCTCGCTCCCGGGAACAACATTGAGCTGGGCTGATAGATGTTCAGCCATTTACAAAAAGCACTGTATTCTATGCTAGGAGTTCCAGCTGTCAAAATAAAATAGCATAGTGTGAAGAACTTGTCAAAAACTGTCTACTGTCTTTTTCTACACTCCAATTTTTTTGGTGAATGAGTAGGGGTACTACGTACCCCATACTCATTAACATTGGGGGCGAAATCTAGGGGCTTGCTTATTAAAGGGGGCTTCGAGATTCTGGTAAGCCCCCCACCTGCAGACCCCCACAACCACTGGCTAGGGTTGTGGGTAGGGATAAGCGAAACACCCCCCAGTTCAGTTTGCACCAGAACATGCGAACAGGCAAAAAATGTGTTTGAACACGTGAACACCGTTAAAGTCTATGGGACACGAACATGAAAAATCAAAAGTCCTAATTTTAAAGTTTAATATGCAAGTTATTGTCCTAAAAATGTGTTTGGGGACCTGGGTCCTGCCCCAGGGACATGAATCAATGCAAAAAAAAAGTTTTAAAAAGTGTTTTTTTTTCAGGAGCACTGATTTTATCAATGCTTAAAGTGAAACAATAAAAGTGAATTATTCCTTTAAATTTCGTACCTGGGGGGTGTCTAAAGTATGCATGTAAAGTAGCGCATGTTTCCCGTGTTTAGAATTGTCCCTGCACAAAGTGTAATTTCTGAAGGAAAAAAGTAATTTAAAACTAATAGTGGCTATTCATGAATTGTCGGTCCCGGCAATACAGAAAAAAGTAATTGAAAAAATAACAGCCCCCCCCCCCCAGTCCATTACCAGGCCCTTTGGGTCTGGTACGAATATTAAGGGTAACCCCTGCTATTTTTTTCAATGACTTTTATATGTATTGCTGGGACCCGACAATTCATTAATAGTGCGCGTAGTTTTAAATTACTTTTTTTCCTTCAAAAATGACATTTTGTGCAGGGAACCAAAGCAAAAAATAAAAATGTGTGGGGGTCCCCAATACCATATCAGGCCCTTCAAGTCTGGTATGGATATTAAGGGGAACCCCTGCGTATTTTTTTAAAAAAAAAGTGACATAGGGTTCCCCCAAAAAATCCATACCAGACCCTTCAGGTCAGGTATGGATTTTAAGGGGAACTCTGTGCTGAAATAAAAAAAATGGCGTGCTCCCCCCAAAAAAAATCCATACCAGACCCTTTATCCAAGCACGCAACCTGGCAGGCTGCAGGAAAAGAGGGGGGGATGAGAGAGCACCCCCCCTCCTGAACCGTACTAGGCCACATGCCCTTAACATGGGGAGGATGCTTTGGGGGTCTGTGACCCCTCAAAGCACCTTGTCCCCATGTTGATCGGGACAAGGGCATCATCCACACAACCCTTGCCCGGTGGTTGTGGGGGTCTGCAGGCAGGAGGCTTATCAGAATCTGGAAGCCCCCTTTAACAAAGGGGACCCCCAGATCCCAGCCCCCCCTATGTGAATTGATAAGGGGTACATTGTACTACTATCATTTCCCCAAAAAAAGAGTCAAATTGTTAAAAATCACACAGACACAGCTTTATAAGTCCTTTATTAAAAATAAAAAAATACAGAAAAAAAAGATTCCAGCGATGTCTCGATCTCCACTCCAGCGATGTGGTGTGGTGATGTCTCGATCTCCACCACACAGACACAGCTTTATAAGTCCTTTATTAAAAAGAAACAAAGAAAAAGGAAAAAAAGATTCCAGCGATGTCTTGATCTCCACTCCAGCAATGGAATCCATTCTCGGTATCCAGCGATGGGTGATCTCCACGCTCCAGCGATAATATCCAGCAAACATGCACACGATGAAGACACCCCGGGAACGACCTTGGCTTGCCTGACAGCTCTTATGTAGCTGAGGGCGGGGCCAACCATCACGTGACCCCGTCCCCCTCTGATGCAAGGGGAAACGCTGGGCTTTCCCAGTGACGTGGATGTGTGACCCTGCCCCATTCTGATGCAAAGGAAACCACCCATCCACGTCAATGGGAAAGCCTGGCGTTTCCCCTTGCATCAGAGAGGGGCGGGGTCACGTGACAGGTGGCCCCACCCTCAGCTACATAAGAGTTGTCAGGCTGGCTGCAGTTATTCCCGTGGTGTATCCGGTGGAATTAATTCCATTGCTGGAGTGGAGATCGAGACATCGCTGGAATCTTTTTTTTTCTTTTTTCTTTGTTTCTTTTTAATAAAGGACTTATAAAGCTGTGTCTGTGTGGTTTTTAGCAATTTGACTTTTTTTGTAAAATGATAGGGGTACAATGTATCCCTTATCAATTCACATAGGGGGCTGGGATCTGGGGGTCCCCTTTGTTAAAGGGGGCTTCCAGATTCCGATAAGTCCCCTGCCCGCAGACCCACACAACCAACGGGCAAGGGTTGTGGGGATGAGGCCCTTATCCCCATCAACATGGGGACAAGGTGCTTTGGGTGTCACAGTCAGACCAACAAAGAATCTTCCCCATGCTGAGGGCATGTGGCCTGGTATGGTTCAGGAGGGGGGTGCTCTCTCGTCACCCCTCTTTTCCTGTGGCCTGCCAGGTTGCGTGCTCAGATAAAGGGTCTGGTATGGATTTTTGGGGAGACCCCACGGCATTTTTTTTATTTCAGCGCGGAGATCCCCTTAAAACCCATACCAGACTTCAAGGGTCTGGTATGGATTTTTTTGAGGAACCCCACGTCATCTTTTTTTTTTTAAATTACGCAGGGTTCCCCTTAATATCCATACCAGACCTGAAGTGCCTGATATGGAATTTGGGGGGACACCAACACATTTTTTTGTTTAATTTTGGTTCCCTGCACAAAATGTCATTTTTGAAGAAAAACAAGTCATTTAAAACTACTCCCGCTATTAATGAATTGTTGGCCCCGGCAATACAGATAAAAATAATTGAAAAAAATGTTCCCCTTAATATTCATACCAGACCCAAAGGGCCTGGTAATGAACTGGGGGGGACCCCTGTCATTTTTTTCAATTACTTTTCTCTGTATTGCCGGGACCGGCAATTCATGAATAGCCGCTAGTAGTTTTAAATTACTTTTTTCCTTCAGAAATTACACTTTGCGCAGGGACATTTCTAAGCACTGGAAACATGTGGCTGACAGCTGATCATGTGGTAAGGGGCCTCCCGGCAAAGTAGGTCCATGCTGTAGCCGTTAGTAGGCTGTAGCGTGGATCTGAAGGAGTTAAAATCACTGCTTCTGAATAATCAGTCATTTTTAAAACTTTTTTTTTGCATTGATACATGTCCCCTGGGGCAGGACCCGGGTCTCCAAACACTTTCTATAACAATAATCTGCATATAAGCCTTTAAAATTAGCACTTTTGATTTTTCATGTTCGTGTCCCATAGACTTTAACGGTGTTCGTGTGTTCGCCCAAATTTTTTGCCTGTTTGCAAGTCCTGGTGCAAACTAAACCAGGGGATGTTCGGCTCATCCCTACCTATTATATGTATTTATGTATTTTAATATGTTGTATAAAAATGTATATATACATTATATACATATACTGTACATTTCCTAAAACTCTCTTTTGATATTGTATGACTTTGTGCTCCTATTTAAATCTTCTAGTTATCTAACTTTAGTTCTCTGGTATTATGTAAACACTAGAAAAAACCCTGCAGCAGATTAATGATAATTTCTGCTGATATGTAAATTAATTTACTATTGAACACCATACAAAAAGCAATAAATCAGATAAATGTTTCTTACCCTGCTGTGCTTTCCACAGGGCAAAGTGAATATACTATCCTGTGCACATAACTAAATCAAAACAGTGTGAGATTTATAATTTACTTTTAGAATACATTGAGATTCTTTGTCAATCTTGCAAGTACATTGTCATTTATATTTACAGATTATTAAGATATAAACCTAAAGATGGTGCATTTGCAATGCTATACCCAGATATTATCTGTTTAAGGCTCTGGTGATGATCTCTTCTTCCTAAAACTCTATGAGCAGAGCCCTGTGTCATTACAGACAATTTAGAGCTATTAACCCTGTATTTAACATAGTAGAGGCAGAAGTGCAGGCAGAACTGTGTCCAGGAAGTTATTACAAAGGTGGTCTTGGTGGACCAGTCACATGTATCGAGGGAGTGTGCTAGAGTGGGAAGAAGGTAAGTAATGCAGCCTCCTTTACAACCCCCTAGATGTAATGAGCATTTAATCATTGTGGTGATGGTATATCTCTGTTGATAGGTCCTCTTTAAGGAATCATCGGGGGTCTGTTAGACCTCTATTGCAACATATGGACCACAAAGCAGCTGTTGAAGCACAGATGTTGCCTTATCATCTTCATTCCTGGCCACAGTAGCAATTAACCACTTGCTTACTGGGCACATATACCCCCCTCCTGCCCAGGTGAAATTTCAGCTTCCGGCACTGCGTCGCTTTAACTGACAAGTAGAGCTTTCTTTTTGTGGCATTTGATCACCTCTGCGATTTTTTGCGCTATAAACAAAAAAGAGCGAAATTAAAAAAAAAAAATACAATATTTTTTACTTGTTGCTATAATAAATAGCACAATTTAAAAAAAAGGCCGTGTCTAGGCCGATACGTATTCTTCTACACATTTTTGGTAAAAAAAAAATCGCAATAAGCGTCTGGTTTGCGCAAAAGTTATAGCGCCTACAAAATAGGGGACATAATTATTATTTTTTATTATTTTTTTTTTACTAGTAATGGCGGAGATTTTTATTGGGACTGCTACATTATGGCGGACACATCGGACACTTTTGACACATTTTTGGCACCATTCACATTTATACTGCGATCAGTGCTATAAATATGCACTAATTACTGTATAAATGTGACTGGCATTGAATGGGTTAACACTAGGGGGTGAGGAAGGGGTTAAATGTGTACCCTGAATAGTGTTCTAACTGTTGGGGAAGGGGACTGACTGGGGGAGGTGACCGATCTGTGTCCCTATGTACAAGGGACACAGATCGGTCTCCTCTCTCCCTGACAGGACGCTGTCTCTGTGTGAGCCGGCAATGAGAGATGATCTCATATGTTTACATTTGAGATCAACTCTCATTGGCCGCACAGATCGCATACCAAACGGCCACTCCAATTGGCCGTTCACGGCGATCTGTGATTGGCTGTGTCCAAGGGACACGGCCAGCACAGAATTTCCCCGCTGTGCGCTCGGGAGCGCGCGCGGGGAACGAGGAAACGGGAGGACATGAAATGACGTCCTCCTGGATTTTCAGGTCCGCACTGAAGCCATCTTTCGGCTATAGCGTGGGTCTCTAGTAGTTAAATGACAGTTCTGAACCAGGGATTAATGTAAAACAGGTCACTTATGGATTCATTCACAGGAGAGAGGGTCAGCAACTGATTATTTGTTGAGCTTCCTCCACTCCACCTATCAACATCTGCCATTCTTGACTAGGGCCCGTAGGTGGGGTTGTAGAGCCTGGGATACATGGCAGGGGTTGCTTTCTGGTGCTTGTTGAAGTGATTCCCAAATCACTTCCACCAGAAAACCAACAGTCAACTTGGCAAGAATACAGGCACTGCTGGTGGCTGAAGCTGGGACTGTGTGAAAATAACCCTGCTGTAGCTGAAGTACCGTATTTTCCGGCGTATAAGACGACTGGGCGTATAAGACGACCCCCTAATTTTCCAGGAAATTTTTTTGTTTTGGGATATACTCACTGTATAAGACTACCCCCTTCTTACTAGTCTTTCTGGAAGCTGAGGGGTAGCCAGAACCGCTGACAGAAACAGGCATTTTCAAATCTCACTGCACTGTGCCATTACATTACATTCCTCACTGTGTCATTACATTACATTCCTCACTGTGTCATTACATTACATGCCCCCACTGTGCCATCACTTGCCCCTCACTGTACCATCACTTGCCCTTCACTATGCCATCACTTGCCCCTCACTGTGCCATCACTTGCCCCTCACTGTGTCATCACTTTTATTATTATTTTTTTACTAGTAATGGCGGAGATTTTTATTGGGACTGCTACATTATGGCGGACACATCGGACACTTTTGACACATTTTTGGCACCATTCACATTTATACTGCGATCAGTGCTATAAATATGCACTAATTACTGTATAAATGTGACTGGCATTGAATGGGTTAACACTAGGGGGTGAGGAAGGGGTTAAATGTGTACCCTGAATAGTGTTCTAACTGTTGGGGAAGGGGACTGACTGGGGGAGGTGACCGATCTGTGTCCCTATGTACAAGGGACACAGATCGGTCTCCTCTCTCCCTGACAGGACGCTGTCTCTGTGTGAGCCGGCAATGAGAGATGATCTCATATGTTTACATTTGAGATCAACTCTCATTGGCCGCACAGATCGCATACCAAACGGCCACTCCAATTGGCCGTTCACGGCGATCTGTGATTGGCTGTGTCCAAGGGACACGGCCAGCACAGAATTTCCCCGCTGTGCGCTCGGGAGCGCGCGCGGGGAACGAGGAAACGGGAGGACATGAAATGACGTCCTCCTGGATTTTCAGGTCCGCACTGAAGCCATCTTTCGGCTATAGCGTGGGTCTCTAGTAGTTAAATGACAGTTCTGAACCAGGGATTAATGTAAAACAGGTCACTTATGGATTCATTCACAGGAGAGAGGGTCAGCAACTGATTATTTGTTGAGCTTCCTCCACTCCACCTATCAACATCTGCCATTCTTGACTAGGGCCCGTAGGTGGGGTTGTAGAGCCTGGGATACATGGCAGGGGTTGCTTTCTGGTGCTTGTTGAAGTGATTCCCAAATCACTTCCACCAGAAAACCAACAGTCAACTTGGCAAGAATACAGGCACTGCTGGTGGCTGAAGCTGGGGCTGTGTGAAAATAACCCTGCTGTAGCTGAAGTACCGTATTTTCCGGCGTATAAGACGACTGGGCGTATAAGACGACCCCCTAATTTTCCAGGAAAATTTTTTGTTTTGGGATATACTCACTGTATAAGACTACCCCCTTCTTACTAGTCTTTCTGGAAGCTGAGGGGTAGCCAGAACCGCTGACAGAAACAGGCATTTTCAAATCTCACTGCACTGTGCCATTACATTACATTCCTCTCTGTGTCATTACATTACATTCCTCACTGTGTCATTACATTACATGCCCCCACTGTGCCATCACTTGCCCCTCACTGTACCATCACTTGCCCTTCACTATGCCATCACTTGCCCCTCACTGTGCCATCACTTGCCCCTCACTGTGTCATCACTTGCCCCTCTCTGTGTCATCACTTGCCCCTATCTGTGCCATCACTTGCCCCCACTGTGCCTGAACTTGTTGCCCCCACTGTGCCTGAACTTGTTGCCCCCCAGTGCAATCACCGCAAACACTCACTTTTTTTTCCGGCGGTGACAGTCTCCGTACTGCGAGCGCGAGCGTCAATGATTTGAAAGCCGCGCCTTCTCTTCAGTCTTCAGTCTTCTCGTCCGAGGATGAGAAGGCATCTGTGATAGGAGGAACACAGAACAGAGGCGCTGCTGGGAAGATTTGTGTTCCTCCTATCACAGAACACTCTGAGGAGAAGGAGCGTCTTTTAAATCATTGGCGCTCGTGCTCGCAGCACGGAGACTGTCACCGCCATCAAAAAAAGTGAGCATGGAGACCGTACCCAGCGTATAAGACGACCCCCGACTTATATGCAGGAAAATACGGTAAGCTTTCCACCATTGGTGGCAGTGAAAGGGTTAAAGTAAATAACAATTTCCTTTTATCTCAGCTTACCAAGATCCAGACAGCAATAATTTATGCCTAGAACACTGCAATAGTAGACTGGCACTTGATGTACAAGGTATAGTCTAAAAGGCACAACAAGTACTGGTTCTTAACTACGTGTAGCATTTCTATGATCACTAAAAATGTACAATTATTTTTTTTTACAGCCAATTGTCTTTCTCTTATGCCAGATTTTTCGTCTGAAAAACTGCGATTAGAGCTTTTCGTCTTGAATCCCGGCCGTGTGTATGCTACAGCGCAGTTTTTCCGAAGGGAAAACTGTTGGAAAAATAAAGAGAGCAGGATCTCTTTTTTTCCCATCAGGAAAAAATCCTAGCGGGAAAACCATTCATCTGTATGCTTTTCCGCAGGGAAAAAATGTGCATGCTCGGAAACAAATTGACCCATCCTCGGAAACCTAGAACTTCGTTTTGTTGGCTCGTCGTAGTCTTTTACGTCACCGCGTTCTTGGCAGTCAAAAGTTCACCGAACTTTTGTGTGACCAAGTGTATGCAAGGCAGGCTTGAGAGGAATTCTGTCGGGAAAACCAATGTTTTTTTATCCAACAAGAAAACCGTGTGTACAGGGAATTAAATTAAAAAAGTATGATTCTCTTTTTTAGTAAACAAAAAATTTAAATCCCCATGTTCTCAATAAATGATCGCACAGATATCTGTTCTGACATATTATTCCCTGTTTCATTTGCTGTAGGTGGTAATTAGGGATGAACCGAACACCCCCCAGTTCGGTTTGCAACAGAACATGTGAACAGGCAAAAAATGTGTTCAAACACGTGAATACCGTTAAAGTCTATGCGACATGAACATGAAAAATCAAAACTGCTAATTTTGAAGGCTAATATGCAAGTTATTGTCATAAAAAGTGTTTGGGGACCCATGTGGACCCATATGGATGTATCAATGCAAACAAAGTTTTAAAAACCGACATTTTTTCGGGAGCAGTGATTTTAATAATGCTTAAAGTGAAACAATAAAAGTGAAATATTCCTTTCAATTTCGTACCTGGGGGGTGTCTATAGTATGCCTGTAAAGTAGCACATGTTTTCCATGCTTAGAAAAGTCCCTGCACAAAATTACATTTCTAAAGGAAAAAAAGTGATTCAAAACTACTCACGGCTATAATGAATTGCCAGGTCCTGGCAATAAAGATAAAAGTCATTGAAAAAAAATCAGCTTGGGTTTCCCCTTAGTCCATTACCAGGCCCTTTGGGTCTGGTAATGGATATTAAGGGGAACCCCGAACCAAAATTTAAAAAAAAATGTGTGTGGGTCCCCCCAAATTCCATATCAGCCCCTTCAGGTCTGGTATTGATATTAAGGGAAACCCTGCACCATTTTTTTTTAATGGTGTGGGGTTCCCCCCAAAAATAAATACCAGACCCTTATTTGAGCACGCAACCTGGTAGGTCGCAGGAAAAGAGGGGGGAACGAGAGAGTGCCCCCCCTCCTGAACCGTACCAGACCACATGCCCTCAACATGGGGAGGATGTCCCTATGTTGATGGTGACAAGGGCCTCATTCCCTTGCCTGGTGGTTGTGGGGGTCTGCAGGCGGGGGGCTTATTGGAATCTGGAAGCCCCCTTTAACCACTCCCAGACCTGCGCACGACGATGTACGTCCTTTTTTTAAAGATGGATATCTCGGTAACGGCAGCAGCTGCTGCCACAACCGAGGTATCCATCTTTAGTGTGCGCGGTCCTGTACACGATAACGGCGGTCTTCGTGGCGGATTCGCCGCGAGATCGCTGTTATCGGTGGTGGGAGAGGGCCCCCCCTCCCGCCGCTCTCCCGCGCCCTCAGGCGCTTACCGGAGCCGTCGGTAGCGGCGGAGGAGATCGGTACCGTTCGGCTGTTCACTGGGGTTGCGAGTGAAGGAAAAATCTCCTTCACCCGTCCCCATAGCTCTGCTGGGCGGAAGTGACGTCAAAACGTTTTTTTTTTGTCATTTGAAAAAATGACAGTTTCAATTTTTTTTTCTTGCATTTTAGTCTAATTATGAGATATGAGGTCTTTTTGACCCCAGATCTCATATTTAAGAGGACCTGTCATGCTTTTTTCTATTACAAGGGATGTTTACATTCCTTGTAATAGGAATAAATAAATAGGAATAAAAGTGATCACTTTTTTTTTCAGTGTAAAAAATAATAAAATCAATAAAAATAAATAAGAAAACAAAAAAATATTTTTTTAAAGCGCCCCGTCCAGACGAGCTCGCGCGCAGAAGCGAACGCATACGCGAGTAGCGCCCGCATATGAAAACGGTGTTCAAATCACACAAGTGAGGTATTGCCACGATCGTTAGAGCGAGAGCAATAATTCTAGCCCTAGACCTACTCTGCAGCTCAAAAAATGCAACCTGTAGAATTTTTTAAACGTCGCCTATCGAGATTTTTAAGGGTAAAAGTTTGACGCCATGCCATGTTGTCTTATTTTTTAATTCAAAAAAGTGTTTTTTTTCCAAAAAAAGTGCGCTTGTAAGACCGCTGCGCAAATACAGTGTGACAAAAAGTATTGCAATGACCACTATTTTATTCTCTAGGGTGTTAGAAAAAAAAATATATAATGTTTGGGGGTTTTAAGTAATTTTCTAGCAGAAAAAACTGTTTTTGTCTTGCAAACACCAAATCTGAAAAACACCTAAGGTCTGGAAGTGGTTAACAAAGAGGAACCCTGCCCCTCCTATGTGAATTGGTAACGGGGTGCATTGTACCCCTACTATTTCACAAAAAAAGTGTCAACATTTTAAAAACCACAGGAGACGATTTGGGACAAGTCCTTTATTAAAAAGAAAAATGTTCCAATGATGTAATTCTGTCTTGAGCGATCTGGAAGTAAAAAAAATAAACCCTGCCAATACGAATGATACCGCCTCATAGGAGGCACCTGGCCGAATGACGCTCTCTCGTGTGACAGTTCTTTTATAGCTGAGGGCGGGGCCACCTGTCACATGCATGGGTGACCCCGTCCCCTCTCTGATGCAAGGAGAAAGCCCTGAGTTACCCAATGACATGTATGGGTGACCATGCCCCTCTGGCACGTTGCGGATTACCCCATCCCTAGTGGTAATCAACTAAAATATATTATGTTAAGTTCTTTGCAATAAGAGAAATGTGACAGGGAAGAAACATAAGGGAAACATTACCTGTAATTTTATGCAAAAGTCTTCTTGATTAGTGGCCAAAATGCCTCCAGGTATTTATTTCTACAATGAGTCCCAAAGTGTCATCTAAAATCATGACTGCTTGATTGGAAATAAAATATCTTGTCTGAAGTTTGTTAAGGATTTTCACCAGTCCACTGACTAACTGATGCATTTTGAGAGGTAGAACTAGATAGATAGTCCAATCTCATGTAGTGTCCTGTCCAAAACTGAGGAGCAAATCATAACACATGTGAGCCTGTGCTCATCTTACTACTGGGTAATAATATTGGGAGTAATAAGGGTGACATGACTTACCCTTAGGTGACAGTTTTATTCTCCTAAAATTTAAGATCTTGTATCTCAAAATTGAAATCTTTCTATCTACTGGAAGAAATTGCTTTTGTTATGAAGGATCCAAAACACATACTACAACCTTCTCATTAGGTTTGTTAATGTTCTCAGAGTAGCCAATAGTCTGAACAACAACATTTAAAAACTCCCTTTAGTACCACAGTTATCTTTAAAAAAAAGCAGAGACCTTTCATGAACCAGGTTGTGCATCCTTTAGGTCCTTTCCTATCAAATTTACTACATTATTTTTATTGTAGAAATGTGTTTAGGTTGTTCATGAATGAACTGTTGTATTTTATAACTGAAAACTATGTGAATTAATAATCATAACCTGTTTATTAAAGTGAACTGACTGATCAGAGAATATCTCTAATTCTCCGAAGCTTCTTAAATGTATGGGAAGGTAAATGGGTGAACTCTAATGCCTTGTACACACGCTTGGAATTTCCAATGAAAAAAGTCAGACAGACTTTTTTCATCAGGTATTCCGACTGTGTGTATGCCCCATTGAACTTT